>NC_136264.1:97795248-98158248 GCF_964187855.1 Myxine glutinosa | reverse complement strand
CCGATCACAGACAACGCAGTTTTTCAGCTTGGGGCCATAGCTAGTCATTTTCTACACATTTTTTCCAATCTAGAAACACTGATTAGAAGTATATCTCCGGGGGGTGCAGGGGGACCTAGTCTTCCTACTAGACTATTATACTTCCGAGATCCGACAGAACTGGCTGCATTCAAGTTGAAAAGTCATCCCTGGAGAGTCTGACTTGTTTTGCGTTAGTTGTGGATTTATAATTCAGTCTTTCTTGGAAGACATGGTGAATACAGAGGAGCTTCTTGGTTTCATGCTTCGGACCATAATTTGCTTTTATTACATTTGTTGATGGAAAGGTTGAGTTTATAGGCCGTGCCTTCTGTTAGAGCCAATCCATCTGAGGCAAAGGGAAGGAGAGAAGAAAACACATCAGATGTACTTAGATAAAAATTGTTAAATATTTACACTTGTTTGTCACACATCAACTTTTTCTTTTTGTAAATAACTTCCTCAATTGTACTCCATAATGCAGGTCCCGTCCTCGGCAACGCTTCCCTCCTCAGATGTGTGCCACACAAGGTGGTGCGTACGTGCCCAGATTTGATTTCTTGGCTGTTTGCAGGAGGCCTACTCAGTTGCACAGCAGTTCAGCCTGATCCCGCCTGTGTGCGAGCAAGCAGAGTACAACCTATTCCATCGAGACAAAGTCGAGTTGCAGCTGCCTGAACTTTACCACAAAATCGGTGAGGTCACACTTGCCTGACTGCCATGTTGAAAGAAAAATAGAAACGATATCAGGGAAAGAAGCACACTGAAAATGTAAACTTGATGAAGGGATTCTTTTGTATTCATGGCACTGATTTAAATCTTTATTGTACCTTTTGAACCGAGTCTTGCCTGGGTAATGAGAAAAGGGTTGTTTACTTCCTGGTGCAGGCATCGGGGCCATCACGTGGTCCCCACTAGCCTGTGGGTTATTGACAGGGAAATATGATCATCGCATACCGGAAGACTCCCGGGCTTCTCTCAATGTGCGTCCGAGGACAACCTTTGGTTTTTATTTTGCTTTACCCAAAACCTTAAGAGAGCAATCATCTTTGGAACCCCATGAATATATCCATTCCACCCAAAAGCACAAATGAATGATAAAGAGGGCTTTGTATTCCTGCTCTTTCTTGCTCAGAGTAAGGTGGGGCAAATGCCCCTGGCATGAAAGGTGGGACGAGCTGTCACCCTTCTATATATATATATATATATATATATATATCCTCCTCTTTCATTTCATTGAATGTACAGTGCTAACAACCATCAATCAGAGGGACTTTTGATGCAGACATTCAGGAACATGTGATCAGGACCAATGAGGTCATACAGGGTGGTTGGGGGGGGGGGGGGGGGTGTTCTGGAGGGAACAGAGAGTATCTTTCACCTACTTTTCCCAAAAGGGGAATCCTTATTAAATATTAATCCATTGTATTAATAATATTTATTTGAGAAATATCTCAATTTATTTCACACAGGAGCAAATACACAACATTATTGCCATCGGCGTGATTTTAGTCTCCCCCGCCTTGCCCTCCTTCCCCCATCTCGCATGCTTCCACACCTCCACCTTCCCACCTTGCCTTTTACAGCTATCTTCTCCTAACATCCTGCATCTTTTTTCCTTGTCCATCCCTCTTCCATTATTTTTCTGCAATATTTTCTCCCCAATTTATTCCCTTCACCCACCTTGCGCATATAGTGTGGAAGGTCGGGTCATTATTTGAATTGAGATATAGACCACCGTTTTTATTCCCATAGAGTATAGGACTTTTCTCCTTGTATTAAGGACATGTGGATAGGGACAGTCGTCCTGTTTTTTGTCTGCCACTGCAAGACGGTTTTTAACCTTCAGTACTCTTGATTAGCAACGAGAAAGGAGGCACACAATTGGACTGCACTACTCAATGTCCACGGCACCAATAGGGTCAGGATCGACTCTACTGATTGGATCGCGATGCTGTCACGAGGTGTGAGGCAGCCCATGATCGGGAAGGAGGGATGTCGTGGATCCCTTCAGGGGTGCAAGAGGTGCATGAGGTGGCGTGCTCTCTCGCTGCTGAGTCTGAGAAGCACAGAGTGAGACAGTCTGAAGGAGAGATGCTCTCCTGTCGTATGCGTGGCTGGCAAAACTCAAGGCATATCCTGCTGTTCGCTCGCCGCTGCTACTTTGGAGACGTGGCAGTTTCATGCCTGCCTAATCATTTTCTATCTCGTCCGGTTTTAGTGTACATGGTCCCTTCGGGGGTTTGAGTTTCACTGTCTGTAAAGTGTAGCTATTTATCACCCCATGAAGTGAAAAGCTGTTCATTTGTCTAAGTACTGTTCAGCAGTATTTTGAGAAAATATTACTGCTTTTTAGGTCATCACATCACAACCAATCAAATTTGCCGCTTGCAGAACTCATACATGTCCTTGTTTCTCAGTTTCTCAAGACTGCATGGGTTAATGTGTCGCATGAACTCTCTAGAGTCTCGTTCATTGTGTCCGCAATTTTCGTTTGTGCTGTCTTGTGCTAAGTTTTTATTTCCCCCCTAAGTCCTGTGTGTATCTGCCTGCTATCCATCCTGCGAAAATGTTTCGGTGATTGGTAGTCCCTGGAGGATTAAATTGGGTTCATTGTAATCCTGATAACGAACATGGGTAGACACGCTTGCTACATCATGCACAAACTCGACTTGCGGTGTTACATGTCAAAATCAGCCTTCGACGGCCATGTTCGAGGAGAATGACCTCGGCATGTACGATTGCCACACAACATTGCTTGCGGTCTTGGGAGGGGGTCATCTCTGACCACGATTCCCACACAACGTTGCTTGCGTTCTTGGGAGGGGGTCATCTGTGACCACGATTCCCACACAACATTGCTTGCGGTCTTGGGAGGGGGTCATCTGTGACCATGATTCCCACACAACGTTGCTTGCGGTCTTGGGAGGGGGTCGTCTGTGACCATGATTCCCACACAACATTGCTTGCGGTCTTGGGAGGGGATCATCTCTGACCACGATTCCCACACAACGTTGCTTGCGTTCTTGGGAGGGGGTCTTCTGTGACCACGATTCCCACACAACATTGCTTGCTGTTGTCAGGGAATTGGTTGCTGAGACTCAAGACTCCAATGACCGGACACAGGTTTTACAAAAGGTCTGGTTTATTAACTGGTTATTCACTTCATTCCATTACCAAATAATACCGCTTAATTCAATGGACCAGGTTAACTCTTTTCGCATGGTCCTTCTCGTTCGGCCGATGTTCCTCCGCCACTCCCGTCGGGCAGAGGGTCTGATGATGAGTGCTCGTCCGTTCCGTCGGTCAGAGCTTCTGGTCACAAGTCTCCTTGACTCAACGTTTGCTCGGATTTATATGGACAAACTGGAGTTAATCCCCTGTCCGCTGAATGTTAATCCTTTCTCCGCTAATGCCCCGAGGTCATGCATGCACCAAGTCCTGGCATCAGCTCGCTCCCCTCCTGCTGTGAGTTCCGTTTACCAAACGATAGGGGGGTGCTCCAGCCAGGGGCTGTGACCAGGTGGACAAGAGATTACCATGTGCGTGCACATTCTTGGCATCCATTTACGAAATCGTTACCAGTCTTTAATCAATAAGTTACACTGAGTTACACTTCCACAATTCCCTCATCTTTTTGTTTTTGTTTATATTAACCATTAATCTAAACATCAATATAAGTAAACAGTCAATCACTACAAGTAAACATCATTACAAGTATAAGTAAATAATCAATCACTGCAAGTAAACATCATTACGAGTATAAGTAAATAATCATAACTTTGGTAATCAAATTCCCTTAGGCATACACCGTCATCCTGCAAGAATCACAAAACATTTCGTTGGTCATTGACTCCTTCCATATTGTTCAATCTATTGCATTTGCATCACAAATATATTTTCAAAACAACACTTCACCATCACCAAGATACAACAATTTCACTTCATTTTCAAGTTTTGTAAAGCATCTGCACCATCTGGCAAAAACGTTTGCCTCCACACAAATGTTGATTTTGTTTGAAAGGAAGGGCTGATCACTTGTGTTTGAATTCAGGTATAAAACATTTTCTCCTAATGTCTTCATAGCTCCTGCACTACTTCGTGTAGGATTTCGCTGTTGTGGTAACATTGTGGAGTCATAGACTGACCCTGCTCTCCTTGTAGCATTCTTGCCACTTTTTTTTGTAAACCATTGTAATTCCTGAACAAGGCCTTCACCCAGTTGTAGTCGACTTGCCTCCTCCCTCATTGTGAGTGGGCAGCAAGTTTTGGTGTGACGTTGATTGGCCAGCAAGATGTGGAACAGGGATGCCGGATGCATCCACAATGATGTTGGGACCATGGTGTTCAGGTCATCCATGGTCCATACCAGGAGTGGCCCGCAGAATCGCGCACAGCTGTTGTGAAAAGGCACAGCCATTGGTTTGCAGCTCCATGCTGGTTCCCCGGACGTTGGTGAAGTAATAACATATGTCCCCGCATTTCACAGAGGTTGCAGGTAAAATGTCGTTGTCCTGCAACTTCTGATGTGATGAATGTTCGAAGCCTTCGAACAAGAGTAAGTGATCGCCTTTCTTTCATATGTTGCAGTGTGATCCAGCAGACAAATGGTCACATAAATTTCCTTGGTGAAGGTAAGCATTCATCTCCAAGTTACACGGGAGAATGTCTTCATCATTCTTTGAGAAAGAGGGTGTATGCCATGATTAACTTCATTTTTAGCCACAAATTTTCTTTCTCGAACTTCTTCCCAATTCCGTTAGCACTCCCTTCAAAATGTGATCTCGTCTTATCCTTATGCTCAGTCACATCTGAATCTGCTTTCCGCACACACTGAATCAGATAGGGTACATCTTACCATGAAATCAGCATAATCATGTATATCTTCCGACAGTTTCACATTCAACAATTTGTTGTTTTTCCTTAACACATTCAAAAAGTTATATTCATTTATATGCGTCACACAAATAATATTCAATCAGGTATGTATTTTATTACTAAACTAAGAATAGCATCCACAATTGCTTTCAGGTTAATATAGTTCAAAAATTAACTCATGCAGGTATTTTAGCACTACTCTAAGAAAATAAATTGTATATGATTACAATCACAAACGGGAATACCTAATTCCCAACAACAATTTTCCCAAACCAACAAATTAAGCATAACGTATTATTACCATAATTCCTCTCCACTTTTTCTTTTCCCTCTTTTTTTTTCCCCTAACAGTGTGTCACTCGTGGTGATATGAGTTCACTGATATTGTAATTGACACAACTCATAACATTGTCATTATGCCATTATCTAAATTCTACTGTATTCACTATTCATTTGCAACATCACTTGATTCATTCTTTTAATCTCGGTATTATTCATATCATCATAACAATCTTTCTATTTTAGGTCCATATTTGTTTCTATTCTTATCAACCTCCTACGGTTTATCAATTTGTTCCAAAACACTGCAACCAAAGGTTTTAACCAAAGCTCTACCAAACTATTTCCAATTTGAACTCAAAATGCTAATTAAACAACAATTCAAAGAATTAACTTCAATGGGTCAACAAACTCATTTTATAAACAGATCTAATTTTCCCATCCAATAATTTTCCTTGCCAAATGTCATATTGCAACACTTTAATAAACCTTCGAAAAATGTCTCCCAAATCAATAAATTCCCTTTTTACTTCCCAAATACTCATCTGTAAATTACATATTCAATTACAGTTTCTCCCTATTTGTTCGGCCTAAATGGCCACCGAAGTGGCTGCCAACATGCAGTACCGTTTTTATCTACCAAGCAAGTATTCATCTACATAAGACCTCTACCAAAATGTTGTTTGTAAAAAACAAATCTGGGATTTCTGATTACATGGATGCACACTCTCAGGACATTTCAGGCTGCTTGTTAACAATCCACTACGATAAATTAATTCCTTTACCCACAATCAAATAATTAGTACAAATTGAGGATATTATCCCTATCACATTCATTTATAGATTCATTATGTTGGATCTAAATTTTCTCCCACTGCTGCAAGGAAGAACAATAGCTCTAATAAGTCTTTGTAATATCTCACTTCATTTACCCAGCATCGAAGAATTTATTTACTATCCATTCCCATCTGTTAACCAGTGACTTTGTTTGAACTCCAAAACTTAATTTGATGAATCCCATGTGTACAGCTACCACTTATTGAAACCCATACTTTTGTAGAAAATATCCAAGTAAGTGTTTTTATTTTAAACCCCCTTAACTGTTGCTCATCCATTTCTATGCACCCAGTGAGTACTACTGACACCAGTATGCCAATATAGGTGTGCGAGTTTAACAAATATGTTGCAGGTACACGTGACATCGCGTTCTGAGTATAAATAACGTAACAGCGCGTTCATGTCTGCCCCTTGGTTTAAGATTCACAATGCATTCCGTTTTAAAACTCACAATAGTTCAAATCAGCAAGATTTTCTTTACTATTTTCCCATATCATCTATGCCTAATACACATCCATACATACAGCACAATTTATATGCTGATAAAATTCAAGTTTATATATACTCGGGCATGCCCGTACTATATCTATATCTAAAATTATATCCCCCCCCCCCCCTCTATTTACATGAAATGGTTTGGTCCAAAGCGAACGGCTTGCGAGTACGGTGACAATCCCCCCCCTCTATTTACATGAAATGGTTTGGTCCAAAGCGAAAGGCTTCGGAGTTTGGTAAAGAAATCGCCATAGCATGCCCAAACGCGCAGGAAAGCGAAAGAATCGCAAATTTAAGGAAATGCCCGTACTTCCGTAAGGAAGAGAAAAGAAATGAAAAGGAAAAACATTCCAAACCGCGAGGGAAAACAACACGGCACGTCGACACAACAACGTGTCCTGTGATTGGCCGTACGTCGCTGCCAGTAGCTGCCCCCAAAAAAAAGCTTTCACCGTCCGGCGACTGAATTTAAGGGGAAAAATAAAACGCTCTTCGCTTAAAACAACGCCCTTCGCTCTGACTGAATTGGGACAATGTTTTTATGTTTTTAATTGAATTACTATCCGTAATGGCGCACGCTCTCACGGGAGCTCCGGAAGGTCGTATATCGCAGTTACGATGAATCGCAAATTAGTTTTTATTAGATTTAAAACATAGTTTAACGCCAACATAGCGCCAACATAGTTTGCAAACGTGAAATAAATGAATACGCTCTCAAATGTGCTGTCCGAGGCAGAGTCTGTTTGCCACGTTCGGCACACGTGATAGCTCGCTGCTCTCTGATTGGTTGAATCGTTTTTTGGACATAGCTCGGTAACTGCTTGTCCGATTAATTTCAAACCTTGAAAAGGCACATCCTCGGGTCCCCAGCAATATACCTGGCAAGTTTCAAGTATATCGGACCGGTAGTTGTCGAGAAACAGCGGTCACAGACAAACATACATACAAACATACAAACATACAAACATACAAACATACACACAGAGATTGCTGGAATTATAGATAGATATATATATATATATATATATATATATATATATATATATATATATATATATATATAAATCCGTGAGCAGAGTATTCTGGGAAGTCAGTGTAAGACCTCTCCCAAATTTGGCTAATTTTGTACTCCCTCATTTCTTTTTATGAAGCTCATATCCATAAATAGCTGTTATTCTCATATAAATTCTATCAAAAATGGAATCCCCAAATTACTCACAATTTTACTATTAATTAATGGCTGCTCATAACCCAGCACATCAAATCTTTATATTCCATCTCCCTTGACAAAAGAGATAATGTTCATAATCAAATTATATTTCTATTTTATTTTATGGATTCTCTGCATATTCAATCCCATCCACATAAAACTATCCATTTCCAGACAGGCACACTGTCGGTGTCAACAATCTTGTAAGATTGATACACAAAACAATAAAAAACACTAACATTGACACACAAAAATACACACACACATGCATTATGCGTATTTGTTTGCGTTGGAACTATTATTTACAGATCAAGATGGGTGTCAATTTTATTTCAATTTCATAAAATTTGTCCTTCAATTTTAGAAATGCTAATACACAAATGGACCAAAAAGTTTATTCTTAGAAAACCCCTATGATGTCACATTGAAATTACCCTTTCAGTTCCCACAATAATTTATCCAAATTTGACTACACACCCATTTACATGTCAGTCGACCACTGACTTATCAATCATGCGAAACAATAGTCCGAAATTCCCACCTGATCATCATGTGACCCTTGTCACTTGGTTTCAAAAATTTGCAAAGCAATTGTTCCAACTTTGTAAATTTAAAATTGTGTGCCCAACATAAAAGATCCAATTTCGGCATGTGATCAATTAATTACTAATTTGCTTACAAGCAAAAGAAAAAAATGAATAATTCTTGCTCCGAAAACTTTTCAGACCCAAGAATCATCGACAGTTATTCATGTTTGTCCAGTAATCTAATTTGTTGAGGCCAATCGTCATTTGGGATTTGTCGCAATGAAGGCCTAATCATTGTCTGAGGTATCGGTCAGCACTGGTACCCTTGATCTTGGTTTACCCTATTAACTTGTCTTCCTGTTGACATACGGACATCTTCTTCTCCAATGTCCCATCTTTCCACACTTGAAACACCGGTTTCTGTCATTGTCTGATCTGTGCACCTGTGCACTTGTATTGCTGGGCTGCATCTCTACATCCCTGAGTTGCCACTGCAATCTCTCGTTATCTCCTGAAACACAAAAAAATTCTCTGTACCGTCCTTTTTGGGGAGACAACTGGAAATCAGATGGGACAACTGTCACTTTCATTCCTAATTTCGAGGGCAGTTGTGCATTTGTCTCCTCCACTGTATCCTGTATCCTTTTTATTTTAAGTTCTAGATCCGTTATCCGTTCTTGCTGTTCCCGTTGTCTGGATTCACCATCCCAAAGATGGAATGCAAGCCAGTCTACCGTTAGATTCTGTCTCTTCCTGGCTTTCAATCTTTGTTCCAATCTTTCCAATCGACTTCGCTCAAATGTACCATCTCTTGGAAACTCCTCATCATGTCCCTTTGTCCACAAATACCAATTCTCGACCTGCCTTATAGCTTCGGCACCATAGCGGTCGTACATATGATGTGTACAAGTACCTTTTTGTGGAATCTCTGGTTGTCCTTGTGTATTCTTGCAGGCTCCATTTCCCATTCTGCCTTTTATCAAAGTAGCGTTGGATGTGTTGTAGCTTGTTCCAGGTTCCTCTAAAGCTTCACTCGTACCTCCAGGAAGGATCTCTCCACCTGTTCACACGGTGATTTCCAGAGAGTCTCCCTCAGCTGTGGCTTTTGCACAATCCAATCTCACAGATCAGTATTTGCATATGAGCCGGAGGGTCAGTATGAAATGGGTGAATCCTCAGGTGTCCGCTCTGTTGACGGGGAAATCACACAATGGTAACCGCACATATATATCTGTATATAAACTCACCACCTTGCTCAATTTTCCCAGGTTGTCTCCACATTGATAATATCTCGCAAAGATATCAAAGCTTCTTTCTTGAGACCGCATTTTCATCAGTCAAACAATCAATATATTCAATTCAATTTATTCAGTTCAATTTATTCAGTTAAATTTATTCAATTAAATTCAATCAATTAGATTCAATCAATCAAGAATATCCAATCATATCATTCAACTTCTTCCATAAGTGTGAAGAATATCCAATCATATCATTCAACTTCTTCCATGATTGTCAAGAATATCCAATCATATTATTCAACTTCTTCCATAAGTGTGAAGAATATCCAATCATATCATTCAACTTCTTCCATAAGTGTGAAGAATATCCAATCATATCATTCAACTTCTTCCATGATTGTCAAGAATATCCAATCATATCATTCAACTTCTTCCATAAGTGTGAAGAATATCCAATCATATCATTCAACTTCTTCCATAATTGTCAAGAATATCCAATCATATCATTCAACTTCTTCCATAAGTGTGAAGAATATCCAATCATATCATTCAACTTCTTCCATGATTGTCAAGAATATCCAATCATATCATTCAACTTCTTCCATAAGTGTGAAGAATATCCAATCATATCATTCAACTTCTTCCATAAGTGTGAAGAATATCCAATCATATCATTCAACTTCTTCCATGATTGTCAAGAATATCCAATCATATTATTCAACTTCTTCCATAAGTGTGAAGAATATCCAATCATATCATTCAACTTCTTCCATAAGTGTGAAGAATATCCAATCATATCATTCAACTTCTTCCATGATTGTCAAGAATATCCAATCATATCATTCAACTTCTTCCATAAGTGTGAAGAATATCCAATCATATCATTCAACTTCTTCCATAAGTGTGAAGAATATCCAATCATATCATTCAACTTCTTCCATGATTGTCAAGAATATCCAATCATCTTATTCAACTTCTTCCATAAGTGTGAAGAATATCCAATCATATCATTCAACTTCTTCCATAAGTGTGAAGAATATCCAATCATATCATTCAACTTCTTCCATGATTGTCAAGAATATCCAATCATATTGTTGCGGATATGGCATTTGGCCTCCATATCCGCTTGTAAATATTCCCCTATTTCCCCAATACTCCCCAACTATCCCCAATCCCCCATTCCCTAGTCCCATTGCCTGTAAATAACACTCTGTAGAACCGACCTTCCCCTTTTTCCCCCATTAAATGTCGTGCCCAGGTCCACCGCATCTCACGTAGACAACTTTCGGACATCTTGCTAGTTATTCTTAGTCTATGTCAGTTAAGGACTCGTTTCCATTAATTCTGACTCTTCGTTGCACCAGAATGTGATTGTATGGCACCAATAGTGAGTTTAGGACCTCCCCATACCTCCTCCCATCTTCCCCATGCAACAACAACAACAACAACAACTACAACAACAACTACAACAACAGAGGGGGGCGGCGCGCGCGGGGAGTGTGCGTCCTCACTCCGGCTCGGTTAGCCGCCATTACCCATGTGCGCCGACGGGGTTACCACGAAGGGGCTGCCTGTCGGCCCCTCGTCAAGGGCGGAGCCGGTAACCCCCCCGCACCCAATGAGAAGCAACGGGCCGATTCCATCTGGGGCGGAGCTAACGAGCCGAGGGCGTGTCACTCCCCGCCGGATATACGCGACGACTAACCGGATGTGAGGTCAGATGCGCCTGAACTACGGAGAGCAAAGGACGCCACCCCCAGCGCGACGATACCTCCCCGCATCTTTGGACCGGACCGGGTCGATTCTGTCCTTGAGCCAAGAGTGCACCTTGAGCCATCGACTGCCCGCTTTCCTTGCCATCAATCCCCGTGTGAGTCAGTTTTGTCCTGTTTATCTGTGGTCTGTCGGGAATAAGATAAGTGTGTCTAAGTGCCTATCTTTCTATGCTGTCCCTCTCATTCCTGTAATCTAACCTTCCGCCATATTATAACCTCCTCCGGAGGTCTTGAGAACCGTATCCCTGGTGTCGTGTCATTTTAATCCCAGCCGTTGTGTCCTTTTCCTTCATTGATCTAGCGTAGCGCGGCTCGGCCAAGGTTCGAGTATAATCGGGTAACTTGTGTGGACACGGCGGCCATTCCGCTCGGCCCACCATAACATCAAAGTCGTGTCTGTAACAATTGGTGTCAGGAGTGTCGGATTCGGACCTGGGAATAAATTCATTTTGCCCAAATTTTGGAACACCAAGTGTACCATTAGGGTAACATTTTGGTGTTGGGAAGTAGAATTCGATCCGGAGCGCGTTTTACGCGCTCGAAATTATAACAGCGAAATTTGATTGTGTTTTACAAAATATAAAAACCCGAATTTTGAAAGTCGCGCTATGGCAGACCAAGACGGCTGGGTTCCGGTAGTAGGGAGTGAGGCAGGGTCGATCCAGGACCAAATTGAGGGACGTGAGGAGAGCGAAGCAGCGAGGGTAGCAGACGCGCGAAATAGTGCCTCGCACATGGCCACGGCGCCCACGCCCGCGACCGTGGTAGCGCCGCTGGTAAATTTGGACCTTTTTTTCATACAAATGAAGGCCCTTATGGCCCAGAATAGCGAGCAAATGAGGGAGGAAATGAGGGCTCAGAGTGAGCGATTGGAGGGCCAATTGGGGGTAATGGGAAACCAAATGGGGGTAATGAGGGACGAAGCGAGGGGTACCGGTGAGGGATTAGACAAGAAATTAGAGGGGTTAGACAATGGGATAGAAGGGGTGAAACATGGGTTAGGGAGTAGAATAGAGGGATTATACAATAGATTAGGGGAAATACAGGAGGGGTTAATGGGGGTAGAAAACAGAATGGCCGTTCAGGAGAATCAAATGGAAGGGATGAAAAAGGGGTTAGAGGGGTTAGAAAACAGTATGGAAGGCAAATTGAGGGACATGAGGGACCAAGCGGAAAGGGAAGTTAAACAAATGGGGCAGCAGATAGAGGGGGTCAGAATGGGGGTAGAAACCAAACTGGATGCTCACAGGGAGGAAATGGAGCAGATGAGGGTGGCATCTGGGCAGGAGATGCAAGTGATGGGAGAGGAGATCAGAAGAGGAGTGAGTGAGGAGGTCGGAGGAGTGCGCGAGGAGGTGAGGCACTGTAAGGAGCGCATGGAGAAGGAGGTGAGAAAGGGGACTGTAAAATTGCAAGGGGGTATAGAGGAGTTGACGCTGGGAGTAGAACAACTGACAGTGGGACAAAAGGAGTTGGGGGACCAGGTAAAGAAGAACACAGCGGTAATAGAGGGTTTAAAATCGACACAGAAGGAGATGAAAAAGGACGTAGGGGTAATTAAAAAAGAGTGTCAGACGGTACATGAGGCCCTGACGAGGAAAATGGACAAGGTGGTAGAAGTGATGGAGGTTAAAGAGCGGGAGGTGCGGGAGCACATAGAAAAAAATAAAGTGGAGTTAGAGGAAGAACTTAAAGGGGCGCACGAAGAGATGAAGGAGGTGAAGCAGAAATTAGAAGAAGTGGAAGAAGGGGTGAGCGAAATTAAGAAGCGACGGAGAGAGGATAAGAAAGAGATAAAGGAGGAAGTAAAAGAATTGGTCTAAAGTCTGTGTTCGGATCGTGATGATGTGCTCATTAACCGGATGAGGGATTCGCAGGTGATGGAGGAGAAGCGAAGAGGAAGAGGACCCGGTGTAAGTGGTGACCAATATGGTCGTGCGTATGATGCGCCAGGGGATTTAAGAAGCTTGGGGGTCGAGATGGACCCGGGTGTTCGTGAGAGGCCGTTGGTGAAGAGTGCGACAGGTCTGGTGTGCGAAAAAGGAGGTGTGCGAGAAAGTCCGACTTTGGGGTGTGTGAGGAAAAAGTGCGTGCCAAGGAGTGAGGGTGCTGGCGAGAGTGAGTCGGTCGTAGCGCGTGTGCGAGGGAGCACATGGAAGCGCGGTGTGGTGAGTGTTGCGGAGGGTGTAACGGGAGAGTGTGCGCGAGAAAGGTGTGTGACGGACAGGTGCATGGGGAAAGAGTGCGCTGTCAAAGGCAAGGAAGAATGCACACCTGTGGTGAGTGTTACAGAGGGTGTAACGGGAGAGTGTGCGCGAGAAAGGTGTGTGACGGACAGGTGCATGAGGAAAGAGTGCGCTGTCGAGAGTAAGGGTGAGTGCGCTGTCAAGAGTGGTGGTGAGAGTAGTGAGAGTGACAAGGAGCGTGAGTTGGTTGTGACAGGTGAGAAAGGATGCACACCTGGAATGGTAGAGCGTGAGTGGGAATGCACGCTG
The DNA here is from genome assembly GCF_964187855.1 of Myxine glutinosa. NCBI lineage: Eukaryota > Metazoa > Chordata > Myxini > Myxiniformes > Myxinidae > Myxine > Myxine glutinosa. Next base: position 98,144,496 of record NC_136264.1, on the reverse strand, counting down.
GAATTGGTAGTGAGGCACGTGGTTGGGTGTGCGAATGAGAGCACACCTGTGATTGTCACAGAGGAGGTGACCGAGGAGGGGGTGCGAAGAGGTGTGTTGGTGAGGTGTGCTACCAACGAATGTGTGCCAAAGTGTTCGGTGGTCAGGTGTGTGACCAAGGCTGTGAGTGGAATGAGGGTACCGAGGTGTGTAAGGAGAGGTACGAGGAGCATGGAGACGGCTGGATGTGTGAGCAAGGAACGGGCTGCGGGGTGTAAGCATGCAGGTGAAGCATCGACGTTAAACGGAGCAGCGGTTAGGTCGACTTTTAGCCGAATCGGGCCCTCGGTGCGTGCTGGGCCTCGCTTTGAACGGCCGCGTCCGTGCTCCACTAGGCGGAGCGGGCGGCTGGATAGGAAGGGTCGTCATGGCGACCACTTTTTGTTGCGGCATTCCGGCAGGTCGAGATCGAGCCATGGGATGGCTCCGTGCCGAGATGGTGCGTGGGATCTCGGCCCGGGTAAGCCCCCGTCCCTGCCCCGAGTGCGGGACGTATCCAGCCGCTGGCACAGAACAACCCGCATTCATGGCTTGGCTTTACAAAGCCGAGCTTTAGAAGTGAATTGGCGCACCGAGAGGCATTAGTGAGTAGACTGTGTGATGAGGTTAGTGTTTTGGCCCCAAAATTAGAGAAAAACAAAATTTGATGATTGGCAAAGGATTGGCAGTAGTGATTGGCAGATGATGAGTAGTGATTGGCAAATTTTTGATTTGTGGAAATTTGATGTGCAAAATTGGTAGTGAGCGATGGGCCCGGTGGGTAAGGCTGGCATCCCTGCCGCCCTTCCCATGTGGGGGCAAAGGAGCAATAGCTTAAGGGGTTGATGGCAGTGAAAACTAGCCCGGGTGGGTTAGGTTATATTGATAGGGCCCTAGAAGATGACATTAGGTAACGTTAAGGTTAGTTAGTGACTGATACCTGTAGTGGGGACGCAGGTAGATTAGTATGGATGATAATGACGAGGGAGCGCAATAGTTTAAAGGGGCGACTGGGAAGCGCAAGTTTCAGAAGGGAGTAGTTAGCTGAGATGATGCCGTGTGGTTGAGAATTGAACAGGTGTGAGAGCTGGACAGGTGTGTGGAGCAGTGTATGAGTAGTGAGTGTTGTGGATCAGCGCGAATGCGCTTGGGGAGAGAAGGGTGCAGGTGGCACCAGGTGTGAGAGCACAGGTGTGCAGGTACAGGTGTGTGGAGAGAGTTGGAGTAAGTGGTACGGAGTGGTGTGCATGGTGCGAAGGTGTGGATGGGGGAAGAGTGGACCCCTTTCACGAGTACCCGGGGCGGGTAGTGTAAGTGTTAGGTAGAGGGTATAGGTAAATTGTGGTTGGATATTGGCATTTGTGGTGCGGGTGACAGAATGGTATTGTGGATGGGTGCATTAGTGTTGTGGAAATGGCTGGGCGTGTAGCCTGTTAGTGTGTGTAGTTGGTTGGGCACTCCACCACTGTGAGGATGTCGGCCAGGTGAGGCCGCAGGTGGGCTCTGGGAGCCGGTAGTTGTGAGTGGGTGCCTGAGGATCCCGGGTGTGGATCGGGCAGCCCAGTGCCAGAGAGGGCACTGAGTGGGGAGAGCGCCAGAGGGCCTTCCCCAGGTAGTTAGGTTAGGGTAAGGAGCAGGTAAGCTCGGAGGCAACTGCAGTGGTGGAGGTGTGCAAGTGGGTAGACCCGCTGGGAGAGGTACACGTCACAGCCCGGAAATTGTGCGAGGGCACCGGGAGATGAATCGGGGGAGTGAGACCCCAAATTGAAAAGCACCACAGTTTGGCCAATGGGAATTGGTTTTTAGAACCCATAGTGTAAGAGGGCCAATGGTTTGGCAGGAGAAAGACCCCGGGTAATGTAAAGTTGTTAAAGTCATTTAGGAAATAGTTAGGATTGATGAACCTGTCGCACCATACGCAGCCACTTACCTGTGGTGATGATGACTCCACACCTGTGTTTTCTTTGTTTTGTTGCAGGAAATGAGATTGCTGTGGATTTGTGAGACGCATCACGACGTGGATGAGACATTGGGGTGATTCCATCTCTCCCTCCTTAGGAGGGACTGATGATGAATTGGTAATGGCAAATTTTGATGTTCAGTTGAAGATGGCAAATTTTGATGAGAGTTGGAAATAGCAAATTTGATTGGTTAGGAGGGAGAGAAGACGAATTTGGTTTATGGGAGGAACGGGGAAGACAGTAGGGACGTTTGTTGATTAGTAAAATAGATGTTTATGGGTAGTGTTGTGTTTTGTGGATACAGTAAGGGGTAAGGGAGGGGCCATGTAGGTTACCTGGTGGGGGGGGGGGGAGCGTACGGTAGGAACGTACCTGTCTCACCTGGTTCCCATGTGCCCCTAGTGTGCATTACCTTGTGTTGTGTGCACTTTTGCGCCCTTACCACCTTACTCACTTGTCTTCTTCTTTTGTCTCCCACCTCCGAGGATCTGGCTTTGGGGCAGAGAGAGAGGAGAGAGAGGTGCTGGCTTCGCAGTTGTGGGCCTGCACTTTCGCTGCTTGCTGCCTGGATCGATACACCATATGGACCGCAATGTTTGTGGCCACCCACCATGGACCGCAGTTCTTATGCGGCCAAGCACCACCCGTGGATGGACCTATGGGTCAACGTGGCACCTATGCCATACAGGTGAACCACTTATAGTTGGCCCCCTGACGGCCACAATAAAGAAATGGACGCGGTTGGCGCCTTTCTTTATTTTTTGAAAGAGGCAAGAAGGCCAAGTGCACCACACGAAGGCAAGACCAGCGGCAGACCATCGGCCGGCTGCGACACCACACCGTGATTTATAGACACTTTATTGGTGCACCGGATGGTGCTGACTGTGTGATGGGGTGGTGCTTTTGGTGCTTGGAAGGGGTGCTCTGCACATTATTAAAGGCCGTAAGGCCACAGAGCACTCGTGGGTTGGTGTATCGATGCTGGCATGCGTGCTCTCTCTATGCATAACATCTGCATGTGTTCCTCCAAAAACAGGTCCTGGATCGTAGTGTAAATATCAGCGTAGTCTTGTAAATAATGCTCCCTACCGGCTGTATGTTTAGTTTGCGAATTCTTTCCGTGATTCGGTTATCCTGTGGGTGTGTTTCTGTGAGGAGAAGGGTGCAACGTCGCAGGGGGACATATTTACTCATTTGTGAACATCTGTAAAACTGTCGCACTCAGGGTAGAGTTAATAGTAGAGGGAACTACATCTGAGTGCCACACTAAAGTAGGTAAAAATTTATCGGGTCGGGACGCCCCGAGGGTAGAGAAGGGTTCAATGTTGCGGATATGGCATTTGGCCTCCATATCCGCTTGTAAATATTCCCCTATTTCCCCAATACTCCCCAACTATCCCCAATCCCCCATTCCCTAGTCCCATTGCCTGTAAATAACACTCTGTAGAACCGACCTTCCCCTTTTTCCCCCCTTAAATGTCGTGCCCAGGTCCACCGCATCTCACGTAGACAACTTTCGGACATCTTGCTAGTTATTCTTAGTCTATGTCAGTTAAGGACTCGTTTCCATTAATTCTGACTCTTCGTTGCACCAGAATGTGATTGTATGGCACCAATAGTGAGTTTAGGACCTCCCCATACCTCCTCCCATCTTCCCCATGCAACAACAACAACAACAACTACAACAACAACTACAACAACAGAGGGGGGCGGCGCGCGCGGGGAGTGTGCGTCCTCACTCCGGCTCGGTTAGCCGCCATTACCCATGTGCGCCGACGGGGTTACCACGAAGGGGCTGCCTGTCGGCCCCTCGTCAAGGGCGGAGCCGGTAACCCCCCCGCACCCAATGAGAAGCAACGGGCCGATTCCATCTGGGGCGGAGCTAACGAGCCGAGGGCGTGTCACTCCCCGCCGGATATACGCGACGACTAACCGGATGTGAGGTCAGATGCGCCTGAACTACGGAGAGCAAAGGACGCCACCCCCAGCGCGACGATACCTCCCCGTATCTTTGGACCGGACCGGGTCGATTCTGTCCTTGAGCCAAGAGTGCATCTTGAGCCATCGACTGCCCGCTTTCCTTGCCATCAATCCCCGTGTGAGTCAGTTTTGTCCTGTTTATCTGTGGTCTGTCGGGAATAAGATAAGTGTGTCTAAGTGCCTATCTTTCTATGCTGTCCCTCTCATTCCTGTAATCTAACCTTCCGCCATATTATAACCTCCTCCGGAGGTCTTGAGAACCGTATCCCTGGTGTCGTGTCATTTTAATCCCAGCCGTTGTGTCCTTTTCCTTCATTGATCTAGCGTAGCGCGGCTCGGCCAAGGTTCGAGTATAATCGGGTAACTTGTGCGGACACGGCGGCCATTCCGCTCGGCCCACCATAACATCAAAGTCGTGTCTGTAACAATATCATTCAACTTCTTCCATAAGTGTGAAGAATATCCAATCATATCATTCAACTTCTTCCATGATTGTCAAGAATATCCAATCATATCATTCAACTTCTTCCATAAGTGTGAAGAATATCCAATCATATCATTCAACTTCTTCCATAAGTGTGAAGAATATCCAATCATATCATTCAACTTCTTCCATGATTGTCAAGAATATCCAATCATATTATTCAACTTCTTCCATAAGTGTGAAGAATATCCAATCATATCATTCAACTTCTTCCATAAGTGTGAAGAATATCCAATCATATCATTCAACTTCTTCCATGATTGTCAAGAATATCCAATCATATCATTCAACTTCTTCCATAAGTGTGAAGAATATCCAATCATATCATTCAACTTCTTCCATAATTGTCAAGAATATCCAATCATATCATTCAACTTCTTCCATAAGTGTAAAGAATATCCAATCATATCATTCAACTTCTTCCATGATTGTCAAGAATATCCAATCATATCATTCAACTTCTTCCATAAGTGTGAAGAATATCCAATCATATCATTCAACTTCTTCCATACACATGCATTATTTACAGATCGCTAGAGAAAAAAAACAAAAAAAAAACACGAATAATAGATAAACCCGTGTGTAAGACCTCTCCCAAATTTTGTCCGCTCATTCACTTTTCCTGATTCGCATCAAGGATCTCCATCATCAGACAGCGTACTTAATTCCGCATTTTAATGAGAATTCAACAGGATTTTACGACTCAAAGGAAAAAGAACGAGCAGACCTTTTGCAGGACGATCGTTACAAAAATCGTTACATATATTAAAGTATTTATAATGTCGAAAAATCATATCTTAATTCTTACAAAATTTGGTTCTTTGAATAAATCACAGCACCGGGCGAACCAGCTCAAAAAATGGATCTTTGTGTTTATTCAGCACCCTAGTAATTGGTTCTTTGTGTACTAATTACACAGCACCCAGGCCCCGCTCATATGGATCTTTGTGCAGCGCTGCACAGCACCTGAGCAAAAGGGGTTTCATCTACATTTTCCTTATCCGGTGTACCATCCGTGATATTTGTTTGCTCATTCACTATTCCTGATTCGTCATCAAGGATCTCCATCATCACACAGCGTACTTAATTCCGCATTTTAATGAGAATTCAACAGGAATTTACGACTCAAAGGAAAAAGAACGAGCAGACATTTTGCAGGACGATAACTGGAATTAGTCGTGAAAATATATCCAAAATACACAAAAATACACACCCACACAAATAAACAACATTTATTCCGTTTTACAGAACAAACATTTCCTCTATCATGACATGCATGTCTTCAAAATTATATGACCAAGAGAAAAAGTAAAATTAATTAAAAACTGCGGGCAGTGATGATCCGGGGACCATACCGCTCCATCCTGATTGGACGAGTGCGTGCTAGAGTCGTTAACAACGACAGTCCAGATCCGATTGTTCAAAATTTCAACTCAATCGATCGAAAAATGAACGCAGGGATGCATTTTAAAGGTGCAGTGGCACTAACTGAGTTGCCACGAATATGGCCACGAAATTGCCAATATGGCCATCACAAAATATTTTCCTTAATCAATTGGCTCATAGCATAACCAATCTGCAAGTATTTCATCCGAAGATGTATCTCTGAGGACTTTTAATTAAATAAGTCATTTATAAATCAACGAGTTAATTTATTAAATGATTAATCAATAAATCAAAATTTTCCTTGACAGCCACATCACTTGGTCAGTGTCATGTCCAAATATCAGCTTCCTTACTCAAAAGGTGCCTGAGTTAATGTAATGTAATTACTGTAATAAGATTACTGCAATTACTGTAATGATTACTGTAATTACTGTAATTACCGGAACTGTAATTACTGTAATTACCTCAGGTAATTACTGTAATGTAATTACTGTAATTTAATAAGAAATGTAATTAATTAAATAAGTACTTCATTAATCGCTAATAATTAAATAACTCGTGAATTCTTATCCGATTTACTTAACATTTGAGTGTCCCCAAAACGTTGGAGCAAAACGTTGCAACAACGAAAGTGAAACGTTGTAGCGACGTTGTGGAAACGTCAGCAAAACACAACATTTGAATGTTCCCAAAACGTTGGAGCAAAACGTTGCAACAACGAAAGTGAAACGTTGTAGCGACGTTGTGGAAACGTCAGCAAAACACACCATTTGAATGTTCCCAAAACGTTGGAGCAAAACGTTGCAACAACGAAAGTGAAACGTTGTAGCGACGTTGTGGAAACGTCAGCAAAACACAACATTTGAATGTTCCCAAAACGTTGGAGCAAAACGTTGCAACAACGAAAGTGAAACGTTGTAGCGACGTTGTGGAAACGTTAGCAAAACACAACATTTGAATGTTCCCAAAACGTTGGAGCAAAACGTTGCAACAACGAAAGTGAAACGTTGTAGCGACGTTGTGGAAACGTTAGCACAACACAACATTTGAATGTTCCCAAAACGTTGGAGCAAAACGTTGCAACAACGAAAGTGAAACGTTGTAGCGACGTTGTGGAAACGTCAGCAAAACACAACATTTGAATGTTCCCAAAACGTTGGAGCAAAACGTTGCAACAACGAAAGTGAAATGTTGTAGCGACGTTGTGGAAACGTCAGCAAAACACACCATTTGAATGTTCCCAAAACGTTGGAGCAAAACGTTGCAACAACGAAAGTGAAACGTTGTAGCGACGTTGTGGAAACGTCAGCAAAACACAACATTTGAATGTTCCCAAAACGTTGGAGCAAAACGTTGCAACAACGAAAGTGAAACGTTGTAGCGACGTTGTGGAAACGTCAGCAAAACACACCATTTGAATGTTCCCAAAACGTTGGAGCAAAACGTTGCAACAACGAAAGTGAAACGTTGTAGCGACGTTGTGGAAACGTCAGCAAAACACAACATTTGAATGTTCCCAAAACGTTGGAGCAAAACGTTGCAACAACGAAAGTGAAACGTTGTAGCGACGTTGTGGAAACGTTAGCAAAACACAACATTTGAATGTTCCCAAAACGTTGGAGCAAAACGTTGCAACAACGAAAGTGAAACGTTGTAGCGACGTTGTGGAAACGTTAGCACAACCCAACATTTGAATGTTCCCAATTTATCCCATTAAAATCCCATTAAATCCCATTAAAATCCCATTAAAATCCTATTAAAATCCCATTAAAATCTTCAGACAAACCACTAGCAATATTATTCCTAGGACTAAAATTACCAGGACCATTATCAAACATTTATCAAAATATTAGGACCATCATCAAACCAATGAATGACTCAATCCTTTAATGACTACATCCAAACCCAGACATTTTGAGTTCCGTAACTTTAATACTTCAAATTTTCCATTCCTTCCCTTCCTGATCCTTAGATGTAGGGATGGGTTCTTTTTAGGATCATGTTGCATCGAGCATTATTTTCCAAAACAGTGTGAACATTAAACCACACCATTACCTCTGACATCCCACCATTTACACCAGCTTTCCCATGATGTCGCGATATGACCCCATAATCCCACAAAACTCTTCGTTGCTTTATCATCCAATATGAAAATTCTCATTTAACCCGTTCAAAGAACGTCCATTTCGCAAAATCGAACCAACCACAACCTTCGCCATTAATATCTATTGTAAGCGTGCCGAATCAGTAAGCATCACCCCTCCTATGAGCCTCGACCAGAGGGTGGTTGTTACTCACAAACACTCGTCGCTAGCTGTTCCATTGTCTGCCGATTCCCACTCTGCTGCCGATTTCCACTGAGCCATCAGAGTGGAATTTGGAATTTTTTATTTCTCTGAGCTCATGAAAGTGGTGACAATGGGTGGTCTGCCATTGCTCTTCCACAAAAGCATCTTTCACCTTTCAATAAAATATTTGTACCAACCAAATCTGCGAGTATGGGGCGCAGAGAAAATACACAAAAAGCAACAGCCCTGGCTTTGCTTCCTGGAAGCTTCCTGGAAGCTTCCTGCAAAACGCTTTGCTTCTCACAAAACGTCCGCCTATGGGAACTAGAGGGAGGGGAGGGAGAAGGAGCGGGAGCAAGAGACAGGGTGCCGGAATGGACATGAGGGACAATGAGGGACAGTGAGGGAGTGTTGGTATGCAATTTTCATCCAATCGCCATCTTTCACAATAATTCTGGACCGGCATGAGGTGGGGTTGTCTGTCATGAATTTATTTGTTGATCGAACGAGTTTTAGACATGGCGGGAAAACTGAAAAAAAAATTTTTCTCTCCTCCACCCCTTTTTTTTTTTTTTTTTTTTTTTTTTTTTTTTACTTTGGACCCACGGCTTTCGTCCTACACAATTCCGTTTAATTTGTCTAAATCCGACCAGTCGTTCCAAAGATATAAGCCGTTTTGTCGCAATACCATAAATTGGAATGAGGTAAAAATATATATATATAAATATAATTCCATTTCCCGGCTCCCTGTCGCACGCCGAGCAAGTCGCGTGCTTTGAACAAGTGCAAAAAAAAAAAACTACTTTACACGTGTACGGGTGTGTAAACGAGTGTACCGGCCTTACACGACTTGGAAGCAAACGGTCGCATGGTGCACACATGCTCCGTTTGCTCCCAGGTCACAGCAAGGCCCTTAATGGCCAGCGCCGACCTGGTGCATTTTATTTAGACAGCGCAAAAAATACGTATTTACAGAAATCATTTAGAAAAACACGAATAATAGCTACAATCGTTTATCGAAGTACCATTCTTTATCCTATGTCGCGGCATCGGTGCGCAAGGAAGCCCCAGACCACCTCCTCCCCCATGTATGTACAAAATTATTTCCAAGTTCGTAAATCATATTGGACAAAAACAAGACACACTCACCTTTTAAAGACTTGTTTGTGTACAATTGATGTCAGCGGTGCCTCCAAATTGTCAGGGAATTGGTTGCTGAGACTCAAGACTCCAATGACCGGACACAGGTTTTACAAAAGGTCTGGTTTATTAACTGGTTATTCACTTCATTCCATTACCAAATAATACCGCTTAATTCAATGGACCAGGTTAACTCTTTTCGCATGGTCCTTCTCGTTCGGCCGATGTTCCTCCGCCACTCCCGTCGGGCAGAGGGTCTGATGATGAGTGCTCGTCCGTTCCGTCGGTCAGAGCTTCTGGTCACAAGTCTCCTTGACTCAACGTTTGCTCGGATTTATATGGACAAACTGGAGTTAATCCCCTGTGCGCTGAATGTTAATCCTTTCTCCGCTAATGCCCCGAGGTCATGCATGCACCAAGTCCTGGCATCAGCTCGCTCCCCTCCTGCTGTGAGTTCCGTTTACCAAACGATAGGGGGTGCTCCAGCCAGGGGCTGTGACCAGGTGGACAAGAGATTACCATGTGCGTGCACATTCTTGGCATCCATTTACGAAATCGTTACCAGTCTTTAATCAATAAGTTACACTGAGTTACACTTCCACACTGTCTTGGGAGGGGGTCATCTGTGACCATGATTCCCACACAACGTTGCTTGCGGTCTTGGGAGGGGGTCGTCTGTGACCATGATTCCCACACAACATTGCTTGCGTTCTTGGGAGGGGGTCATCTGTGACCACGATTCCCACACAACATTGCTTGCGGTCTTGGGAGGGGGTCATCTCTGACCACGATTCCCACACAACATTGCTTGCGGTCTTGGGAGGGGGTCATCTGTGACCATGATTCCCACACAACGTTGCTTGCGGTCTTGGGAGGGGGTCGTCTGTGACCATGATTCCCACACAACATTGCTTGCGGTCTTTGGAGGGGGTCATCTGTGACCACAATTCCGACACAACGTTGCTTGCGGTCTTGGGAGGGGGTCATCTGTGACCATGATTCCCACACAATGTTGCTTGTGGTCTTGGGAGGGGGTCATCTGTGACCCCTCCGTATGTTACATGATATTCTTAAAAAGCATGCTTTCAGAGGTGCTTTTGTGCTGTGAGATTGATGTCCACATGTCTACATGTCTACACCTCCTCTTACTCAAACTGCTTATAAATGAGCCTGAGCTTGAAAGGTCATTTTCTCTTTTTGACCACCTTGATTGCCTCATACTTGTCCTGAATGAACATGCGTATAGGAACCGTCTTTAGAGGCCATTTTTCCCCCACAGAGCAGGCTGGCCTTTTTGGGCACCATGGTCCCCTTTTTGAAGCAATGTTTTACAGCCATCTGGCATAAACCATTGGGAGGCATATCCTGCTGTACGCTATTAGGCAAATTGCAAATTGCAAATATTATTATCAATATTATTATCTCAATAATATATTATAAATAAATATTATATAAATAATAAACAATAATAATTATAAACAATATAAAATAACAATATAAAACAATATAAAATAATAATTATAAACAATATAATAATAAATAAACAATAATTATAAATAATTAATAATATAATAATATTATTATAAATAAATAATAATAATAATAATAATAATAATATATTATATAAGTATTATAATAATAATAAAATATTATTATATAAATAATAAATAATAATTATAAATAAATAAATAATAAACATATATTATATGAATAAATATTATTATCAATTGCAAATAAGAGGCAAAAATCAGACCCTTCCTGCCACCAACTCTGTTACTCACTTCTTGCAACACACAGTGAATTACCAGTGAGCTGGTACTCAATTTGTCAACCTTGGAAAGATGATAGGCTGAGTCAACCCCCCTGGCATTAACTCAGCGATCTGACCGGGATTTGAGCCCAGGATCTCCAAGCCGGCACCTTAACCGCTAAGCCAACACCAGTAGTACATGGGCTTATGTATATTTGTGGACCGTTTTGCTAGATTCTTGGCAACTAGGCTTAAATCACTCTAAATAGCATATAAAATAAAATAAATTGCTGTTGCCAAATTTTCACGACATCTTCATGGCGGCCATCTTGGATTTCAAGATGGCCACCATTTCGGACCTATTTTGCCTTATATCTCACTTATTAATCAAGGTATCAGCACAAGAATAGTGTCCTTACCCACATTTTTGGGGTCAAGGAAGACAATGGTAATAATCAAATTTCAGCTGGATGGCCTACATCTTTATAATTTCAAGATGGCCACCATTTTTTAAGCTAGTTTTGCCCAAACTCCAGGTCAAAGCCATACTTTAAAAGGTTTTCATGTATATCAGGTTTAAATATAAATGTCCTGGTATTGAATCTATTTACTTTTACTCACAGGTACTTACATTTTTAGATAATGGTTAGGATTGGATTGGGAGGGGGTGGATAGGAGGTGGGGGGACAGGGGAGTTCTTCTGCCAGATCCACACCCAAATATTATCTAAAGAATCAAGCTACCGTACATCTAGTTTTAGTCAAATATTATTCCTGAAACTGTGTTGGATGACTTTTTAACAATCTTTATTCTTTTCAGATGTGCAGCAGACGACCTTGAGAAGTTGCATTCTTGGATAACTGTGGAGGAAGAACGACTGCCGGCATCATGACCACGCCAGAGGAACCTGCTGCTAAAAAGAAGCCCATTGACTTCAGTCTTTGTTTGCTATGCCAAGGGAAGAAATACATAAAAAGGAAAGTGCTTGAGCCTTTAAGCACACCACAGGCAGATACTGATACATATGAGACATTTTTGCGAAATCTCACCAAACGAGATACATACAGGAATCCGACATATGTGGCCATAAATCAGAGACTGCAAGGCTTATCCGCTGGTGATCTGATGTCAAGAAAAGCATTATGGCATCGGAGCTGTTACGGTATGCTGACACATATACAGCATATTGAACGTGATAAAGGACGATATGAACAAGCCACAAGTCAAATGGACACTCGTGTTCTGACCGGAGGTAAGAAACGAGGAAGACCATCAACAACTCCTATTCCAGAGGAAGCCTCCTGTTCAGCACCAGCAGAAAGGCAGTCACGGTCGACAGTACCATCATTCTGCCGGAATATGTGCTTTTTCTGTCAGACTGTGAAACAGGACAAAAAGACCGGGACAGAAGAGATACGCTGTGAGTGTAGAAGCAAAGATATTGGTAGGTCAGTTAAACAGATTGTGGAAAACAGTGACAACAGTGTCTGGAAACTCAACCTTGTGGACTTTCTCGTTGAGGGAGATTTTCTTGCAAGGGACATAACCTATAGTAAGGGCATTTTATGAGATATTTCACAAATCTGTTAACTAAATTGTTACCAAAAAATTTCTTCACCAATATGTTTGTAAAGGTGTGTAATAACATGTGCTAAAATGTTGAAGTTCAACTCCCGTGGGAAACCCAGAAAAAAAGCTGTTGAATTCGGGTACCGAAAAATTATTTTCGAGAATTTTTATTTTTTTAAATCGGCCCTTAAGTAACTTATGAGGGGTCAAATAAGGGTTTTTCATGATTCTGAGTTGATTGTTAACATTTATATTTTCACTTTTACATTTACACACAAAGTAGCTTTTATTTCACATACATATATAATACTCAAGAGTTATTTCTCATTCACAATGTCAGAAGTTTCAACAGTCATTGTCTATGTCTTCTTCAGACTCAACAACATCATGACTGCAGTTTCTGCATGTAATGCCATTACAGACTCCACAGGCCGAGATGCACGTGACCCCATTCTTCTTGCAGCTGCATCGCCGGTTGCTGCAATCTCCATGATAATTACAGCTCGTGAACTGCAATAGCTCCTCAGGAGCCGTGGGGTCCAGTGTTGGAACTGGCTCATACCCATGCACACCTATTGTCCATCCATAGTCACTGGGGTTCAGAGACATGCTCTGAAGAAGGATCCTCTTTCAGAGTGGTGAAGATGGTGTTGAGGTCATTAGGGTCTCCTTCAATAACTGGGAGGAACTCGATCTGTGTGCTCTGCTTTGCATCATTAGCATGGATTCTCTTCATCCAGCCATTCCAGTTGGAGTGTGGGAACTCAGGATCGTTGGCTTTGATCACCCACCCCGCTGCCCAGAGTGTGTCACCTGGAGTGAGGAGTGGCTGATCATGAGCCAGGGAGGAGGAAAGCTCAGCGAGGGGGAGAAACATGATCGCGTTCGTTCCTATCTGTTTCCTGTTCGTAAATGGAATAATCTTTACTTCAGTTATTTTTTGTTTGTTTTTTGTATACAAGATCGAGGCTCGTGAAAGAGCGAACATTAATCACACAGAAAGACAAACCGACACATAAAACATATAACATAGGGAGCGGTAGACAAGATGGGGAGAGAGGGGGAAGGACACAAACACAACATTTGAGAGCAGGGACCGAGAGACATGGAGACATCGAGAGATCTGAGAGAGGGCGAGGGCTTTGGGGGGGGGGGGCGTGGGAAGGGGGCGGTGGGAGAGGTATAAAACATATGGACACTGCCAGGACTTCCAGGAAAGAAGTTGGAATTTCAAACAAGGTGGATCTGGGGTGAATTAGCGGGGGTAGAAAAGATCAAGATTTTGGATGGGGGAAGATAAGAGATGGTGGTGAACAGCTGTTTTAAAGACCTGGAGGGAGGAGTGGGATTGAAGGGAGTGAGGGAGTTTGTTCCAGAGGCGGGAGAAAAGAGGAATGAAAGAGTGAAGGTGAGCAGAGAGCCGAGATTTCGGCAGTTTAACCATCAGAGGGTTGCTGGCAGATCTTGTGCGACCTGTAGGAATATTTGGGGGACAGAGCACAGAGAGAGCTGGGGGTGCAAGGCCGGAGAGGAGTCGGTAGAAGACAGAAAGACCACCTACCTGCCTGCGGTGAGTGAGTGAAAGGCCCTCAGAGATAGCTTCATCGCGGGAGATTCCAATAATTCTGAAAGCTTTGGTTTCAACAGCGTGAAGCCGAGCTAGGTGTGAGGCAGGAGCACCGGCCCATAGGGGAGAACAGTATTCCATTGAGCTGCGGATGAAAGCCTTGTATGTGGTGAGGAGCTCAGGTGTGCCGAGGAAGGACTTCGCACGACAGAGGATGCCCAGTCGGCGACTGGCTTTGGAGGCCAGCTTGGAAATGTGGTTTTCCCAAGAAAGATCATGGCAGATAGTGAGACCCAAAATCTTGAGCGACAGAACTTCTTGGAGAGGATTGTTGAGAAAGTAGATGGGAGGGTTGTCCAGTCGATCTTTTCGGAGAGACATAGTAAGAGTGTGAGATTTGTCAGGATTGAAAGACATGTTCCACTTGTTTGACCAGTCTGTGATTTTGTCCAGGTCTTCAGAGAGTGAGGAGGCAGCAGACTGCCGATCTGAGGGAAGAGGAATGGAGCGGCAGAGAGTGGAGTCATCAGCAAAGAGATAGAGAGGATTTTCGAGAGAGCCAGAGAGATCATTGATGAAGACCAGAAAAAGCACGGGGCCCAGAACACTGCCTTGGGGAACTCCAGCCTGAACAGGAAGAGGAGATGAGAGAAACCCATTCAGGGCCACACGTTGACGACGACTAGAGAGGAAGTCCGCCAGCCATGCGTGGAGATTTCCATGGATACCAAAGGAGGAGAGTTTGGTGAGCAGAGCGGGGTGCCAGACCGTGTCGAAGGCACGTGATATGTCGAGGGAGACAGCTCTAAATTCCTGTTTGGCATTGAGGACCTCCATCCATTGTTGAGACAGCAGAAGCAGCATGTCCAGAGTAGAGTGACCTGGTCTGAAACCAAATTGATGATCAGAGATCAAGCCATTGGAGAAGAGGAAAGATTTCATATCCGAAGCAATGATGGATTCCATGACTTTGCTGATAATTGGGAGAAGGCTGATTGGTCTGTAGTTGCTAGGATCTGTTTTTGCACCTTTTTTGTGCAAAGCGGTGATGTTGGCTGATTTCCAAGCAGATGGCAGTTGACCTTGAGCAAAAGAGAGGGTGAAGAGAACAGAGAGAGGGTGAGATAGAGCAGCAGAGCAGGATTTTAGGACCCGTGGGCTGATGCCGTCGGGTCCAGTTGCAGAATCAGAGTCGAGGGTTGACAGAAACTTTTCCACCTTGTCAGGAGGAAAGGACACGGAGTCCAGGAGCAGCAGGGTACGACTGGGTATGGTTGGTACAGAGAGGGATGGGTTTGGGACACAAGATTTAGAGGCAAACACAGAGTTGAGGCATTCAGCTTTTTCACGTGCGGAGTCAGCTGTGTAGCCGTTTGAGGTAAGGGAGGGGATGGAGGGGGAACAAACACCAGAAACGGATTTGACCAGACGCCACCAGGATTTGGAAGAGGGAGACAGATAAGAGAGTTCGGTCTTGAGAACGGAGAGATATTGTTTCCTGGCTCTCCTGAGGGTGGACACACACTTGTTTCGGGCTTTGTGAAAGGAAATGAGATTTCCTTCCATTGGATTTGCTTTCCAGGAGATGAAGGCAAGTTGTTTCTGGGCAACAGCCTCACCACAAGATTCCGTGTACCATGGACGGGAGGAAGGGTATGACAACTGAAGACGAGATGGGATAAATCTGTGCATGAGAGAGAGCAATTTACTTTGGAAGAATTCCCAGGATGAGTTGATGTCAGAGGTGTTAGAGATGGGAGACCGGTCCAGATGATTGATGGCTGCTTGAAGACCGTGCCAGTTGGCCTGAGTGAAATGCCAGACTCGTCGACGCTGAGCAGGCTCCCTGAGGATGGTCAGAGAGATGTCCACTTTAACAAGGACATGATCAGATGATCCGATCGGAGCAGAAGAAGAGCAGCAGACATTTTCAGGGAAGTTAGTCATAACCAAGTCCAGAAGAGAAGATGTTCCGTTGACTGAGATCCGGGTCGGGAAATTGACAGATTGTGTCAGTCCCAGTGAGTCGCAGAAGTCCTTTGCTGAGGAGCCATGGCTGGTGAGATAGGTACCCACACCCAGCCAACTGGCATGATGACAGTTGAAATCACCACATATGAGGAAGAGAGAGTTGGGATGAGTAGATAGAAGTTGGTCCATATCATCAGACAGCGAGATGTAGATGGAGTCATCACTGTTTGGTGGACGGTACAACACACATATGAACAAGAGGTGGGAGCGAAGGGGAAGCCGTAGCCAGAGGTATTCCTGGGGGTGAGGTGGAGAGAGTGCAGTGCAGGGCGAGTGAGGAAGAGAGTTTTTGATAAAGATAGCAACCCCGCCTCCAGGACGAGGCTCAGGTCTATCATACCGGAGGAGGGAGTAGCCCGGGAGAGATACTATGGAATCAGAGACATCATAAAGGAGGAAAGTTTCTGTTAAGCAGATCACGTCTGGTTTGACAGAAGCAACCTGTAAGGAGAGATCAGTTAAGTTTGAACGAAGGCCCCGGATGTTTGAGGTCCATACCGTTAATGAAGAGGAAGGGGGAGCATCAGATACAGAACAGGGGGGAGGAGGGGTAGGGTAAGATGTGGAAGAGGTGGAAGAGGTAGGGAGAGCTGTTGAAGGTGTGTCAGAGATTTCAGAATAGCTCGGAGAAAGGGAAGGATGGGGCATACAAAAGGTTTGATGGTGATTGGGTGAGCCACAATGAGGTGTTATTTGAGGAGGGGGAAGAGCGAGGCAGAAGGTTGGGGGAGATGGAGGTGAGAGTTTGAAGGGGGAAGAAGCGGGGAGGACGCTTTGAGGAGGGGGAGTGAGAGGGGGGAAATTGAGAAGCAATGAGGGTGGGGAGATTTGAAGGGGAGGGGTGAGGGGGGAGTTTGGGAGGGAAGGGACAAGGGGAGGGATTTGAAAGGGATGGGATATGGGGGAGATTTGGAGGGGAGGGGTGAGGCAGGAGTCTAGGAGGGGAGGGGCGAGGGGGCGTCTTGGCGGGGAGGGGTGAGGGGGTAGTTTAGGAGGGAGGGGGCAAGGGGGGAGATTTGAAAGGGATGGGTGATGGGGAAGATTTGGAGGGGAGGGGTGATGGGGAAGATTTGGAGGGGAGGGGTTATGGGGAAGATTTGGAGGGGAGGGGTGAGATTGGATTTTTGAAAGTGTACGATTTATGGGAAACGAACATTTATTGCAAAATGAGTTTCTTGTGACCTTCGAGTTAAAAATATGTTTAAGGACGCTGGATGGAGGATGGAGTGCAGGAGAGTTTAGGGAATGTAGAAAAAAGGCACTATAGGAGATGGATATTTTTTTTGGGATGAATTGAATTGGTGAGCAAGTCGAAAGCAGCCTTTTAAAGAAGAAGAAGAAAAAGGTGTTATAAAATATGACGGAATACATAACTTGAGGGGAAAGTGTAAACATTGAAGGTTAATGAGTGAAAACTATCTGGGGAAATGGGGGAGAAAGTTCCTCTCAGGTTCCTCTCAGGATCTTAGCTTTGTCGAGTGCCTTCAACTTCACCTGGGGGAAAGCTGCTGTTGTCTGTGGATCTGGCAAGGGTGGTGCCGGAGAGGTGACTTCGATCCAACCCATTGAGTGAAAGGGAGTGTTTCCGTGAATAGAGACAATGTTTAAATCTATATTGTCTCCAACAAACTGAGTGACTGCATTGTTTGTTTCCCCAACCTCCATAAAGACCACCTGATCATTACTTGACAATTCACTTTCACTGGCTGGCACTTTGGCTGTCATCACTGATTGATCCTCAAGCGCAGCATCAACCGCAACCTCATCATCGATCTGTTCATCGGTTTCCTCCACAATGGTGTCAAGAGTGCCAGAAGTATCTGGAACATCATCTCCACTCCTACTATTAAGGAAGCAGTATTTGTAGTTTTGTGTCTCCGTGTAAGACTCAGTGTATCCCAGCCGGTGGAACTTGTTGAGCATCCATTTTGACCCAAATCTATGATCAAGTTGTATGGCAAGCCCCATTTGGTGTGGCAATACTCCAGACCGAGGTCGACAGGCCTTAATAAAATTCTGCCCCCAAACGGCAACTCTTTCATCTGTCTTGACAATCGGTCTCAAGAACATCTGAAGGCTTGCAGGAACAAGTGTCAGCTGACTATCGATGTCAGTCATACTGTGTGTGGTGGGGTATGACTTTGGACCTAAATCAATCAAGGCAATATCATTGGATATGAACTTGAGTGCCGTCTTTATGATCTGAGTCTTCTCATCTCCATGGTCAAGATTAGCATGATGGGCTCGCAGAATATTGTCGGTGCCATCTTTGAGACAGAGTACATCTGCCCTTCTTTCCTGTGTGTGAAATACAAGGTGTCTTCGTATTTCTCTAGAAGTTTTATCTTTAGCCAATGCTTTGAATAAGAAAGGCTCTTCTCTGGTGACTGATCAAACTCCTGCAGCCTTTCATGGACTTGGTCCATGTTCATTACCCCATGCTCTAATTCTGAGTCTAACCATTCGCAGAATTCAATAAAAACTGCCTCTCGCTCCTCATCAATACTCCTCTGTCCTCTCTTCCTTTTTCCTTCCTCATCAGTCTTGGACAAACGGTCACCTCTCGCAAACATAAGTTTGCATCGCAAATGGTACAGTGTTTCTTCTGCTACCAAGTCGTTGATCCCTTCCAGGAGTCCAGTGACTTCAGTGCCCCAGTCATCCCCGTGACTCCGTGCTGTCTTCAGCAAGCTTGCCTTCAGTGTATCTGCAGTCAAATTATCTGGCACTCTGTATTTCTTTCTAGCTTGTGCTGGATTATTTTTGTAGAGCTGGGCTGGTTGGTTGCAAAGAATGCATACATCCTTATACAGGAGGTCAACTGACTGTGATCTTCTAGAACTGCAGCCAGTTGATGAACTGAACTCACAAGTAGTGCGTCTTCTCTTCAACTTTGATGACTCTTTCTCTGCCTTTGATGCTTGAGCTGACTTCTTGGTGGTTGCAACAAAGTTGTTGTACAGATCATTTTTACACTTCTGGTGGTACCTCAGTTTTCCTTCCTTTTGAGCCTCCTTCATACGTTCCACAACAGTAACATTTTCGACAGTTTATGCTCGTTTCAATAAAGTTGAGTATCCCTTTGGAGTTGCCTGTATGAGCCTTTCAGCTGGTGTATCCGAGCGTGCACAGATGAAGCAATTGAGCACAGGTGGAGTAACGTCTTCATCCATATTGCTAGACTCCATGTCCTGCAAAGTAGAAAATGAGATATATTTAGAAATTATTTTTCCACAAAGGAGTGTCTGTGGTGAAATATAAATGTTAACAATCAACTCAGAATCATGAAAAACCCTTATTTGACCCCTCATAAGTTACTTAAGGGCCGATTAAAAAAATAAAAATTCTCGAAAATAATTTTTCGGTACCCGAATTCAACAGCTTTTTTTCTGGGTTTCCCACGGGAGTTGAACTTCAACATTTTAACACATGTTATTACACACCTTTACAAACATATTGGTGAAGAAATTTTTTGGTAACAATTTAGTTAACAGATTTTCATATGTTTCCCTTACTACTACCTTAAGAGCTGTTTGACCTCCAACTGGAGTCGCTACGTGCAAATGCCACAGCGCAAAAATTGTGCAGGTGACCAAAGTGGTGATTGGGACTTAGGACAGAGAGAGAGATTTGTATCAGCTGAAATTGAGTTCTTCGCTGAATTACAGGATTGCATCGATGATGGACAGTTTGTCTCAACACCTGAGGCTGATGAGGTCTACAGTAACATGATGAGGGACTATGGTATTCAGAATCACAGCATCACCAGGGGCAGGCTGTTAAAGAAGATCCGTGAGAACATTTGTTGTGATATTACCGATGGTCAAGGCCAAAAACCTTCTGTCATTCATGGCAAAAAGGCAAGAAGGACAGCAATAGATGCTGCAATTGAGGTGATTCCTAAAGCTGTGGAGGAAGGAATTCTTAATGCAGAGAAATTCGGACAGGAGGCTTACAGTGCATTTGTAGAAAAGAGAATAAAGGGAAACCAAAACCTGTGGTCGACAATGACCAAATTGACATTGCCATCTTGGAATTCGGTCGGCAAATTCCTGTTGGTGAAAACTGGTAGTGAGGTAGTGGCACTGAAAGTGACGACATCCCTGTTTGCTCGACTACTAGTCATTGCAAGGTCATCGAGGGAAGCAGTGGATCTAGAGGAAGTGGTAGGGGCACATGAACTGTCCAATACCAATAGAACTCTTCTCCAGCCAAATGGAATGGTCCACCCCACCACCGACAAGAGCAAGATCATATTACTCCTGGAGGGTCTTGTGAAATCCAGTGATGACACAAACTCAAGTGACCATGCTGAAGAACTTGCAGAACACCCTGAGAATGTGCAAGAAAGACCCAGGACATGCTTAATTGTTGATGGAATGGCGCTATTGCAAGAATTAATGAGTGTCAAGAAATTTCAGAACTGCAAGGAGCTAGGCACAGCGTATGTACAGCTAGCCGAATGCAGAGGACGTGCTTATGATCAGCTTCGGGTTGGGTTTGACAATTACACAATTGATGCATCATTGAAGGAAGGAACAAGGGAACGTCGTAGAGGCAAGACCAAGGCAGTGAAAAACTATATTGTTGATGAGCAAACCAAAATCAAGGACACCAAGTCATTCCTTGCTAGTAATGTCACAAAGGATTCACTGACACTCTTCCTGGCAAATAGATTGATCAACAGTAGATCCTCCATGCAGATTGTAACAGTGACAAGGAGAAGTGTCCAGAGCAATTTTGAATGTGAAATTGCTAAAGAGGTCAGTAGCCAGGAGGAAGCTGACACACTCATGATTTTGCATGCAGTGCAACTTGTGAAAACAGGATTCATTGTGAGTATCTATTCCCCAGACACAGATGTGTTGTTACTTGCTCTACGTCGAAGTGATGACCTAGGAAGTGATGCTGCAGTTATCATGGGCACTGGAAAAAACCGTCGGAAAATCTTACTAAGGCCAATCTATGAACAGCTTGGTGCTCAGAGGGCAAAAGCACTTGTTAATTGGCATGCTCTCACTGGCTGTGACACCACTGGCCACATTCAGGGCAAGAGTAAAACAACTTGCTTCAAGGCATTCACTGAAAGTAGTCAAACAGTAGTGTCAGCAATTGCTCAGCTTGGAGAGGGTGATAAACCATCTGATGCTGTTCTAGAAGGATGTGAAGAGTATTTCTGTCGCCTCTTATGTCCGAAAGGTGTCACAATAAGAAGTGCTGCTGAACTACGATGGCACCTATTCCGCCAGCTGAAGGCTGATCAGGGAGTCGAGAAACTAACACCAACTGCTGGTGCCTGGAAAGAGCAGGTCCAGCGTGCTCATTTGCAAGCACACACGTGGGCACAAGATCTAACTCTAAATCGAACTGTGATCGACCCAAACACCTTGGGATGGGAAACTGTTGGAGGCGAATTGAGACCAGTCCTGGCGCAGGTTGCAATTGCTCCAGCCTCAATTCTCCAACTTGTTCGCTGTGGCTGTGGACGAGCTGCAAAGAGTCCTAGCAAATTGTGTTCACGCAGGTGTTCATGCAAAGCTAGGAATGTAGTCTGTACCGAATTGTGTAACTGTGATGCTGATTTGGAGAAATGCTGCAACACTGATGCCCAGCCTATTGGGAATGACATTGTGTTTGATCAGTAGAGAGCCCGTCGTTTGGATTTTTGATAGGAGTTGTTTGATGAAACAAACTGATTAACAAACTGTAGCATTGCTTTCAGAAAAGGCTTAAGTCTATGATTGTTGCTAGCCACCACAACTAGTCTTCATCAATTGTCTCAGACTAAGACACTAGGCTATGTTTGCTCATACTTTGATTAAAAATGGCGGCCATCTTGAAATTATAAAGATGTTGGCCATCCAGCTGAAATTTGATTATCACCATTGTCTTCCTTGACCCCGAAAATGTGGGTAAGGACACTATTCTTGTGCTGATACCTTGATTAATAAGTGAGATATAAGGCAAAATAGGTCCGAAATGGTGGCCATCTTGAAATCAAAGATGGCCACCATGAAGATGTCGTGAAAATTTGGCAACAGCAATTTTTTTATTTTATATGCTATTTAGAGTGATTTAAGCCTTGTTGCAAAGAATCTAGCAAAACGGTCCACAAACTTTGGTTTCCCAACATAAGCCCATGTACTACAGGCTTGCATGAACATGGGTATGAGGCGTATAAAGTATTTTTTTATATGTTGCTTAAATCAGAGTTCAAGCCACAATCACTGGGATACCAGCCCAGAGTCCTCACAACAAAGCCACCACTTTACCTACTTAATGGTTCACACATATCATATTTTTAAAGAGAATCACTGTGGGAATGCAGAAAACTGTTAGCAAAGTTTGAAATCACAACCATATAACCACCTTTAGGTGTTGAAATCACAACCATGATAAACTTTATCTGAAGCATTGCTATGAAAGAGTGTGTTTTCAAATTTGTCCCCTCTTACTTGTTCGTGTCAGTGTTTCCTCCCATCTTGTGTCTCTCTTCCTTTTCTGGGTGTTTATTCCCTTCCTTTTTGTGCCCAATTGTTCCCCCACTACCCAACTGTCAGTTCATCCTTACTCTTCCATGAGCCTCGCTCTTGATGTGCATGGTGGTGATGAACTATCCAGTACAATTAAAAGTATTATTGATCTGGTACAGCAAATAAGAGGAAATGGTTATACCTTCTCCCATTACTTACAAAAAGGATGCTGAAGGGAATTTGGGTTTTCGACATGAATACGTCATACCTGTTCGTTTAAACTCTTCACTCGATGCAGGGATATCAGTGGCTCAAGGAAAAGGTGCTCATTGAGGAGGGAAAGAGGCAGCAGGGACGTCTCAAGGAACCACAAAGCATCACTGAAAGGCTGGAGTGCACAATGTGATGATGGGCCTCGGGCATGATGTCAGAGACTCAACTTTTTACCATAGTAAAGCGATGTTCTCATTTTATGGATGTCATGCAGAGCCATCATTACATTGTGCGACAATTACACGAAGTCAAAAGTCTCAACTGATGCTCAATGTCTGGTTCTATTTGCATGGTGCCTGCTCAATGTCTGGTTCTATTGGCATGGTGCCTGCTCAATGTCTGGTTCTATTAGCATGGTGCCTGCTCAATGTCTGGTTCTATTAGCATGGTGCCTGCTCAATGTCTGGTTCTATTAGCATGGTGCCTTCACAATGAAGGTGTGAGTTCGGTGCTCCTGAGGGCTACCAAGGTGGAGCAACTCATCGAGAACCTCGGAGCTATACAGGTAGCGTATCAACCAAATATTATGGTCCTGAGACGTATTGTTTTCATTCTGCTTGTTCAATTTGTAAATTTAAAGATGTAAATTTCAATTTCCTGTTCAATTCTCTCAACATTTTCCCCAATATATCGAAATGCACAATTATTTAAATTTCTTCCAGGAAGTTAACTTGAAAATTGTTGATTGACCTACACAGGTGCTTCCTAAGTTGACAGCTGCGCTGGTGGCGGAGATGGACAACATTTTTGGAAACAAGCCAGCCGGACGGAAGGAATGCCGTCCTTAGGAAAGTTTTTCTCGACTTTGTCTCCTGAAACATTGGGTCCACATCACCCTTTCTCTCAGGCTTGGGTACCCAAGTTGGCCAAATGTATTATGTTCAGCCAATGGGAAAGGCAAGGAAATTTAGCAATAGCTAAAAAAATGGAAGTGTACAAGAATGAACATCAAGTCAAGGTCAAGGGTGACCTACAGTGGTCCCGGAATATTTACAAATGAACATATTTTCCAGGAAAACTTACCATGGAGGTACCTTTTATCTGTAGTACTTTTTCTACAGTTTCCTGGCATTACCTGGCTCCAGTTATACACAAGGAAAAAAATAACAACAAAAAGAGTATGAACTTCCTTTCAAAGCGATAATGGAATAATTACTTTTCCTCATTCGCTGGCGAACCATTCCGACAATACGTTGTAATTGGTCATCGAGGAACATATGTGACGTTAGCATGATTTGCATGTCATGCTGAGCTACTACTTCTGAAGCGGTCAAGCGGGAGCCAATAAGCTCAGAGGTGTTTGGCTCAGTGGTATACTTGTCACTGATTGGCTAGAATGGAGTTGCAGAATTAAAATCACTTGCAAAGTTGATCATACATTTGTTACACACCACCAAAGTCAGCGAATTTGTTTTTACGAGTGAGCTTCGGTCTTGAGGTGAAAACGAGGTGTTTCAAAGCATTAAAATGCTCTGTGGAAGACTTTCGTGACGTATTTAATTGGAATCATTAATCCTACTTTTTAAAGCCTTACTAACCTTAATAAAGAAATGCCCATGGATTATATAGCTTGTGCAGTTCTTTCATTAGGACAAATACTCAATAAGATGATTTCAATAAGGCAAATGCCCAAAAAATGTATCAATAAGTAAGTCGGTCGGTGCAATGGGGATTTCAATTCTGATTTGCCTAAATATAACACCTCGGCTCAGCCAATCATAGTGTATCCCCACCATACTGTGCATTTATTTTTCTTTGTACTTCACACGGATATGTTTCATCTATACAGTGAAGTAGCCAGATTTGTCAGTCTGTCCGTCTGCCATGGCCTTTTCCATGCACGTGTTACGTTTAGCTCCCGGTTAGGCCTCTACGGACATGCACGTCATCCCGGCATCCAGCACTCAACCCGTCCCATTGCTTTGTTGATGGCAGTTGAACAACATAACCCATAGATGTGACTCTACCTGATATCCATAGGAGACGGGCTGAATGCCAGACGCCAGCTCGCCTTCTGTATGACGGATTTAGTAAGACGGTGTTATGTCTGGGACATTATTACGGTGTTACGTCGAGCGTTAGGTTTGGCTCGGCCTTTACTGCAGTGACTAAAATTCAGCGGACATTCATGACTCAATAAGAATTCAGCGATGTATAATTTCAGAAACCACTTCTGATAACTGCTAGCAAGCCACAACCTATTAGTCTACGTTTCTTAATAATATCGTTTTCATAATATTGTTTTTTTGATGAATTAGTTTGCGTATTACTAAAATTAACACTGGGTTGTTGGCAATAAACCAAATGATTATGGAATACATTTTTTTTGCAAATATTGACTGTCAATGAACTAAAATATCACATTAGTTGGGGACATGTATTGCAAATAGTCCGGCAGATATGTGAAGAATTGTGGTAGAATTGTGCCTTTGATGATACAAGCATGAAACTTGGCACACAGTTAGGGCATACCCTTACAGTGAAATTTGGATGTAGGGGCATTCCAGATTTCTCCTTGGCCCAAAATGGCGGCCATTTTACAAAATGGCGGCTAAGAAGGACATATTTACCTATTATTTCAGACTTGTCATTTGTGCTGCTATTGAAACACAATGTAATGAGCATATTATAAATTGTCATGTACATGCTATGCAATACCTTCATACTGGGTTCAAAATTGGAATCTACGGTGGCCTATAAGGGGCAGAACAAATGGTTTACCATTGCAATAGACAGGACTGGTCTAGCGGTTTAATTATTTAACTTTGCATGACTATCTGATTTCTCCTGGGTGTAATTTTGGTTCAATACCTTTATATGAACAACTTTGATGTAGCTTTATGAACTTTCCTATCATAGACTAGGTGACTATAAGGAACAATGCAAGGCTAGTGAAAAGTTACGAAAGCGAATTACTATATTTATGATAATAATGTATGTATTTCTTTTTCAGATGATAACTCGACTGCACTGCACCTTCGCTCATTGACTGTAGTAGCTACCTAGATTTGGTTCCCAATTTGTATATTGATTGGATGGTGGTGGTGGATAATGCTTAATTGACAATGGCCAACAAAAATTTCAAGCTATTAGACCCCCAAAGCCCTAGTACATCTGGAACAAACATGCCTTATCTGACAGATTGGGAGAAGTGTGTGTTATGTCAGGAGGTCACCGATGAGGCCCTTGCCTGTCCAGCTGATTCCAAGCGAACCACAGGGTCCGGATACCAAACTCTTGCAGATTATCTCCTCACCTTCAGCCAGATGGGCTGCCTGCCAAAATCTCTAGAACTGTCCCGCCTGGACGATGGTGAAGGTATCCAGTCAACCTTCCAGAGCCACAAGGCTAAGTGGCATGATTCATGCAGACTGAAATACAACAAAACTGAACTGCATCGGGCACAAAAAAGAGAAACGTCTAGTGAAGAAACCGCAAGTGTCTCAAGAAAGTACACCCGTCACAGAGTACATGTAGACCACACACAGCCACAGCCTGAAAAGTGTTTCTTTTGTGACAAACCAGCGGGTACTAATTCTCTGCGAAAAGCTTCCACCTTCGACCTCGATAAACATGTCAGGACAGCTGCCCTGAAACTAGGAGATCAGGCACTTCTTGCTAAACTGAGTGCAGGTGACCTTATAGCACAAGATGCACAGTACCACGTGAAGTGTCTGGTGTCACTTTATAACAAAGCAAGGGCCACAAGCACAACACTGAATGAACAAGATGATATCAATCACGGTATAGCACTTGGAGAGCTAGTGTCCTACATCGATGATGCCCGCACAGATGCTCTTGTGACACCAGTGTTCAAGCTGGTAGACCTAGCAAGACTATACACCACCAGGCTGGAACAGCTTGGAACAGTCTTGACCAGGCGTGTCCACTCCACCAAACTCAAAGATCGAATCATGACATATTTTCCAGACCTAGAGGAGCACATGTCCGGTCGAGATATTCTGCTTGCTTTCAACCAGGATGTTGGCTCAGCCCTTCAGAAGGCATGTGATCACGACACTGACAGTGATGGAGTTTGTCTTGCTAGAGCCGCAAATATAGTTCGTAGAGACATGTTGAAAATGAACTCAACATTTAGTGGTTCATTTGAAGCCCACTGCCAAGAACATTCGGTACCTAATTCGCTTGTATCACTAGTTTCTATGATCTTGAATGGTCCTAACATCCAAGAGCAGTCAAGCCACTCGTCGGTATCAACACCTACTCTCACAATCTCACAACTCCTTATGTTCAACAGTTACTCACGCCGCAGAGAGAGTAGCAGTACTACCACGTCCACGAGGCACAGTCACAATCGGGAGACTCCCCTGCCTGTGTACCTGGGCACCCTTATCCACACAAAGACTCGAAAAAGAGACCTGGTTGATACTATGTTCAACCTGGGTCTCTCGATCTCCTATGACAGGGTGCTTAGCATCTCCACGGACTTGGGGAACAGAATCTGCCGTTTCTTCCAAAATGAGGGTACAGTTTGCCCCCCTGAGCTAAAAAGTGACCTCTTCACAACTGGGGCAGTGGATAACATTGATCATAACCCCAGTTCAACAAGTGCCCACGACTCCTTCCATGGCACTGGCATTTCACTTTTCCAGCACCCAAATAGCGATAGCCGTGGAGTTCAACGGGTAAACCCAGATGACACATCAACAACAGATGCACACCTGCCACAGTCATACACCATCGTACCTCCTGTTGTTCTGGGTAAATGTGACCCACCTGTACCCAAGCTAGCGCGTCCCAACAAAAGCAACTGCCAACTCATCCCTGAAGCAATGCAGATTGAGTACAGGTAACTGATTATTGTGTTTGAACTGTGGACAGTTATATGTGTACCTAAATAACCAAGACTTGTTAACTTGTGTGGACTTGTTTGTTCTTAATTGTGTTCATTATCTTGCATTTTGACAGGTGGCTGGAGCAGATGGAGAAGACAGTGCTATCTGACACACCACTTAAGGGAGACGAGACAGTATCATGGGCTGGATACCATGCCAGCAAGCAGTCTATTCCAGAAGAACCAGAGTGTAGTGTGGCCTTAACTTCATTGCTGCCTCTCTTCTATGACCAGGCAAAATCTGTGGCAATGATTCGTCACTCCATGGATGTCATCAAGAAAGCAATCGATATTCTGAATCCAGGTCAGATCCCTGTAATCACACTTGATCAGCCACTGTACACACTTGCCAAACAGATCCAATGGAGATGGCCAGAAACACACGGAGAAGATCACTTCGTCATGGTCTTTGGTGGACTCCATATTGAGATGGCAGCATGGAAAACCCTCGGTGACCTTCTGGATAGCAGTGGGTGGACAGGCGTTCTGATGCTTGCAGGGGTTGCTACAAGTGGTACTGCTGATTCCTTCCTGAAAGTGACCCATGTGACACGCACACGACGAGCACACCAAGTCACAGCCAGTACTCTCTATCTTCTCCTGAAGGAAGCCTACAGCCAGTACACCAGTGGACTAGATGAGGGACAGGTTACGATACCACTAGATGACTCGTGCGGTGAACAAGCCAATGCAAGTCCACAGTTTCAGTTCTGGTTCCTAATTATGCAGCTAGAACTGGCAGTCCTGATCTATGTGAGATCCGTCCGTGAAGGAAACTTCCAACTGTACACTGATGCTCTGACCAAGCTTGTACCATGGTTCTTCGCCTTGGGACATACAAACGATGCCAGGTGGATCCCAGTTCACTTGCGCGACATGGTGACACTTGCAACAAAGCATCCAACTGTATACGCACAGTTTCTGGCAGGAAACTTCACCATGAAGAAGACTACACGTGCATTCTCTGCCATAGCCTTAGACCACTAGACCAGGCACACGAGCAAAATAATGCATTGGTGAAAGGTGATGGAGGGGCTGTAGGTCTTACGGAGAATGCTGCAGCTTTGCGCCGATGGATGGTGTCTGGTCCAGAGATGGCCAAACTGATCTATAAGTTCGAGGCCACAACAGAAAAAAGAATTAGGAAAACTGAACTAAAACACCATGAACAGACAAAGCACACGCAGGTAGCCTTTGCTCGAGATGTGAGAGCACTCACCCGTGTCATAGGAGAGATGGGGAACCCATTCTGTGACGACAGCAAAGATCTCTTGGTGCTAGACAGCAGAGACCTGGCAGACCCAGCAGTCATCAACACCCTTTACCAGATCGAGAAGCTGGGAAAAGAACAGTATGACACATATGTGAACGAGAGGCTTGTACATCAGACAAAGCCTATCACTGACCCAATAAAAAGAAACAATCTCCCTCTCTTCAGCCGACCCCCAGTCAGAGAGAAGTCAAGAACAGAGTTGAAGGTGGTATCTCTGAAGAATGACTGCGTTCTGTTCTCCAGGCTGTTTATTGCATCCCAGACACGGAATGGAGATCTTGATGAATTCTTTGCACATGAAAACCAAGTTTGTCCCCCTGCATTGTCACAAATGGGCAAAATCCGGCTTGGAACCAAGTCTGATCTGGTTGGGTGCTTAGAAGATCTGATCACCTCACGGGAAAATGATGATGTAAGCCCCCCTGTTGAAGTCATGATCCTGGATGGAGCAGCCATCGTGAACATGCTGGCACCTCGTAATGCGAAGACCTTCTCTGAGTATGCATCACTAGTATTCTTGCCATACATCACATCTCAGATACAAAATAAGAGCAGGGTTGATATTATCTGGGATGAATATTTCCCAGACAGTTTGAAAGCCGACACCAGGAAGACGAGGGGTAAAGGCACCAGGAGACGAGTTGAGCCATCTAGTTCCATCCCTCGAAACTGGCAGGCCTTCCTTCGCATAGACGAGAACAAGGTGGAGTTGTTTGACTTTCTAGCAACGAGGATAGCAAACATTGAGACTGACAAGCAAATCGTCACCACAAACCACAAAGAAGTTTTTTGTACACAGCCACGAGATGTTACTGGTCTTTCCCCGTGTAGTCACGAGGAGGCAGATACAAGGATACTACTCCATGTCCAAGATGCAGTCAGACAAGGCTATACCAAGGTGTCAATCCGCACAGTGGACACAGATGTTTTGATCCTTGCAGTGGCAGCAACTGGATATCTTGACATCGATGAACTCTGGGTTGCTTTTGGCACAGGGAAGAATTTCAGGCACTTGGCAGCTCACGAGATGGCTGTGGCACTGGGACCAAACAAGTGCCGAGGGTTGCCATTCTTCCACGCCTTCACTGGGTGTGACACCGTGTCCTGCTTCGGCGGAAGGGGGAAGAAAACAGCATGGGAAACATGGAAAGCCTATGATGAGGTCACCTCAGCTTTCTGCGCACTGGCTGCCACACCAACCATTTCAACTGCAAATGACAACATGGATCCACTGGAGCGTTTTGTTGTTCTGCTCTACGATCGAACAAGCAGCCAGGAACATGTTAACGATGCCCGCAAGCATCTCTTCACCCAGACTGGTAGATCAATAGAGGCTATCCCACCAACGCAAGAAGCCCTCAGACAACACATCAAGAGAGCTGCCTACCAAGCCGGCTTTTGTTGGGGCCAGATGATGATTTGCGCACCTGAGCTCCCATCGCCGAGTGAATGGGGTTGGAAACAGAGTAATAACGGCTGGGGGATATATTGGACAACCCTCACAGAGGCAACTGAGGCATGCCGACAATTGATTAGATGTGGATGCAAGAAGGGTTGCAGGAAACTGTGCAAGTGTGTTAAGGCCGCACTCCAGTGCTCAGCTCTGTGTCACTGTGCAGGGGAGTGCACACGATAGTATACAGGAGGAATAACACACCTGTTACATATACACAAACATGTGGAAGACTGTTTTGTAGACTGTTTTATAGTGAAAGTCACTTCCACAGCGTTAATGTGGCATTTTCACTTCATTTCCATTGTGTTTCTGGAGTTTGCTCAAAATAGCTCAAAAAGTAATTATTTTTGTAAAGAATAAGGACCAAATAAATGTTATGTGAGTTTGTTGACATTTAATTATGATCTTACAACCTGTTTACGTGAAAAAAACATCATAGGTGTGCTTGAGCAATAAGTAAATCTAGTTTTATAGACATCGGTACTGTGTATCTTATTATCCGTAAACGGCCATTTTTAAAATGGCCGCCATTTTGTCCCTAGGAAAAGATTTGAATGCCCCTATATCCAAAAATCTTCCTAGTAGTATGCTCTATCAGTGTTCAAAATTTCATGCTTGTATCACCAAAAGCACAATTTTTTCACATATCTGCTGGGCTAAAAGCAATTCTCCCTCTTGGTATCTCTGGGTTTTATGGACTAAATCGATTTATCAACTTTCAAGCAAGCAACAACCTCAATAATCTTTCACGGTTTGCTTCCTATCTTGACGAACTTTTGAAAGACCCCTAAAAGGCACGGATGAGGGCCAATGCGGAGAAGCGTGGCATGCTTGGATTCAAGGTGAACAAATACATTGTGACGCGTCTTTGTTACACCTGTACTACAAATGGTAGAGGTACAAGCTCATCAAGGAGCCTTAGAGAATTACAAAAAATCTTTGTAAATAATGCAGAACTTATGATATCAAGTTATTTTGTGGATACTTGTTAAAACAAGTGGTCTCCAGAAGAAAAAAAAATCATTCCAATTCATTGAAATTCATTTTAAAACCTTCAGATGTGAAAAAACTTAAAATGTGAAAAACCCGCTTTAGAACGTTGAAACAAACTGATTTGTCCACTGTGACAGAAACTTGCACAAATAAAATTTCTGAGGCTTCACTGGAGGCTCATGCATTTTTCCATTTCATGGTTCTTTCTGAGATGAAAGCCTCTCATCGGAGCTCTTGCGTCGAAGTAATTGCGAACGCGAATGATTTCTGGTCGATAAAGCCTCACTCAACCTCTCTATTTGTGAATGGTCAGAAGCTAAATGATGGCTGAATTTGTCTGCTAGCATCACTTGGGGTTACAATTGCGTGAGACCCATGAGAATGTGCTTCCAGCCCACGAGTCCTCGAAAAATGAAAAAAGTTCACCTGAGTCTCATGGGGTAAACCATGAGATTCGACGTGCGTGAAAGTCCATTGATCCAAACAAGGTTTATTGGGTATTTGAATCTTTGTATGGATAGTTCAGATCAATGCAGAGCATGACTAAGCTGTGCAAATCGCATTTTCTTTTTCTTTTTTTTGTTTCGAAAATTTCAGAGATTGTGAGAAATTTATAGTCTGGCGGAATGGTGCATAAAATCAACCGAATAGCGCTTTTTGTGTTAAATGCATATAACTTGGCATGTGATAGAGCAAAATCTGAGAATTAATTTTGGATCTGGGGCCACTTGAAAAAAATCCAAGATGGCCACCATTTTCAAGATGGCCGCTACATAGTGAAAATGATAATTTTAACAGATATGAGTTGTTTTGTTGTCATTTTTATATTTCTGACTTGTGTCCACAATGTATGATGAATTACATAAACAAAACTAAAATACTGAGGTTTTAAAATTTATAATACCTGTTTAGCACAAATTTGATGCCTTATTTGCATATTTTTGTTTGAATACCAGTATCTTTTTTCATACCTCACTGGTATTTGTCTATTTATTAAACAAACACGTGGATATTCTGTTTGCAAATAATTTATAGTTATTATTCCTTTATCTCTTTACAGTACTCAAGTGTGTCTTCATGGTTACTACATGTTATTTAATAATTTTTGAAGTAGCTTATGAAGGACCTCCATAAGTCGAAGTGGAAAAGTCCAACTATTCCATGACACTCTTTCACAGTCAGCACCGCACTTGTATAATGCAGTATGCAGTATACCGTAAATTACTTTTGACATATTTCCAGTGTCCTCTGCAGCCTCTGTCTGGAGTACACGAACATCTGATCAGCTGTCGATCGGACTTTTATGCCTCAGAAATACTTGTCC
Organism: Myxine glutinosa; assembly: GCF_964187855.1. Lineage (NCBI taxonomy): Eukaryota > Metazoa > Chordata > Myxini > Myxiniformes > Myxinidae > Myxine > Myxine glutinosa. The sequence continues at coordinate 98,111,675 of NC_136264.1, read as the reverse complement.
AGAGAGGTCCCCATGTTCTTGTTGGTGACCCTTTCAATCCCAAATCACTGGGACCTCGAGGTTTTAGAGTTGCTGTTATGTCCCCAAACGTATCCAGCCTGGTATGCCACTCTCTTTGTGTGTTGGATAAGAACTGCTGACATTGGAGGTAATGCCTCCATGGATCTGGCTTTCTTGGTGAACCGTTCTTCATGTGCCTTTTTGATACAGGTACTTGCATGATCATACATGAGAACAACAAAGCGTTCAAACACATGGGATTTATCAGCCAAGACTTGTGCCTCCAGTTCCTCACGAAGTGCCACAAATGCTGTTGTGACTTTGTCATACATCTTCCATGTCTCCCTTGCACTATTCGTCCCTCTGCCAACAAAGAAAGATGTTTGGTCACATCTTATCAAGGCGTAGAATAATGGTCGTGCTTTGGATTTCTCAGGGTCGAAAGACGTTTCTATTTCATGCACAGCTATGTACCTGAAGTGCTTTCCCATGCTGAATGTTAGCCAAAACTCTGTTGTTGGAACATAGCTATGGCTAGGGCAACTATATCTGTGTCCACCATCCTCATCAAGATTCTAGTATGTCCTTCCCTGACGCAATCAGCGGCATGAATTACCAATCTATAATTATCTGCCTCTTCATGCGTGCATGGGGATAGGAGTCCAGATTACATTCACGTGTGGCTAGCTACTTAGTATGAAGTTCCCATAGCCATGTACAACTTCTTTATTCTTGCTCTCTATTGTGATGGACTGTTAGGCAAGGTACAGGAGCTGTTTGGTCTATTTATTGTCTGAAGAAAAAGCTACAATAATTATTCCTAGTTTCTCGGAAGCTTTGTTGTTGCCTCGACACAGCGCATGACACATTTGTTTAATTTACACTTTGGTGCTGCTTTCAGGCTGTCTTTGATGTATTCATCCCACACAATATTTCTTCTGTTGACATTTTGCAACCTGGTTCCCAAAACCTTCATGAACATGGTCTGGGCAGACTCACAAAATGTTTTGGCAACACCTGCTTTGAACATGTTTATGATCGCTGCACCGTCTGTAATTGGGGCCTCAACATCAGGTGAGTTTTTTGGCTTAGGACCCAGCTTTTCCAGACATGAAACCAAACTTTATTTGGCACCTGATCTAAGTGTCCCAAATTGTGAAAGTGCTGGTGCGTATGACTGATTCTTATGACAAAATAACTCATCGAGATCACACCCATGTACCTGGCAAGATATACCTACAGATGAGAGAAGAGAGAACAATTCTTCCCTGGATTAATCAATCTGTTGCTTCTCCTTTTTTGCAACTCTCGGTGGAAGACAACTAATCAATGGAAACTTGTTTCTCTTTAAGGGGACAAAGAGTGTTTCGGTTCTCTTGACTATTCTGCTTTCCACAAAGTCATCAAACTGTTCTTACTCTTTCAATGTTTCTATGTTGCTGCCACCTCTTCATCTGCAATGTCTCTGGTAACAGGTACAATTAAGTCCATGCTTTATTTCAAGAAAAGGTCTCCCATTCTATCTATCACAATAAAAAGTGATGTTATAATGTCGCTGAACGTACCATAAGCAGATTTGGTTTGTTCGTGAAGCTGGATACTCGAACTCCTGTTTCTAGTAAGTTGAATTCTACTTCTGTTGTAGCTGTGGTCCATACACTGTCTTCTATCGAGTCACTGATAGTCTTTCATACTGTAATCTCTATATGGAGTCCTCCAAACAACAACAACAACAACAATAGTAGGGTCAATATACGAAAAAAACTCACCTAACCCCACAAAAATTGATACAAAAGGTTTTTCAATGGATTCTGGTACCATTGGGCATGCTAAATAACATACTAAAAATCTAGTAACATCTGACTTCCGGAAAGGGGTCATTTTCAAGATGGCGTCCAAGATGGCCGCCGGGAGCTTAAATGGCCATATCTCAATTACGAGTACCCGACTGCAAAGCCGCAATGAGCCGGCGAAGCCAAAGCCTCCAATTTACCCATCACTATGGCATCAGTAGGTTAGGTAGTTGGTAGTAGGTAGGTGTAGTAGGTGTAGTAGGTACCATTTGCATTCTGGATGAGATTAAAATTGATAAAATTTACTTCTTGATTAATTCGGTGAATTCCATCTCAACTTCTGATATTTCCGCCGTGAAAAACTATCCCCGACGGCCGCGAGATTTCTAAAAAATAATTCTTCGTCAATTTTAGATTATTTGACGCCGTTTTCACCCTCCGAAACGCGTAATAAGCTTTAAAAATATATTTTTCAAATGCTCGAATCTCATTGGTGATGTTTGGTGACGATTTTCGTTGAAGATAACGAGGTTGGTCTTAACGTATTTTAATTACAAATTAGAGGTGCATTAGATTGTGAATCAAAGAAAGACGGGTGAAACAAACTCCTATTGAACTTTTTCGCAATTGTTTCATGCAAACTTCCGCATCCGGTCGATGGCGGCCTCCATTGCGTGATTTGGTTTTAGAAATATTTTTTGAAATGCTCGAATCTCATTGGTTCCGGTGTTTGGTGACGCTTTTCGTTGTAGATAACCAGGCCAGTGCGGGCCGAGGTTGGTCTTAAAGTATTTTAATTATAAATTAGAGGTGCATAAGATTGTGAATCAAACAAAGACGGGTGAAAGAAACTCCTATTGAACGTTTTTCAATTTGTTATGCATACTTCCGCATCTGCAAGATGGCGGTCTCCATTGCGCTTCGGAATTCTCAAGCTAAGGGATACAGCATAATCTGGTTTTCGACATAAAACGTACGCGTTTATTGACAACACCGGCTGCGCCGGCTACTAGTACCCGACTGCAAAGCCGCAATGAGCCGGCGAAGCCAAAGCCTCTTGCCACTATTTTACCCATCACGATGGCATCAGTAGGTTAGGTAGTTGATAGTAGGTCGGTGTAGGTACCGTACCTGGTAAGACTTGGTAAAAGAGAAGAGCAGACAGTCCTCCCCAATACCTACATACAATAAATGTCACAAGAAGCTTAAGGAAGTAACGATACGATGTGCTAGCTTGGGGCCTATTTTAGGAAATTTTAACTGGGCTTAACATACGTTTTCACAGTATGTGTGTAGTCTTCCAACTTCAGTCTGTCAGGGCTGGTTCTCTCCGGGCACAGCAGCTTCCTCAACCAGAAGAAGTTAGCTTGCAGTAAGATCATTGCCGACAGATCAGACGATTGTGCCGTTTCAACGGCAATGTGTGACTGTCATTAATCAAACCGAGCTTTCTTTCTTCATGTAAACCGCTTGTACCGTATTTCTGGCCATGAAAAACTATCCCCTACGGCCGCGAGATTTCTAAAAAATAATTCTTCGTCAATTTTAGAATATTTGACGCTGTTTTCAGCGTCCGAAACGCGTAATAAGCTTTTGAAAAATATTTTTCAAATGCTCGAATCTCATTGGTTCCGGTGTTTGGTGACGATTTTCGTTGAAGATAACGAGGTTGGTCTTAACGTATTTTAATTACAAATTAGAGGTGCATTAGATTGTGAATCAAAGAACGACGGGTGAAACAAACTCCTATTGAACTTTTTCGCAATTGTTTTATGCAAACTTCCGCATCCGGTCGATGGCAGCCTCCATTGCATGATTTGGTTTTAGAAATATTTTTTGAAATGCTCGAATCTCATTGGTTCCGGTGTTTGGTGACGCTTTTCGTTGAAGATAACCAGGCCCGTGCGGGCCGAGGTTGGTCTTAAAGTATTTTAATTATAAATTAGAGGTGCATAAGATTGTGAATCAAACAAAGACGGGTGAAAGAAACTCCTTTTGAACGTTTTTCAATTTGTTATGCATACTTCCGCATCCGCAAGATGGCGGCCTCCATTGAGCTTCGGAATTCTCAAGCCAAGGCATAATCTGGTTTTCGACATAATACGTACGCGTTTATTGACAACACCGGCTTCGCCGGCTATTATTCAACCTAGAAAGGTGGTTTTGGTGTCTAACCCTAGGTTTTAGGGCCCAAGGAATCCAAATGAATCAATAAAATTACCATCAGTTATTTATTTATTGACAAGTCCAAGATGACATCCCAAGGTGACATCCTGATCCACTAAAATGGCTCATTGACATCCCAAGGTGATCCACGAATAGTAGTCAACCTAGAGAGATTTTTTCAGTGTGTATACCTAGATTTAAGGCACCCAGGAAATCATCAAAATTACTTAAATAAGCACAAAGTAATCAGGTAATCCAGTAAGCCAGGTTTACCAGCCCATTAGGCATTTGTTGTCTTATACAGTTAGTCGCTATTCATTGTCATCCTCCGACTCCTCTGGAAGAAACTTGTTATGTGGATTGTCACATTCTTCAAGTTGGCACGGTCCACAGGCAGTAGTACATGGTAGTCCATATCGTCTACAAGAACAGCGGAGTGTCTTGCAGGCAGTGGAGCAGTTACAATGAATGACCTTCAAGAGACTGTCTGGAGCAGCGTTCATTCTTGACATAAGTGGGACAAACTGATTATCCTGCAGGCTCCACCCCCATTTCATGGCATCCATACCCTCTTCTTTTCCCATCCACACCATGATCTGGTAGTACGCTATACGACAGTGAAGTTTGGTAGCAGATTCAGTTGGGGGCAGACGTTCGGGTGTTACAAAAGACGAAGCAGAGACAACCTTCTTGCTGAAGGTGTTATATCGCATTGTTGCAAGGGAATCTTTGCACTTGCCACCAAAGAGGATAGCCATTACTCGGCATCCAAGGTCATCGATCACCTCTGTGGTCTGGTTTGGGATGGTGAATGTGTTGGCACAAGACCGAAGGACAGGGTCTCCTTTTACAAGCTTCTGGAAAGCAGTCTTTTTGCCAACACCAAAAATCCGAGAAGTCGTGTCACAACCAGTCATGGCATGGATGAATATCAACTGAGAACACATGTCATGTCCGAGGATTTCTTTTAGACGGTTGATGTCATACACTTTAAAACTGCCATCAGCTTTGGACTTGTCTATGACTTGTTTATGAGCCTTGCAGCTGTCTCAAGTATTGCTCTCTTCTGCGACTCTTCATCACCTTCTTGGTTTGTGCTGTTGAAGTATGATCTGAGGATGTGTGACGTTTTCTCTCTCATTGTCACTATGTCATCTAAACCTTCTCCTTCTGCAATATATATGCAGTTCCCATTCCGTTCCTTCAGCTGTCTTTTTAGGTATTGATTACCATAGGGGAGGGAATCGGCCTTAGACAAATACTCTTTCATTTTACACCTAAGGTCAGAAACAGTCAGCTGTTCTTCATCATTCGCTGCAAGGTATGCACACATCTTTGACATGGCTTGTTCTTGGTCCTCATATTTTGGCCTTCCAGATTTCCTCCGCTTTGGATCAGGATCTGTCTGAAATTGCAGGGGTATATGACGGCCACACCTGAAATGGCTGCTACAATCTTGATGATACACGCAGTCTGCAGCGTGTAGATCCCCATGATCGTATTCAATTCTACCTTTGACCTTGAAAGACCACTCATCTTGCCGGTTATCACAGCATAGCAATATTTTCTTTGCAAAGATATCAGTTTTCACATAACTATAGTCTGCACTTCCTTCCTGAACACTAGTGCCGCAGAAAAGGCAATCAGTTTTGCTATTGAACGGACCTTCAGAAACCCTAGTACTCCTTTTTGTGGTACTGGATTCACCACTCTGTTTCCTCTTTAAATGAAGATCAATTTCAATACTGTTTGTGTACATTTTGCGACAGTTCAAACGCACTTTACAGCCAGCAGTCACAGCAATGGTGTCACCTCTCCGAACACTAGCTTCATTGATCCCATCAGCACCCTTTTGGCGAATCTTGCCTACATCACCTCCATCTTCCAATTTGCCTTGACAAATGGGACAGATCTGGTCACTGCAGGATGCACTCATCTTGTACCTTGAAGAAAAAAAGAAGAAATTAATACACGTATGATTAGTGCCTTTACAAAATCATAACGAAATGCAAATAGCCTCTAGAATGGTCAATATATGGAAAGTAACCACCGAACCCCCCAAAATTAGTCCTGAAGATGCCACTGACAGTTAACTGAGAGTTAACTGTGACAAAATTTGAATATACAACACATGGAATTTTCCACACCCTTGAATATACTCAAATTGCCAAAAAGCCACCCTTTTGGGTGGCACACTGACACAGTCCTACTACCCTGGACACATGGAGTGCCCCCCCCCCCCCAGGCTATAGCTGGGAAAAGTTGGGTACATTTCTTTTGGAAATGTCTAAAAAATATGGATTTTGTTTATGCATACATGTACCAAATAATATACTTATTCCTTTTGAGATGAAAATAAATTGTTTGTCAGATTTTTCAGTCCCCCCACACATTACACTCTTATCTCCAATCTGAAACACACACTTGGTTCATTAGCTGGTGAGTCGGAGGATGACGATGAATAGCGACTAACTGTATAAGACAACAAATACCTAATGGGCTGGTAAACCTGGCTTACTGGATTACCTGATTACTTTCTGCTTATTTAAGTAATTTTGATGATTTCCTGGGTGCCTTAAACCTAGGTATACACACTGAAAAAATCTCTCTAGGTTGACTACTATTCGACAGAGCCATTTTAGTGGATCAGGATGTCACCTTGGGATGCCATCTTGGACTTGTCAATAAATAATTAACTGATGGTAATTTTATTGATTCAATTGAATTCCTTGGGCCCTAAAACCTAGGATTAGACACCAAAACCAACTTTGTAGGTTGAATAATAATTGAGATATGGCCATTTTAAGCTCCGGGCGGCCATCTTGGATGCCATCTTGAAAATGACCCCTTTCCGGAGGTCAGATGTTACTAGATTTTTAGTATGTTATTTAGCATGCCCAATGGTACCAGAATCCATTGAAAAACCTTTTGTATCAATTTCTTTGGGGTTCAACCATATATTGACCCCTCTACAACAGGCATTTAAGGCCATTTTCCCTGCTAGAGCAGGGGTTAGCCATGCGTTCCCCATGACAATCTTCTCCATTTTGCCCTATTTTCTGCATCTCCCCTTGTTAACCCCCTTGCCCGCATTTCTTCTTCCACCATCTTTAGCCAAGTCTTTTTCAGTCTTCCCCATCCTCTACTTCCTTCTACATTCATTTCCATCACTCTTCTCAACCAGTCACTTTCATCCTTCCTCAACACATGACCAAACCATCTCAACCTGTTCCTCTTCACATAATCAATCACAGGCTCTATTCCCATCATCTTTTGCAATTCATCATTTGTCTTCCTCTCTCTCAACGATACTCCGCACATCCACCGAACCATTCACATTTCCACCCCTTCCAGCCTTCGTTGCTGCTCTACGTTCATTACTCATGTCTCGCTCCCATAAATCATAACACTTCTCACACATGCAGCATACACCTTTCCCTTCAGCTTCAACGACACTACCCTCCTCGTCAGCACGCCACTCAGTTCCCGAAACTTCTTCCATGCACATCTCACTCCAGCAACCGTTGCCGAGTCTGATCCACCTTCTCCATTCAGCATGTCTCCAAGGTAGCAAAATGTTTTCACACCTTCCAGCTTCACGCCGTCTCCAAGATCCAACTCAACATTTCCTCCATCTGCAGCTCCCTCTGTGCACACCTTACATTTGAATGTAGCTGCCACACTGGTTAATGACCCTCTCAGACCACTACATTTTTGATGAACCCACTCATCTTTATTATTATCTTTATCCTTAATTCATATTTATTTGAATTATGGAGTCCTCCAAAGATGATCACAAATTTATACTCTTTGCAAATTAAATTGTATCATCTTTTGCAAAATTCGCAGAGGTTAGTCAAAGGAAATAACAAGAGTTTAACCTGTGTTGAGAGAAATTCACATTTTGTCATATGATATTCATGGCCAGTCTTACCATTGCAGGGGATTTTGATGATAAAATGGAATGTTATTTATATCATAAAAAAGTGTCATCAATAACTTCGAAGAATCAAGTTGTTGATCATATCTTTTACATGTCAACAAACATGCCTAATTATATAAAGTTGGTTTGTTTAATTGGTTATTTTGATATTACAAAATGTCCCCAATTGCGTAATTGTGTGTAATATGTGTAAATAAGCAAATATAATGAAAAACTGCAAGCTGCATTGTCAAAATAATGTCACTATATCAGAAATTTAAACCAATGGCTGCCATCTTGGAAATGGCTGCCATTTTGAATTTTTTTGAGTGGCCCCATGTCCAAAATTAATCAGTATGCGGTGGTCAACCACTGTGTCAAATTTGCTACTTTAAAAAACCCCACAACGGTTTCACCTATTCTGCCGGACTATTATGCCTCTGTGGCCACAGAGAGGAATTTTACACAGTTGCTGCCGATTGGTCCATAGTTTATTGTCACCCAGGAATCCAACTGCGGAACCTCCAAATGATAGGGTTTTGACCACATGAGTAAAAGTTTATACTGGACTACCAAAAGCCTTCCGTGCTTATAGAAGGAGGTGTTTTGGTTTTTATAAATTTAAAAGTTCTAAGTTTTTTTGTTCAGTTTTGTGTATTTAATTCATTAGGAGATTGAAGGCCCTTTAAGAAAATAACAAGGTTGTTGATTGATCATTGTAAGTGACCACATCATGTAACAATGTTGCAACAGGTAATGTGAGTCTGTGTTTTCACTAAATGATGAATGACAATCAGAAATGTAGTCAGACAAAGCCATAAGTTGTTAGGTACTTGTAAAGTATGATAATAAACCCTGACAACTGTGAATAGCAGTATCAGACAGAGAGCACCTCACCGCTGCTTGGGCAATTTCGACCAAAATCTATTATCTGAGAAAAGAAGTATCAACTGATAATTTCTGATCAGTGTTGTTTTACCTGTATTATTTATTTTATTTTCAGGCACATGGGGGAATTATTGTAGTTCTTCTGTTAGAAAATATGTTTGGGAGTTTTGTTTGTCGTTGTTTGTTTGTTTTTGGATAAAATGACTCCATGGACATAGTTTGAGTGGGAGTTTGAGAAAACAAATTACGTAGATTGTACACATGGTTTATACTCTTATTTATGCATTGAAGAGATTGATTGTGAGATTTTGTTGACTCAACATGAGCACTGTATTTTTGCTGCAGCGTACGCGCCACACAGCCTGTATTAAATAAGTCATTACATATAAAATAAACAGATGAGGCTCCTGAAAAAGGTACTGCACTTGTTTTTATTTCATGTGAAAATATTTTAATTTCTATTTTATGTGAAATTGCTGAAATTCACCCAACTGGCACCATGAGTGTACCAGAATGGATTTTCATGCACAACGCAAATGCACTGTACAACATGACGAAACCATCACAGGCCTTGTGAAGATAGGCCTCATCGATCGATGCAGCAGTATGTTGTTTATACACTGCCCAAATAATTATGTGGCATTCTTTCAAGCAGAGATTTTACCGTGGAGGTTACGCAGGTCCTAGCTATTATTTCCAACTATTTTTTCTTAATCAGTATTTATAAAACCCATGTCATTATAAAGGTATTTGTTGACGAATTCTGGGAATATCGCGACAATTTGAAAGAAAACACCCGTCGTTATTTATTTGGAAAGATGTGTACACAGCATAAAGTTGTGGCTAAAACTATTGGCACCCTTGCACTTTTTTCAAATAATGCACCATTTCTTCCAGAAAATTGTTGAAATAAAAAAATATTTGGTCTCCACATATGTATTTCTTTGTTTGCAGTGGAACAAAACAAAAAAGCTGAAAAAATTACTAAATCTTAGCTTATTCCGCACAGGCATCCTAAAATGGCCCGGACAATATTATTGCCATCTTTTAGAGGTTGTTAAAAATAATTATATTTCAAGCAGGTGATTCTCCTTTACTTTGGGATTGAACACACATATGCTGAGTTGCAGGTGCCTGCAAAATAAAAATCACTCATTCAACCAGTTTGAATGGAGTAAAGGAGTCATTCTGCTATTTTGTGTCACTGTGTGTACCGCAAAGAGCATGGAGAAAAGAAAGAAAACCAGAGAATTGTCTGAGGAAGTCAGACACAAGATTGTAGCCAAGAAGGGACAATCGCAAGGCTACAAGTCCATCTCCAGAGACCTTTATGTTCCTGTGTCCACCATATGCAATGTTATCAGGAAGTTTAAGGCCCATGGCACTGTAGCCAACCTCGCTGGACGTGGTCGCAAGAGAAAACTTGATCGAAGATTGCAGCGAAGGATTGTTCGAATGCTGGAGGAAGCACCTCGATCAACTGCCAAACATATTCAAGCTGACCTTCAGACACAAGGTACGACAGTTTCAACTCACACTATCCGTCGCCAACTCAATGAAAGGGGTTCTATAGTAGGAGACCCAGGAAGATCCCACTGCTGAGAAAGCCAAACTGGAGTTTGCCAAAACACACCTAAACAAGCCAAAATCCTTCTGGGAGAATATCCTGTGGACAGATGAGACCAAATTAGAGCTTTTTGGTGAAGCACATCATCTCTATGTTTACAGGAAACAAAGTGAAGCCTTCAAAGTAAAGAACACCTTCCCTACAGTTAAACATGGAGGAGGTTCAGTGATGTTTTGGAGTTGCTGTGCTGCCTCTGGCACTGGGTACCTTGAATATGTGCATGGCATCATGAAATCAGGAGATTACCAAGGCATTTTGGAGTGCAATGTTCAACCAACCCAGTGTAAGACATCTGGGTCTCCGTCGAAGGTCATGAGTCTTACAGCAGGACAATGACCCACAAACACACTTCAAAAATCACCCAGGAATGGTTCAAGTCAAAACGTTGGACTGTTCTGAAGTGGCCAGAAATGAGTCCAGATCTAAACCCATTGAACACATGTGGGGAGATCTGAAAACAGCAGTTGGGAGAAGGCTCCCTTCAAATCTGGGAGAACTGGAGCAGTTTGCACAAGAAGAGTGGGCAAAACTGCCAGTAGAGAGCTGTCGAAAGCTCATTCATGGCCAGAGGAAGTGCTTGACTGCAGTTATTTTGTCCAAAGGATGTGCTACCAAATATTAAGTCCACGGTGTCAATCATTTTGTCAATGCCATTTCTATTTATTTTCTGATTAAAAGGATATATTTAGTTCTGAATCAAAAACAAAGGTTCTGTAATATTAACAGTGAAATAAAGAATTGTGGAGACCAAATACTTTAGACAATTTCAACTTATTTTTAGAGAAAATTGTGAGTTATTTGAAAAAAAGTGCAAGTGTGCCAATATTTTTGGCCACGACTGTATGCAACACGAAGAAGATAACTGGTCTCGGGCCTCATTGTCACATGACCGCTGCAATTCCATGAGGTTTCCACACTTCTCGTGGGATTGAGAACTAGACATGCGACAGTGACGGGCCATAACACGTATGAGCCATTCCAATCGTGCTTTCTGTGACATCAGTGATGTCATGAAATAGGGGTAGGGGTGGGGGGTGGAGGTGAGGTCGTTAAATATTCCACTGTTTCGATGTGGGAATGCACGTTTGCTTTTAAGAGTGGGGTGAGGAGCGGAGGACAGTATTGAGGTTGGAGGTGGGGGGGGGGGCGAAGAAAGGACAGAGTTGGGAGGGAGAGGTCGAGGCTTTGCAGTTGTGGTGGGGGGGGGGGTGGTGATTGAGGAGTAATGGTGAAGAGGTGAGAGGGGGGTTGAAGGCTTGGAGTGGGGAGGGTATTGACACCTTATCGTTGAGAGTGGGAGTGTGAGGACTTGAGGTTTGGGAGTTGGAGAGTGGGGGGAGGGGGGGGTGCGTTGAGGAGTAATGGTGAAGAGGTGAGAGGGGGGTTGAAGGCTAGGAGTGGGGAGGGTATGGACACCTTATGGTTGAGAGTGGGAGTGTGAGGACTTGAGGTTTGGGAGTGGGGGGGTTGGGGGGTGGGGTGGGGAGAGTTGACGACTTGTAGTCACATTTCACATTGCGGACTGGTGGGACGGACTTCCCCAGGACCGCATCAGACGCCTGGTACAGATCATGCGTCGGAGGTGTACAGCCTGCATCACAGCTCAGGGAGGACACACACGATATTGAGGACTGCTGTCATTCTGTCCTTGCCTATTAGGAGTGTTGCGTCCATTCCTCTGTCATTTTGTTTCGACTGTATTCAGGTGCGTGCCTTTGTGTTGCAGTGCTGTGACTTTTGTTGCACCACCCCTTGTGATGTTCATGCTTTTTGCTTCTTTGTGATTGAGGCAACCTCTTGCTTATTGACATGTGTTTCGTAAAGATTGCTGAACTTACCTCTGTGTTCAAATATTTTTCATTTTTGCGTGGAGGATTTCAATGAGTGTCCTTCTAACGATTTGATAAGTGTATTTTAATGTTGAGTTTACATGTGTACATATATATATATATATATATATATATAGTCATCTTCTCTCTCTCGACCTCAGCACCTTTTGTTGCACCATCTGCACCACCACCGCCAGCACCTGATCATGTCGCCACCTGTATCGTCCTGCTGCCAATGCTACTGAGCATGCACTCAGTGCATGCTGCACCGTTCCTAAACCTCCACACAAATAACATTTCATCTCATCATATACAGTCACGTGAAAAAGTAAGTATACCCCATGTAAAGTGTTGACTTTTTCAACATATTTCAACATACAGCTATTTGATCTTCATTTCAACAATATTGATAGATAACGGTGATATAATATAACAAATATCATGAAACATTTACATTTTGTAGTCCATTGTATAATTTCAATAAACATAAATGCAAATTTCGCATGTGGAAAAAGTAAGTACACCCCTACATTTATCACTACTTGTAATAACTAAAATTAGAATCAGGTGCACCACCTCAGGTGCAAATGATTAGAACATCGTTAGAGAATATCTTGGAGGAACCTGTCTTATTTAAACCTCAGACATTTAGTTTGGTTTGCTCTTTGTTGTTGAAGTGTGTGGCGTCACCATGCCTCGATCAAAAGAGCTATCTGAGGCCTTCAGAAAGAAGGTTATAGATGCCTACGAGTCTGGAAAGGGATTTTCAAAGATCTCCAAACAATTTGAAATCAATCATTCGACTGTCCGGAAGATCATCTGCAAGTGGAGAAGATTACAAACAACTGCCAACTTGTTCAGGCCAGGCCGCCCCAGCAAGTTCAGCCCGAGAGCAGACCGCAAGATGCTGAAAGAAGTCCCCAGAATGTCATCAAGGGACCTACAGGTAGCTCTTGCCACTGTTGATGTCAAAGTGCACGAGTCTACCATAAGAAAGAGGCTGCACAAATTTTATCTACATGGGAGGTGTGCCAGGAGGAAAGCTTTGCTGTCCAGAAAGAACATCAGGGCAAGACGAAAGTTTGCCAATGAACACCGAGGCAAAGACCAGCACTTCTGGAACAATGTGCTCTGGACAGATGAGTCAAAGGTAGAGCTATTTGGCCACAGTACCAGAAGACATGTTTGGCGAAAACCCAAGACAGCATTTGACCACAAGAACCTGATACCAACTGTAAAGCATGGTGGTGGAAATATTATGGTTTGGGGCAGCTTTGCTGCATCAGGGCCTGGGCATCTCACCATCATAGAATCCACTATGAATTCTTAAATGTACCAGAGGGTGCTTGAGGATAATGTGAGGCCATCTGTCGGAAAGTTGAAGCTCAACAGATAGTGGACTTTGCAACATGACAATGACCCTAAACATACCAGTAAATCCACCAAGGAATGGCTGAAAAAATAAAATTGGAGGGTTCTGGAAAGGCCAAGTCAAAGCCCGGATCTAAATACTGTCGAGATGTTGTAGGGGGATTTGAAACGAGCTGTGCATGCAAGAAACCCCTCAAACATCACACAGCTGAAAGAATTCTGCATGGAGGAGTGGGCAAACATTTCTCCCAGTCGATGTCAGAGACTGGTAGACAGTTATAAGAAACGCCTACTTGAGGTTGATTCTGCCAAAGGGGGCAATACCACCTATTAGGGGCAAGGGTGTACTTACTTTTTCCACAGAAGGAAATGGCATCTCTGTTAATTGTTTGTTGAATAAATTATTGCAAAGTCAATTTGTCATTGTTTTTTGTTCAATTAGATCAGCTTTATCTGTAGATACTGTTTAAATGAAGATCAAATAGCTGTATGTTGAAATATGTTGAAAAAGTCAAAACTTTACATGGGGTAAACTTAATTTTTCACGTGACTGTACATAGGTATTAATATATATTGTTACGTTTATGGATTATGGGATGGGGGTGGTTGGGGTGGGGAGAGTTAAGGACTTGTAGTCACATTTCACATTGCATGGATGGTCTACGGTTAGTACATACAAATTTAGCCTTATTTAATGTCGTCGCATTTGACTTGATTTTGTTTATGAACACAACTTTAAATTTTTAACATGTAAACTTGATTATGAATTGTGATGAATATCAGCAAAAACTTCCAGACGATAATAAATGTAGATACATTTGTTTTTCAGATGGAGAATCAGCATATTTTTGTATGACTTGTAATACCACCTTTCACCAGGAGCGGTGCTATACAATACACATTTGCATCGTGAGAATTGCGGTCCTGAACTGCCAGACGATGATTTTTTTTGTTTCCTCTTAAAAACTTTTCAGGCACTGAGTACAACCACCATTTTTAAACCCATTCCAGCCAACAGTTCAGGAGTGCATAAAAGTCAGACACACAAACAAATACACAGAGACTTTTCGAATTATAAATACTATATTAAGTTCAGTCATCTGACATTGTCTCAGAGTATAATCCAAAGTGTTTTTTTTATATATCATACATTGATGACCATCTTGCTAAGATAAAGTATTGAGGTGCCTTCCATCAATATATCTTACCATCCGGCACCCACTTAATGCCATCCATTAGCAGAGGAAGAATCGGGGTTCTAGGACACATTAAATTTAACATTGAAGTCAATGGGGAACATTATGGAAACTTATGGACTCAAACCCCCTCTCCTGAAAAATTACACCCTTTTTCTCCCTCTTTTAACTTATTAACTCTCCCCATTTTTCATTATACTCGTACAGAGGCCCAACGAATATTTGTGTTTAATTTTTAGGTAATAGCTTAATTTTCTTAAAAGCAGAATCACCATCTAAAATATTGATAAATATTATGTTAGAATTTGCTTCTAGATGTCGCTGTTCAGATAATATGAAACGATAAACCTCTCTTAACGACCTCATCTAACCCCTTCCCGAACCACATATCATTTTGAGATTATAGTAAATTATTTTCCCATAGATTTCTTGGCACCATCAAAGTTTTCAGTCTACTCAAGGATGTTGCCTCTAAGAGCCTCTAACTTATTCGTATTTAAATTTTTTCACTTATTTGTTTTATTTACCTTTACCCCCGTTATTTCTTATAAGAAATAACATGAATGTGATATTTTTCACATTCATGATGTTCTCCATTTTAATACCAAGGTTGTTGTTTTCTCCACTCTTTGGTTTGGTTAATGCTTGGTTCTATCATTTATATATCAGTAAAAAAAGGTGGCGGTAGCCCGTTAAAATTCCTAACCCCCCCCCCCCCCCCTTTTTATCTTAACACTTATGGTTATCACTTATATTTATCTTAACACTTATAACCATAAGGGAGGCTATGAATTCCATTTTCTAAAATAAACCTCTTATTATCAAAAGCTCCAAGAGCTTTCTTATTTACCTCTTCTGAATATAATTGATGTTTTAACTCCTTATCGTATTCATTTTTCTAAACTCTTCTTTCTTTAAAGTTAAACAATTATAATAACTAG
Organism: Myxine glutinosa; assembly: GCF_964187855.1. Lineage (NCBI taxonomy): Eukaryota > Metazoa > Chordata > Myxini > Myxiniformes > Myxinidae > Myxine > Myxine glutinosa. The sequence goes on along the minus strand of NC_136264.1, from coordinate 98,095,942 downwards.
CAACGGTACCCGTCCTATGGGCGGGTCTTCAATTGGGAGGCCCAAATGAAAAGGCAAAATATCAGAAATTGAAGGTTTTTTTTATTTTAAACGATTTATATAACATCCGTTAAATAATATCACATGCAAATCATCAAAATTTAAACTATTTGTAGAATTTCAATAAAAGCCACATCACTGTTCATATCGGTAAATATTATTCCATCATGTTTGGAAAAACTGGAAAATTGGACAAATTGGAAATAGGTAAAATTGGAAAAACAATAGAGCCAATTTTACTCCAGGGGGTCCCAGGATTACCCACCCAAAATTTCGTTGCGATCGGTTCAGCCATTTTTGCGGTACTAAACCGCAAATTGCGGTACTAATAACTAAATTATTATTAGGTTAAATAAAAACCAACTGGAAACCAGGCATCGAACACTACCGCTGGTGCCGCAGCCGCTACATCACCACCTCAATCAGGCAGGGTCCGTGGGGCCACGCCTCGAGGAGCGGTGGTTGGTCCGGGATTTGATTGGTGCAAGGACTGGTAAGATGGAACTCGCTGATAGGAGCAGGCACGGAGACGTCATGAGATGACATCAGAGACTTGACTATAAAGGAACACTCGGCTGACATTTTCTCCTCTTGCACAAGGGAGATTCATCACGAACAGTCGTGTCCCGACATTTTGTCTTTCTTCTTCTCTCGCTTTCCTCGTGGCTTTCTCTCATGTGCTGGGGAGCTCCGGAGTGAGGGACATTCTTAAAGAGTGGGGACATATACAGTGTGCTCTTGAGCGAGGGACATTCATTGGGAGCAGCCACGATTTTGTATCTCTCAGTTGCTGAATCCGGTGGTGAACAGTCATGTTCCGACATCTTCCACGTGATCATGAGGAGGTGGAACTGCGGATGGAGAACTGCGGTTTCCTGTGCATGGACGATGAAGACTAGCTCGGCTGGGCGAACGAGGGTGCGCGAGGCTTAGTTCGCCCCCATGGCAGTGCAGCCTGTGGTTTTGCCACCAAGGACGCGAGGGGTTTTGATGATTTCTGACGAGGTTCAAGAGCAGCTGAGAGCTAAGTGCCACAAATCACACATAATTATTTTCCAGTTATAGTTACCTTTGTCTGTATTCAGGTCTGTCTGGGGGCACTCCAATTAGAAATACTAGTGAGATACCCATGCTACGCATGGGTGGGAGGCCACAAGCAAACAGGCAATGCAGATACGGCGAATGCTAAAGCATGAAACCAATAAATTCCACATTCCTGAAGCACCCTCAGTCGCACGTCAGACATGGACAGCAAGTTCGTGAAGGACTTCCATGAAAAACGTACCCGTTCGCAAACAAACGGGTACGTTCACGTATAGAAACATCGATCGTGGTTCGGTGGCGAATCTGCATATGGCGATCCGCGAAGTTCACGTTTAGAAAGTAGAAACCATCATGGCATGTCGTCATTTACTTGAACTCGATATCTCTTTTTTCATTCCAAACAACACAACTCCAATCACAAATTAAACTTTTCACAACATTGTTAATGTTTCCTTCATTGTAAAAACTACCAAGTCAACAGTTAAAAGGATTTTGAGCCGATAGGTTGTTCCGGCCTTGGCAAGATCGATGGAGACAGCGATCTGTTAGCGTATACACCGCCCAAATAGCTATGTGGAATTCTCTCATGTAGAGATTAAACTCACGTCGTTTGAACTTTTGGCCGAGGTCATTATTTACTTTTAATGATGTTTATATCGGTGCAGCCGATCGGTGCAGCCGTTTGTGCAGCACCCGGGAAAATAATGTTATGTGGGAGTCCAAACCTGAAAATGCTGGGGGCCAAAGCTGAAATTGGAAAAACAATATACCCTATTTTACTGCAGGAGATCCCAGCATTACCCACCCAAAATATCGCTGCGATCGGTTCAGCCGTTTTTGCGGTACCTTCGAACGGACAGACAGACGGACATTTGGTGAATTATAGTCGGATAGTTTTATCGTGCATTATTTTGTGACCAGCATTTTCTTTAATAAATCCGGTATTTTTGTAAATTTTAATTCCGTGTTGGTTTGAGTTGATTTATTGCATGGTCGAGGACGTCGTGTGGACTCATGAAGGTAAGCTCGTCATCCTCCTTTCCCTCGCGTGTAACAAATACTGTCATTTTGGATTGAATGCCTGGGAGTAAAGCTCGTTTAGTCATCCATGTCACCCTGCGGTTTTCACCACAGGGTAGTCACACAACAATATATACACTTAGTTATAAAAAATCTCTAGATATGGTAAATTTTGTCAGATTTCACTGCAGATTTGGACATTTATTTAGTTTACAAGATCCAATCCTCATATCCGCATTCCAGATTTTGATGATAACCTTCAAATATGTAATCGTAAATCGATCGTGTTTCCAAGGCAAGGCACGTTTGAATAAGCCGAGAAAATGGTGGCTTAAGAACCCAGTGAGTGACAGTGGGCTGACCAAGATGATGGGCCGCCATATTGGTAAGGCTTTTTGAGGTTTTTTCTTATGAGCACCTTGTTAATCATCTTCGAAAAGGGTGTTGTAATACACCCAAACACCCAGGTTTCATCATTGCAATCTGTCGGAGGTACAGGTGGATGCACGCAAAGTTTGGGGCCACTAGGTTTCATGGATTTGGAGTTACGGAGGAGACTGACAGATGGACGGATGGACACTGCCTTTTATTATTAAATATATCCCTGCAAATGTCTGCTGTTCTTCATCTGCTCCAATCGGTTAATTTGATCATTTGCTTGTTAAAGTGGACAATTTTCTGGCCATTTTCAGAGAGCCTCCTAAGTGTCGACGAGTCTGGTATATCACTCAGGCGGACTGGCATGGTCTTCAAGCAGCCCTCAAATATCTGGACTAGTCTCCCATCTCTCCTGCCTCTGACATCAACTCATCCTGGGAATTTTTCCAAAGTAAATTGCTCTCTCTCTCATGCACAGATTTATCCCATCATGTCCTCAGTTTTCATTCCTGTCCTACCATCCATGGTACACTGAATCTTGTGGTGAGGCAGTTGCCCTGAAACAACTTCCCTTCAACTCATGGAAGGCAAATCCAAATGAAGGTAATCTCAGTTCCTTTCACAAAGCTCAGAGCAAGTGTGTCTACCCTCAGGAGAGCCAGGAAACAATGTCTTTCCACTCTCAAGACTGAACTCTCAAATCTGTCTCCCTCCTGCAAATCCTGGTGGCGTCTGATCAAATCTGTTTCTGGAGTTTATTCCCCTTCCATCTTCTCCTTTACCTCAAATAGACCATGGGCCGAACCTAATTTTTCTGCTTAGTTTTTGAGTTTCATAGTCTCCTCCTGGGGACTACTTGAAACCTTCCTTAATATATTCCTCACATGTGCCTGAACCCAAAATCAAATGTTCCCAAGCTTGAAAATTGAGTGTTACTGAGAATTTCACAAAAAAACAAAGAAATACATAGAAATGGTTGCTAAGGTAATTTTACCCTAGCAACGGTGACACATAGGCATTTTCTGTGGGTTTAGAGCACAGAAATGTTACAAATGGGCAGAAGAAATACTTATAAAAGACTCCATTTATATAAACACATCCATAACATGATGTTAAATGTTGATGAGAGGGTCTTTGTAGTGTCTTACACAATGAATTACGGGAGACATCAATGGCTAAATTAGTACAGTTCATAGCAGGTAGTAAACTAACTTGGAACACCACTGCCATCATCTTTTCACCAAACAGAATAGTTTAAAATGCAAACATCTCACAACCACGTGTTTAAATGAAGAAAAAACATACCCCTTATTTATTTTATATCTCTGTTCATCCAGTTTAATGTTTGCTTGAAAAACTTACACCCAGTACCATCCTCGCTTGTGCTCATACTTCATTACAAAATATTTCCCTCTTTTTACAGTTTTCAATTACTAAATTGTGTTTCTCCTATTTCATACCTCGTACACAGGCACTTTCTTTTCCCTTCCACTCCCTCCCCCCCCCCCCCTCTTTCTCTTCCTTTTCCTTTTGTCCTTTCTCTCCGTAACTCTCCTCTCACATCTAAGTATTCGTACATGTAATGTTACAAACGAACTGCGTGCAGTGCAATGAGTAAATTGTGTCTTGGTTGGTGTCTTTAATACAAGCTGAAGCCATTATAAAAATCATCAATTCGTGATAATGTCAATCACTGAAAAGAAGCATACATCATAATATTATGTTAAAACCTGCAAAGTATTTATAATGATGTGGCATTATATATTTCTCAGAACATTTAAAAGCAAGGTTTAGGTTGTAACTGGTCATCATTTACGCAATGAAGCAATCTTTGTCAATTTCATTAAGTCATGATGAAATGAATCCAGTAATGATGAAATGATCTTCAAGTCTTACCCCTTAAAACAATTTTTAACACTATTGGTCTATTTTAACATACACTTGTTAACATACACTTAACACTATAACATACACATTTATTTAACATACACTATTTAACACTATTACGAGGTAATCAATCACACAAGTCTATTATTTTTGTTTCTACCAATCATTAACATAGTACATGTCGCTTAGATGTTTCCACAAAAACATTGCGTACAAAGTTGGTCACAGAACAAAGTGTTACAAATCATATACTGCTAGGAATATCATTTTTCAAGGTTTTCAATAGAATAGTACAAAATCAAATGATGAATAATAACTGAGAAAAAAATGATGTGCATAATTCATATTTTGTGTGGAACAACCAGGATGTATTAACTTTGATATTCTATTAAAAATAGCAAAAAGGAAACACCGACATGGGGCTATGCTAAATCACCTTCCTCCCTTATTTCTTTTCCCTCAGACAAAACGAAACAAAATAACAAAAGCAGTCATTGCACGGTGAAGGATGATGAAGACAAATCAAACAAACTATATCTCATCCTCTGAGTCAGGGGTGTCAGTTTCATAGTGTTCAAGTTCCTCTGCTGAAACTGAAACATTTTCACACCCTACACAGGAACAAAGGTCTGTGCAAGGAAGCTTGTTGGCCAAACAAGAACATCGCCGTTGTGAACACTGCATCTTCTTGCATGAGCAGTGTGACAACTCCATAACACTTGCAGGTGCAGGGGGAAGCCCCATCCAATCGACCACTAGCTCATCACCATCTGCTTTCCATCCATGATTTTTTGGAGATGGAATGTTTGGCATGGTCTCAAGACATTGCTTATGGATTGCTGCCTGATAGTTTGCACGTTGTATATGTTTGTGCAATGAATCCTTATTAGGTGGCAAACATTTCTCTACACATCCTTCTGGCTTGAACATCTGACACCTGGCCTGATTCACATCTTTGCAGTTAGTCTGGCCATAGAGTGCACAAGTGAACATCTCAAGTCCTGCATAGAGAGTTTCAGGAATCTCAAAAGCTGTTCCCAACTTCTCAAATGTGGAACAGTGCTCTTTACTTGCTATTAAGATTTTGGCAGCCTTCACTTTCCCCATACCATACAGGGCACTCACTGAGTCGCATCCAGAAAAGCAGTGAAATCCCACAAGAGCAGAGCACACCTCCTTTTTTCTTTTTTTTCTTTTTTTTGTATACTGAATCGAGGCTCGTGAAAGAGCTAACATTTACTTCACAAACAAATCAACCAGACAAACAAAATATACAAAAAGAGGGAGTGGAAAACAAGATGGGGAGAGAAGGGGAAGTGATGGAAGATTTGCTGGATGTCAATGGTACGTTTGCTCTTTCCTTTTCCAGTGTGGAAATATAGCTTAGCATCAATATCTTGGCAGAATGCAACGCACAACACAAACACATCTGTTTCTGGGCTGTTGATGAACACATGATCACTTGATCTGGCTGCAAATGCACTATGCAATAAAAGTCGCGTGTCCGCTTCTTTTTGATTTGTGAAGAGAAATTGAATGGCGACAACTTCGAGGTCTGTTTTCTTTTTATTCTGACGAAGAGCGTGGCATTCACCCCCGTGTCCTACAATGAGTCTTACATCATCGATGACTTCCACTGCATTCTTGCACCAGTATTCAAAGAGGAACTGTAACAGATTCTACTTATTCTGACCGCATGACAAAAACTTTGACCATTGTTTTGGTATCTTCTGTTCAGGAGAGAAAATTTTCATGACTTGCGTTCCTCCTACTGACCGTCTACTTCTCTCACCACATTTGATACTTTTGGTATGGTATCTGTCAGGGACAAAGTGCACCACTTTTGACTTATACACTTTGGCTTGTCTCACGAGGCATGAAAGTACCTGAACAGCAAACTGGCCAAATGTTGATGGTGGCTTGAGAACTTGAATCAGTGCCATGGCATCCCAAACCCATGTTGAACCACTTGGGATAGCATTGATGGTAGGAAGTGGGTCTACTGCTTTCTCCATGAAGTGTAAGAGCTTTGCTTTGTTGGTGTTGATGAGCGATCCATCATAGTTCGCAAGAGGCAATGGTCATGGGCCCAGTGAATGAGTTAGCATCTCCTCAATATCAAGCTTCCTAACAGTACCAATCACGATTAACCTAGCAAAAAGATTCCTGTCAGCCTTAAGAGCAATCTCCTTCCCCTTCACGTTTGATACTGTAGGCTTGCCTGTGTCTTTGAATGTCTTCAATTTCATCTTCTTGACGGGATCGTGAAAGCTGATGTCTGAGGCTTGAAGTCGTTTCTCACAAAAGGTCTGAAATGCTTCTTCTCCTTTCTCATAGGCTTTTTGGAGATCTTTCACCACCTGGGTTGATGCAACCTTCCCCGAGGTAATATGATATAGCTGATCACATTCCAGAGAAGTATCAAAGGGATTTACTATGTTAATAATAGTATCCATGACACTTCTTACATCTTTCTCATCTCGTATTTTCCTTGTTTCATCCATAGTCAGGTTCACGATGTTTTTTCGTTCAAAATTTTGGTAGATTAGCAAAACTATACATTTTTGGAATATTCAGAGCATGAGGAATCCAAAAATTAATGTTTACATTTGCGTAGACACCTTTGCGAAAATGACACTCAGGACAGTGATAAAGATCTGTAAAAGCATATTCCTGAATGGTATAGACCTCGTAGATCCTGTGTATAGGACTTATAGTTCAATCTGATACTACCTATAACTTCCTATAACAACCTATATCTTCAAAGGACTTGCAATATCATGTATAATGTAATACAGTTATATCACAAATATAAAGACAATGGTTTTCAATGACCTTTGTTTGTTGCTTTTCTATAATCATGAGCACTATTTTGAGGCCTTTATTGGATTCCTTGACCCAGAAAACATAGGATTAGCATATTTAATTAAGTCTCTAGGTTGATTTATATTTAATTAAGTCCATCTCTGTACACTGCCTGCTAATTCCAGCTCTCTCATGTTGGGTCAAAGTCCATCTTTGAGCGGCACCCTTGTTGACAGTAAATCCAGTCAGACCTTCTTTGGTTTTGGAATCACGGTTGGCTGTCTGTTCTATCACCTGGTAGCAGGCAACCTGAGCAAAGCCATATTCCTGTTGCCTCTGAACCACAAACTTTCCATTCTGCAACTCACCATGAATGTCTGGATGATCGTCGCATAGGCTATTCATTTCAAGCCAATATGCAGAAAGATACCGTGCATATTTGATGCGGTCATAGGAGAAAAACCATGGCATCATAGAGCGAACACTCGATAGGTGAAGATTCCAACTAGCAACTCTGGTTGCTCTGATGAACAGTAGTAGTTGTTGCACCATGTCAATGTATCTACTCCAGTACTGTAATGTCAGGTTCTGTTTGCTGTTCTTCTCCACAAAATCTGCATACCTCTGGAGGAGACAACTGATTCCTTCAGACTTCACAACGGTGTCAAACTCCCTCGGAAATGCAGCTTGCAGCTCTGTAGCATTGCAAAACACAAGGTCTTGCTCTTCATCTGGCAGAGTTTCGATGAAAGCTTGCCATCGTAATCTGTGCAATGCCTCGCAAATGATCTTGTGACTCCTCACAATGCGATTGTAGTGATGGCCACTGCACACTCCATTAACAGAACCTGCTGCAACTAGCTCAGATTCAATGAGGATGTCCTGTAGACCAGCATCGTTAAAATCATTTCCCAATACAGGCCATGAATGTCATGGCTGTATGAAACTCTCCCATTCGAAGTACAAGTCTTTGCATGAAGACAGGATTTTGCCAACGGATCTCCTGAGCTTTAGCGTAAATTGCCTGGTCCATGACTACGATAATCTGCTCTAAGCCAAGCTTGTTCGCGATGCTAATACTTCGTTGCAGAATTGTATTCACTGTGCTGAGGTTAGTAGGACTAGCATCGATTACTGGAAGAAATCCAATGCTTGATATTGATGGGATAGTATCTCTCTGTAGAATGGTATTAAAGCCTGTCCATCCAGGTAGGGTGTCAATATTGGAATCTGGTACCTTGCAAAGAAAGTAGGCATCATCCAATGTTCGTGCATCTTCCTGCATCTGCACATAATGTGTGAGCTCTACCAATACACCCTCACCATACGGCTCTGGACCTGCCCTCTGTCCTCCAGTGTACAATTCAATATTTGGAGTGGGTGGCTGAAGGGATCTCTTTCTCGATCTTGCGAGAGAATGCTGTTCTGGTTCTTCTGCAGCAAGCTGGTTTCCATGCTGAATAATTATTCCATTGGTATTATGAGTAGTGCCCTTTCCTGACAAAGTCTCCTCCCCAAAATCGTTATTGTCCCAAACGAATGTAGTATGTATGTGGGGTTTGATTTTCGGTGGGATGTACTCATCTCCTTGTTTGAGCTGCAACTCAGCAAGGGCTGTATCGTGTTCTATGACTGCTGAATTTGAGGTACAATGTCCCAGGCCATTCAACAGCCCAATTAACTGAGCTGAACCGGTAAGATGACGCACAGACATTGCCAAAGCTGAATGTTTTGGCATTAATTGCTTTCCTTTCATTCCAAGATTGATGATATCCTGACACACAGATACAATTTTTTTACTGCTGGAAACATCTACATTTACACGCGAATCGTGTGGGGGGAAATCACTTGTGATGCCTGTAGTCCATGCCAGGAAATTGAACAGCTCATCTGGAACTATGTTGTGTGCTGCTTGTAGAGTCAATTCCTTGGAACTTGGTGGCCACTTCAGTGGAGGGGGATGGCATCACATTTGTCTTTAATGGAATTCTTCAGTGCCAGAGCAGCGTGGTACATGGGGTCTACATTTCATCTGAGTTGTAATCCTGCTGGTTGTAGCACCCATTCTGACATCAGTGTCAGTGTCTGTATCGTCAGCACTTTCCGGTGAGTCGTTCACTGCTTCCCCTACAATCTCTGCTGTGGAAGGATCCTCAACAAACACAAGATCACTTTCATTACTTTTTGATGACTTGACAAATTTGAGGAATGGATATGACTGTAGTAATCTTCCTTTAAGGCTGTATGTCTTGTAGGATGGGATTTTCATGCCCTCCTCTTCTTCTACACACTTCTTGAACAAGTAATTTAACTTTGTTAACCTCAAAATTCCTCTATTTTTGACAATTCTCTCTTCAACAACTCTTTGGCAAAAACATTTATACCCCTTGTCATACAAAAAAACCTCTTAGGGGTTTTTCACATTGTTTTTGCATCTAGTGTAAGACTTAAACCAGCTCTTATGATACCTAGCTTCTATGGCTACTAGGCCTTTCCCTCTGATGTTAATGAGGAGGGCCTCATCTTTCCTCATCTCAGCTGCAGTGACCAGCTTACCAGCTGTTATAGTCTCACAATGAACCAACTGTTCCTTTCTTCTTTTTCTGCTGTGTGGTTCTACAATGTTCTTGTCTTTCTTGCAAATGAGACAGCATACTGGCAGTAGATGGGAGGATCTTGAACCCGCCGCCCTGGAATGGGATGTCTTTGACCGCAGAAGTCTGATCTTGGGAGCCACTTCGTCTTGTCCCTGGTCATGTTCAGCAGATGCATCAGCTGCATTAAAGAAAGGGGACCAGTAGGGAGAGCAGTGGGAAAACAAGAAAAATATGAGGAATGAGAAACAAAAAGAAATACACAGTTTACAACTTTACACACCCTTCAAAAATAATTAAATCATTTTTAGTTGTATGATAGGAAATTCTGACATCTACAGGTCTAGATTATCTAAGGCAAACAAGCGTCCTGTATCCAGATAATATTGTCAGTATGAATAATGAGGTGTACAGGATGGTCCGTGGAGCTACCTAACATGACTCGTGACAAAATTCATATTTCATTGCAGTCAGACATAGAGGTGACAGTTACCAGCCTCCGTAAACATTCTATGGGTTACCAGCCACCTGAAAATGTGTTCAGCTTGTTCTTTTATTCCTGCATGTATGATGTCAACAATATGTGATATAAACTTCTCTATAAATACAAATTGATATGACTATTGTTGATTTCATACATGGAGGAATAAGAGAACAAGCTGAACAAATTTTCAGGTGGCTGGTAACCCATAGAATGTTCACGATACGGTGGCTGGTAACTGTAAACTCTATTCTCTAGCTTAACTTATGCCGTACCTAGTTAGCCATGAAATTTAAACGTAACAGGAACTAAAATTAAAATCTCCAGGGTATATCCCATAAATCTTGGTAGGAACCAAAATATTTCTGAAAGAGAATTTTAAAAACTAGCACAGAAGTAAGTGGGGCAGCAAAACCAAATAATCTAGGCTAGCAGTAGCACTGATATGAACTGTACGATCAAAATAAACACTACACAGATCTCAGTACATGGGGCATGTGGGTGGATTGTGCTTTTGCATTTTGTAGACCAAACAAACCAACACGCAAAATGTGGTGATATAATGCTGGATAAGCTCATTTTATTGAAAATATAACACAATCACATATCAGAATATATTTACTTACATTGGTCACTACTTTGAGGCACGAGTGCAGGCTTCTTCCTCGCTCTCTCGATCTTGCACTTGTCAGTGTATCGCATGTAGCACTTGCGATGATACCCGGCTTGACAGGGAACGGCATCGAGTATTTCTGGTGCTCTAACCAGCTCCAATCCAAAAGTATTGATTGCATTTTGTGGAATTTCAACTTCTCTGGTATCTGTAGATTTCCACTGATGAACACTTGTGATGAATTTTTGCCAACTAACTTCCGAAAACAAAGTAATCTTTTCTCTTGCACCAGTAATAATGTGCATGCAACATGCCGTTGCTATGCTCAGGTAGCTTACCTGCATGGGTCAAGGGCTGTGATTGGCCAATTCTGTGACACTTGCAGATACAGCATCTGTGATTGGTCTGTCAAGGCATTCAGTATGACATCATCATGCTAGATTCTGGCTGGGGAAGTGTATATTTTTGCGTGCAAATTTCTCAAAAATGCTCAGTTTTTAGTGATGGGAACATTAAAAATAGTAATTAATGACCTAATATCTATTGCTCTTGCAAATATCCAGTACCCCCAAGTGGGGACTACGGAAAAGTGGATTTTTGAGTCTTGGCCCATGGTCTAAAATGGCTACACAGCTGATACTGCATGTGAAAAAGCCGAATGCCTCAACTCTGTGTTTGCCTCAAATTCTTGTGTCCCAACCCCATCTCTCCCTGTCTCTCCCAACCCCACCTTACCCAGTCATACCCAGCTGCTCCTGGACTCTGTGTCCGTCTCTCCCGACAAGGGGGAGAAGTTTCTGTCAAATTGGAAAAACAATATACGATATAGCCTATTTTACTCCCAGGGGTCCCAGGAATATCCACCGAAAATATCGCGATCGGTTGAGCCGATTTTGCGGTACCTTCGAACGGACAGACGGACATTTGGTGGATTATAGTAAGATGATGACGGATACTTTGGATCCCGAGAGTACCTGGTTCACCTTTCCGATCCGTGATACCTCCCAAAGAGTTACTACAAGTTGGATTGCGATATTGAAAACACCAAAAAAATTGATTCTCACAATTTATTATCACAACATGTTCATTTCAACATATGAAAAGTCAAATGTAATTTTGGGGAATTGCGATTAGAACATTTTCATCAAAGTTTTTGTAAAATAGAAAACGGTACAACAAACACGTTTAGAGGTAAAACAAAGTTATTTTTTGCAAACACAGGTGATCGCACACCTGCTGCCACGAATGGCAAACTCATTGGGGATGTCCCGACGAGGTGTACCACTAGAACGGTTTGGAGGACCGTCCCGACGAGCGAGGTGTACCACTGGAACAGTTTGGAGGACCGTCGCGACGAGGTGCACCACTGGAACGGTTTGGAGGACCCTCCCGACGATGTGTACCACTGGAACGGTTTGGAGGACCATCACGTCGAGGTGCACCACTGGAACAGTTTGGAGGACCGTCCCGACGAGGTGCACCATGGAACGGTTTGGAGGACCGTCGCGACGAGGTGCACCACTGGAACGGTTTGGAGGACCTTCCCATCTGCATGAGCGCCGGACAGTAATGCTCGGTATGCGCGTTGTCCCCAGTGGCGTTACAGGTGGGACACGTGTACGCACGCAGGATGGGACACGTGACGCGGCCGTACACATCCTTGAGCGCGTGCTCCTCGCACGTTTCGTACGCAGATCCGTTCTTTAAACAGAGGACGCACGGAGGTCTGCTGTGTTGAGGGGTCCTCTCCAACGACCTGCTGTAGCTTGCGTGGAACCTGCGATGGTCCGAGGAGCTCGACGTTTTCAGGTGACCTCTCGGGTCCACGGCGTTGAAAGGGACGGCTTGAGGTCCACGGGACTCCGCTCTGACAAGCGACGAGGAGTTTGATCCCATCGGGAATCTGCCACGAGTGTGCGCTGCCTCTGAATCTGCCACCTCTGACCCGAGTGCACCCGACGGGGTCATGACCTCGCTCCAAAACGACCTCATTTCGTCAAGAAAATGTGTGTAAAAAGGAGAATCACTGAAAGGTCCGAATCCACTTATCACAGAAGGTCTTTCTGAGTTCGATCGATTTCTGAGTCCGAGCTGAGGAGTCCGTTCGATCTCCAAATTGTTGACGCCTCCAGGGTCCGCGTACCATGTGCGTTTCTCCGGAACTTCCCGGATGGTCGCAAGGCAAGGGTGGACATGGGATGACCTCGCGCTGCCGTCTGGGTCAGGAAGGACCGATGGGGATTCCCCGTCATCGTCATAGAATGGAAAGCGTCCGCCGGCACTGGATCTCGGGACACCACCGGGTCTTCGGTTCTCCATGAAGACGGGTTCACTTGGATCAGCTCGTACCGAATACCGGCTTTCAATAAAGTGGAATGATCACAGGTAGACACCTAAATAGGTTTTCATTTCCCAAAGTGCATTGGGAGGGGTAATTCCCCCAAATAGGGAACCAATGAACCCCTCCCGTTATGATACGTTGATGAAGTTGTGACGTAATCATCTAAGTGTGAGATGATGATCAAGTCGAGCTGTGAATTGAAATAATTAAAAACGAGCGGTGATCAATAAATCCACAGCCTGGAAATAATACAATGCGACGTTGTGTATACCTGATTGTGGAAGTTATTAGCGAAGGGAGTTGATGTTTCGATTTATATGATCATTATAAGTGTTAATCATATGGGGAGAGGAGGGTCCACAATGTACGGACTCAAAACGGGATAATGACAACGTGGAGCCCAATAAAGGTGAACGCTTTTCAAATATTTTATCGTCTCTGGACTATGTTGAGTTTGATATCTGGATTATGGTGAGTTTGATATCTGGATTATCGTGGGTTTGATATCTGGATTATGGTGAGTTTGATATCTGGATTATGGTGAGATTGATATCTGGATTATCGTGGGTTTGAATCTCTGCACATCCATCTGCATTCCTGAATATTGACTGTGTGGGCAGCACGAGGGTCGGGGCTCGTGTGTCTGTCTGACAAATGGTCGATAACTCCCGCACCACAAGTTGATCTGACATTCTGATTCTACTCAGACTTCAATGGATGGAGGCCATCCTGGTGTGCTGGTGTTGATATAAATGCGGATAAACAACCCAGAATTTTTGATTCTTTTCTGGAATAACCACATCTCTTCCCACCGCCTCTCCTCCCTCCCTCCTCCCCCTCCCCTCACCCACCTTCCCCCTTCCCCCTCCCCTCTCCCCTCTCCCTCTCCCTCTAGTTTCACTGATCCCAACAAACACATAAAGCAACCGATCTGATCGAGGACGTGAATGGGCGGAATTTCATTATTCTTCCACAAAGTATTTAATAATATCCGACTTATCTCTCACTTTATGTAATTCTTCATTCATTTTTTTTAATTCGTTCGAATACCAAATGCGATGCTCACTGAGCAGTTACATCAAGTATCGATTAAAGAGTTTTGCATGAACTCTCAACATTTGGACCTGGTATCGTGCACCTGACATTGTTAAAGTGGAATTAATGAATTGTCAACAATTGTGAATGAGTGCCCATAACCTGTTTACCTGTACACGAATGCAGGTTACCAATGCAAACAAATCTGATTAAAAAATACACCTGTGGCCTTGAATTACAGAACTATTGTTAAAGTCGTGAATATTTGATGGTTAAAGTAGTCTTACTTCGTGATCGACCATTTGACGTGGCCTCCTGTGCCTGAAATCACCTTGTGACGTCATCAATAGGTGTTTCCGTCAATTAATCGATTCGCGTCTATTTTTACCGGTTCCACCTGTGACGGTCTTTGTTCACCAATGGCCTCAGGGCGCTTGCGACGTATTTTGAACGGTTCAGATTAAACACGAAGGTTACACGTGATCGTTTGCATCAATGATTGTTTACAGATATTCTTATCAATTGAGCGACAAAAAAGGTCCACGAAACGTCTACAATAGCTCAGGAACGTCAAGACGTCAACCTTTTGTTTTCAGATTTACAGGTAGATCTGCATTTGTTTTCAATCACGTTGTCGTAATTAAACATTTTGTAAACATTCAAAATACGTTGCAGTTCACCGAATTGTTGCCCTGCCACAAAAGGTGGATGGAGGTTATGTTTTCAGCCCCGTCTATCTGTTTGTCCGTTTGTATATCTCTCCCGACACCGAGTTGTGCACCGCGTTGGGGTCCTGCGAGCGACAATCAGAGCTCATATTGAAGTGTATTGATGGAGTATGTATGAAACATTATGAATTTCTGTATAATTGAAAGAACACCTTCCCTACGGTATCCATGTCGAATGTCGTAACTTTATGGATGTCGTGGAGATGGAGGTCGTGGAGACCTGGAAACACTCTTCCTTCACTCTAATCCTGGGACTAACAAGGAACATGAAGGACCCTCGACGCAGAAGGAGACCATCGGGAGAAGAAAGCCTGCGTTGTCATTACCAACCTATGGTTATTTGTCAGTGCTCTATCCTTTAATAAATAGTGAACGTCAAGCAAGGAAGCAGCGCGTAACATTTTAAAATCTTTGGGAAAAAAGAGGTAAAATAAAACAAGAGGTTTGAACACATCGTGTACTTACCCATATATGTACATATATATATATATATATCGATATCAAATATATATATCGATATCAAATATATATATACAGACTTGGCATTTAATATGGAATATTTTTTTTGTGGGGGTGAACTTACTTTTTTCAAGATGACTTAGAACCAAAAGTTCATTGGAATTATCTTGAAATTATTCTAGATTTTGTTAATGTGACCTTTCAAAGAAACAAAAACCACATTTGACATTTCGAAGCAAATAAATTGATCCTTGAAAGTGATGTAAACTGATATCGAACTCAATTCACGGACAGTACTGTGTTAAACTTCTCTGCGTTTTCCAGAAGTATCTCTTTATTTTGCACATTAGCCCAAATTTTTTTTAACAAAAACAAAAGTTAAATTACGACTGGGATTACGGACAGTAAAATTACAGTTCAGTACTTCGTGTAACCCCCACGAGCATTCAGGAGGGCACGTACACGTTGAGGCATGCTGTTCACGAGATTTGCCAAGGTTTGGACAGTAATCGCTTGCCATGCAGTTACAATAGCCTGCTGCAATTCACGCACAGAAGCAGGCTGCTGGTCCAAGTTGTCGATTTGACGCGTTAATTCTGCCCACAAGTTCTCTATCGGATTCATATCCGGGGACATGGCAGGCCACTCCATATGCTCTACACCACGGTCAGCAAGAAAGTGTTGGATCATGCGAGCACGATGAGGCCGTGCATTGTCATCTTGGAAGACAAAGTTTCCTCGAAAGGCTGCACGAGCAAATGGAAGCAATGTTTCGTCCAGAATGGCCCTGTACTTGAACTGGTTCAGGTTTCCATTCAGAACAACCAGGTCAGTTTTGCCCCCTGCATGAAAAGCAGCCCAACGGTCACCCCACCACCTCCAGCTTTGACTCTTGGCACTATACAATCTTCGTTGTAGGCTTCATGCACTTGTCTGCGCACTCGGACGCGGCCATCTTGACGATAGACCAGAAATCTAGACTCGTCGCTGAAGATCACGTGATTCCAGTGTCCTGGCTGCCATTGACGGTGCTCTCTGGCCCACTGCAATCGGCGCTGGCGGTGTTGTCTGGTCAGACGTGGCTTCTCAGGCGACGCCTGGCACGATAGCCTGCTTGAACCAGTCGTTGGTTGACTAGCCTTCTGGATACAGGCACATTTGTCAGTTGCTGCCACTCAGCCCCAAGCCGATTAGCTGACTTGGTACGGCCATTGTGGACTAACCGGTGCAGATGGCGATCATCCCTCCTTGTGCTTCTGCGGGGACGTCCTGGCCTCGGTATTGGAGTAGGGACACCCCTCTGAGCATTTCGTTTCAGGATCTTTGACACCTGACCTTGATTGATGCCATACTCCCAAGCAATAGCACACTGTTTCATGCCGTAATTTCGTAAAGCCACCACTCCATGACAAACAGCATTGTTGAGTTGACGGACCATCTCCAGGGGAAACGGCAATAACTTTTGTAGACGTGCAGCAGTTGTTTTCCGTTAATACAGAACACAACAACCCTTTTTTACCCGATTGTGAAGCCAATCGTCAAATGTACCTGTCCGTACATTTTGTCACGCCACCTGTGATATAATCCTGTATTGACTTCTTGCTGCGAAAGACAATCAGTGACATGGTTCTTTCAACAAAGAAACCACCGAAGCGTAAAAGAAACTCACCAGATTGATATACTGAGTTCAGAAATTAAACCCAAGTCAAGAAGAAAAAAAAATTCCATATTAAATGCCAAGTCTGTATATATATATATATATATATATATATATATATATATATATATATATATATATATATATATATATATATATATATATATATATATATATATATATATATATGAAGAGTTCAGGCGCAAAAACCGATAAACGCCATTTTTGATGAAACTGAACTATGTTTACCGAAGTATATGTTTCAATACCTCCGTTTCAGTAGGCAAATCATTTTCTCCCAAAACCCGATCGCGTCCACGTATTTTAAGATACAGCCCATGTCATTTTGATGGGTTTCACCTGGAATGCACAGCAGAAAATCTTGATTTTCTCATTTCAGCAAAAATGGATATATCTGTTTTTGCATCTGAACTCTTCATATATACAGTATATATATATATATATATATATATTGTTACAGACGTGGCTTAGATGTTAGTTTACCGAGCGGTTTTGGTATGACCACGTCTGCACAAGTTACCGATTATACTCGACGTTGACGAAGCCGCGCCACGCTGGCTCAATAAGAAAAAGAAGACACCCGGCTGGGTTATAAAATGACGACACCAGGGATACGGTTCTCAAGACCTCCGGAGGAGATTATATTCGTTACGGAAAAGGTTAGATTACAGGGGCTAGAGGTACAACATAGAAAGACAAGCACTTAGACACAATCTTATATTATTCCCCAACAGACGACAGGCAAACGTGACAACGGCTGACTCACACGGGGGTTGATGGAAAGGACAGGCGGGTAGCGATGGCTCCAGGTGCACCTGTGCTCAAAGGTTAGAATCGACCCGGTCCGGTCCAGAGATGCGGGAAGTTTCACAGCGCTCGGAGGGGACGTTCTTTCACAGGCGGGCCTTTCTCTCTCAGCGCTCGCAGGTCCTTCTTTTTCCAGCTCGGGGCGCATCTCCTGTCACATCCGGCGCGTGGCCGCGTATATCCGGCGGGGAGTGACACGCCCTCGGCTCGTTAGCTCCGCCTCGTGGAATCGGCACGTTGCTTCTCATTGGGTGCGTGCGGGGGGGTTTACCAGGCTCCGCCCTTGACGAGGAGCTGACAAGGAGCCCCTTCGTGGTAACCCCGTGGAGCGCGTGGTCAATGGCGCTAATCGAGCCGGTGTGAGGACGCATCCTCCCCCGCTCCGCCGCCATCTCCTCTGTTGTTGTTGTAATTGTTGGGGAAGAAGATGGAAGGAGGTATGGGAAAGGTCCTAAACTCACTACTGATGCCATATAATCACATTCTGGTGCAACGAAGAGTCATAATTAATGGAAACGAGGCCTTAACTGACATAGACTAAGAATAACTAGGAAGATGTCCGAAAGTTGTCTACGTGTGGTGCGGTGGACCTGGGCACGACATTTAATGGGGGAATAAGGGGAAGGTCGGCTCTACTGATTGTTATTTACATGCAATGGGACTAGGGAATGGGGGATTGAGGAAAGTTGGGGAGTATTGGAGAAAATAGGGGAATATTTACAAGCGGATATGGAGGCCAAATTCCATATTCGCAACATTGCACCCTTCTCTACCCTCGGGGCGTCCCGACCCGATAAATTTTTACCTACTTTAGTGTGGCACGCAATGTAGTTCCCTCTACTATTAACTCTACCCTGAGTGCGACAGTTTTACAGATATTCACGAATGAGTAAATATGTCCCCCTGCGACGTTGCACCCTTCTCCTCACAGAAACACACCCACAGGATAACCGAATCCGGAAAGAATTCGCAAACTAAACATACAGCCGGTAGGGAGCATTATTTACAAGATTACGCTGATATCTACACTACGATCCAGGACCTGTTTTTGGAGGAACACATGCAGATGTTATGCATAGAGAGAGCGCGCTTGCCAGCATCGATACACCAACCCACGAGTGCTCTGTGGCCGACGGCCTTTAATAACGTGCAGAGCACCCTTCCCGAGCATCAAAAGCACCACCCCACCACCAATCGGTGCAGTCACCATTGTTCATTGGAATAAAAATAAATTCGACAACCCCTAACCCTGCAGGTGTCTCTTGCTCTTCGTGTGGCCTTCAGTGGTGTTAATTAACAGTGGTTCACCTTTATGGCATAGGTGCCACGTTGACCCATAGGTCCATCCCCGGGTGGTGCTTGGCCGCAAACGAACTGCGGTCCATTGTGGGTGGCCACAAACATTGCGGTCCATATGGTGTATCGATCCCGGCAGCAAACAGCGAAAGTGCAGGCCCACAACTGCGCAGCCAGCACCTCTCTCTCCTCTCTCTCTACCCCAAAGCCAGATCCTCGGAGGTGGGAGACAAAAGAAGCAGACAAGTGAGTAAGGTGGTAAGGGCGCAAAAGGGCACGCAATGTAAGGTGATGCACACTGGGGGCACATGGGAACCAGGTGAGACAGGTACGTTCCTATCGTACGCCCCCCCCCCACCAGGTAACCTACATGGCCCCTCCCTTACCCCTTACTGTATCCACAAAACACAACACTACCCATAAACATCTACTTTACAAATCAACAAACATCCCTACTGTCTTCCCCGTTCCTCCCATATACCAAATTCGTCTTCTCTCCCTCCTAACCAATCAAATTTGCCATTTTCAACTCTCATCAAAATTTGCCATCTCCAACTCAACATCATAATTTGCCAGTACCAATTCATCATCAGTCCCTCCTAAGGAGGGAGAGATGGAATCACCCCAATGTCTCATCCACGTCGTGATGCGTCTCACCAATCCTCACAGCAATTCTCATTTCTGCAACACAAACAAAGAAAACACAGGTGTGGAGTCATCATCATCACCACAGGTAAGTGGCTGCGTATGGTGCGACAGGTTCATTAATCCTAACTATTTCCTAAATGACTTTAACAACTTTACACTACCCGGGGTCTTTCTCCGGCCAAACCATTGGCCCTCTTACACTATGGGTTCTAAAAACCAATTCCCATTGGCCAAACTGTGGTGCGCTTCAATTTGGGGTCTCACTCCCCCGATTCATCTCCCGGTGCCCTCGCACAATTTCTGGGCTGCGGCGTGTACCTCTCCCAGTGGGTCTACCCACCTGCACACCTCCACCACTGCAGTTGCCTCCGAGCTTACCTGCTCCTTGCCCTAACCTAACTACCTGGGGAAGGCCCTCTGGCACTCTCCCCACTCGGTGCCCTCTCTGGCACTGGGCTACCCGGGTCCGTCCTCCGGATCCTCGGGCCCCATCCACAACTCTACCGGCTCCCAGAGCCCACCTGCGGCCTCACCTGGCCGACATCCTCACAGTGGTGGAGTGCCCAACCAACTACACACACTAACAGGCTACACGCCCAGCCATTTCCACAACACTAATGCACCCATTCACAACACCATTCTGCAACGCACCACAGATGCCAATATCCAACCACAATTTACCTGTACCCTCTACCTAACACTTACACTACCCGCCCCGGGTATCCGTGATGGGGGTCCACTCTTCCCCCATTCACACCTTCGCACCATGCACACCACTCCGTACCACTCACTCCAACTCTCTCCACACACCTGTACTTGCACACCTGTGCTCTCATTCTTGGTGCCGCCTGCACCCTTCTCTCCCCAAGCGCATTCGCGCTGATCCACACACTCACTACTCACACACTGCTCCACACACCTGTCCAGTTGCACACCTGTGCAATCACACCTGTTCCATTCTCACAAACACGGCATCATCTCAGCTAACTACTCCCTTCTGAAACTTGCGCTTCCCAGTCGTCCCTTTAAACTATTGCGCTCCCTCGTCATTATCATCCACACTAATCTACCTGCGTCCCCACTACAGGTATCAGTCACTAACTAATCTTAACGTTACCTACTGTCATCTTCGCTAGATCCCTATCAATATAACCTAACCCACCCGGGCTAGTTTTCACTGCCATACACCCCATAATCTCGTGCTCCTTTGCCCCACCACATGGGAAGGGTGGCAGGGATGCCATCCCACCACATCGGGGGTCTCTCACTACCAATTTTGCACATCAAATTTCAACAAATTAAAAATTTGCCAATCACTGCCCATCATCTGCCAATCACTACTGCCAATCCCTTGCCAATCATCAAATTTTGTTTTTCTCTAATTTTGGGTCCAAAACACTAACCTCATCACCCAGTCGACTCACTAATACCTCTCGGTGCGCCAATCCCTGTCCAAAGCCCGGCTTCGTAAAGCCAAGCAATGGATGCTGGTTGTTTTGTGCCAGCGGCTGAATGCGTCCGGCAGTCGGGGCAGGGACGGGGGCTTACCCGTGCCGAGATCCCACACACCACCTCGGCGTGGAGCCATCCAATGCCCCGATCTAGACCTGCCGGCACGTCTCACCAAAAAGTGGTCGCCATGACGACCCTTTCTATCGGGCTGCCAGCTCCGCCTAGTGGAGCACGGACGCGGCCGTTCAAAGCGAGGCCCGGCACGCACCGAGGGCCCGATTCGGCTAAAAGTCGACCTAACCTCTAACCCGTTTAATGTCGATGCTTCACCTGCATGCTTACACCCCGAAGCCCGTTCCTTGCTCACACATCCAGCCGTGCTCATGCTCCTCGTACCTTTCCTTACACACCCAGGTACCCTCATTCCACTCACAGCCTTGGTCACACACCTGACCACCGAACACTTTGGCACACATTCGTTGGTCGCACACCTCACCAAAACACCTCTTCGCGCCCCCTCCTCGGTCACCTCCTCTGTGACAATCACAGGTGTGCCCTCATTCGCACACCCAACCATGTGCCTCACCACCAACTCCAGCGTGCATTCCCACTCACGCTCTACCATTCCAGGTGTGCATCCTTCCATCCCAGGTGTACATCCTCGCTCACCTGTCACAACTAACTCACGCTCCGTTTCACTCTCACTACTCTCACCTCCATTCTTGACAGCGCACTCACCCTTACTCTTGCCAGCGCACTCTTTCCTCGTACACCTGTCCGTCACACACCTTTCTCGCGCACACTCTCCCGTTACACCCTCTGTAACACTCACCACAGGTGGACACTCTTCCTTACTTCTGACAGCGCACTCTTTCCTCATGCACCTGTCCGTTACACACCTCTCTCGCGCACACCCTTGCGCACACTCTCCCGTCACACCCTCTGTAACACTTACCACACCGCGCTTCCATGTGCTCCCTCGCACACTCGCTACGACCGACTCACTCTCGCCAGCACCCTCACTCCTTGGCGTGCACTTTTTCCTCACACACCCCAGAGTCGGACTTTCTCGCACACCTCCTCTTTCGCACACCAGACCTGTCACACACTTCACCCACGGCCTCTCACGAACACCCGGGTCTATCTCGACCCCCAAGCTTATTAAATCCCCTGGCGCATCATACGCACGACCATATTGGTCACCACTTACACCGGGTCCTCTTCCTCTTCGCTTCTCCTCCATCACCTGCGAATCCCTCATCCGGTTAATGAGCACATCATCACGATCCAAACACAGACTTTGGACCAATTCTTTTATCTCCTCTTTTATTTCTTTCTTATCCCCTCTCCGTCGCTTCTTAATTTCGCTCATCCCTTCTTCCACTTCTTCTAATTTGTGCTTCACCTCTTTTATTCCCCGGTACGTCTCCTCAAGCTCGTCCTCCAAGGCTACCTTGACCGTTTCCAGGTGCGTCCTCACCTGCCGGTCCTTCGTCTCCATTACCTCTATCACCTCGTCCAACCTCGTTGTCAGTCCCTCACGTACCATCTGACATTCCCTCTTCGTCGCTACCAAGTCATTTTTTAGGTCATTTTGTGTCGCTTTTAACCCTCCTATTACCGCAGTGTTCCTTTGAACCTGCTCCACTAACTCCGTTTGTCCCACCGTCAGCTGCTCCACCTCCTGCGTCAGGTCCTCTATGCCCCCTTGCAATTTTACAGTCCCCTTTCTCACCTCTTTCTCCATGCGCTCCTTACAGTGCCTCACCTCCTCGCGCACTCCTCCGACCTCCTCACTCACTCCTCTTCTGATCTCCTCTCCCATCACTTGCATCTCCTGCCCAGATGCCACCCTCATCTGCTCCATTTCCTCCCTGTGAGCATCCAGTTTGGTTTCTACCCCCATTCTGACCCCCTCTATCTGCTGCTCCATTTGTTTAACTTCCCTTTCCGCTTGGTCCCTCATGTCCCTCAATTTGCCTTCCATACTGTTTTCTAACCCCTCTAACCCATTTTTCACTCCCTCTATCTGATTCTCCTGGGCAGCCATTCTATTTCCTACCCCCATTAACCCATTTTTCACTTCTTTTATCCCGTTGTCTAACCCCTCAAAATTATTGTCTAACTTCCCAAATTTCTTGTCTAACTCCTCAAAATTATTGTCTAACCCCTCACTGGTACCCCTCGCTTCGTCCCTCATTACCCCCATTTGGCCCTCTAATCGCCCACTATCAACCCTCATTTGCTCACTCTGAGCATCCATCCGGTTCCCCATTATCCCCATTTGGTCCTCCAATCGCTCACCCTGAGCATCCATCCGGTTCCCCATTACCCCCAATTGGTTACTCTGCAGTTTGAGGGACGCCTGCATTTGCGCCATAAATTGCTCCATGAGGACCTGCATCTGGGCCATCCCTCCCACTTGTGCAGCGGGTGCGGCCGCCGTAGCTATGTGCGAGGCGCCATTTCGCGCGTCTGCTACCCCCGCTGTTTCGCTCTCCTCATGTCCCTCATGTCCCTCAATTTGGTCCTGGACCGACCCTGCTTCACTCTCCCCTACCGGACCCCAGCCGTCTTGATCCGCCATGGCGCGACTTTCAAAATTCGAGTTTCGTAACACAAATTCGAAATTTCGCCGTTATAATTTCGTCGAGCGCAGTAACCGCGGGACCGCGCTCCGGATCGATTTGGTCGAGCGCCGTACGCGCTCCGGCTCGATTTTCCCTCCCAAAATTTGGGCCTAACTAATTTAGTCCCGGGTCCGAATCTCACTCCTCGACACCAATTGTTACAGTACTAACACAATTGGTGTCCAAAATTTGGGCTAAATAAATTTAGTCCCAGGTTCGAATCCAACTCCTGACAACCAATTGTTACAGACGTGGCTTAGATGTTAGTTTGCCGAGCGGTTTTGGTATGACCACGTCTGCACAAGTTACCGATTATACTCGACGTTGACGAAGCCGCGCCACGCTGGCTCAATAAGAAAAAGAAGACACCCGGCTGGGTTATAAAATGACGACACCAGGGATACGGTTCTCAAGACCTCCGGAGGAGATTATATTCGTTACGGAAAAGGTTAGATTACAGGGGCTAGAGGTACAACATAGAAAGACAAGCACTTAGACACAATCTTATATTATTCCCCAACAGACGACAGGCAAACGGGACAACGGCTGACTCACACGGGGGTTGATGGAAAGGACAGGCGGGTAGCGATGGCTCCAGGTGCACCTGTGCTCAAAGGTTAGAATCGACCCGGTCCGGTCCAGAGATGCGGGAGGTTTCACAGCGCTCGGAGGGGACGTTCTTTCACAGGCGGGCCTTTCTCTCTCAGCGCTCGCAGGTCCTTCTTTTTCCAGCTCGGGGCGCATCTCCTGTCACATCCGGCGCGTGGCCGCGTATATCCGGCGGGGAGTGACACGCCCTCGGCTCGTTAGCTCCGCCTCGTGGAATCGGCACGTTGCTTCTCATTGGGTGCGTGCGGGGGGGTTTACCAGGCTCCGCCCTTGACGAGGAGCTGACAAGGAGCCCCTTCGTGGTAACCCCGTGGAGCGCGTGGTCAATGGCGCTAATCGAGCCGGTGTGAGGACGCATCCTCCCCCGCTCCGCCGCCATCTCCTCTGTTGTTGTTGTAATTGTTGGGGAAGAAGATGGAAGGAGGTATGGGAAAGGTCCTAAACTCACTACTGATGCCATATAATCACATTCTGGTGCAACGAAGAGTCATAATTAATGGAAACGAGGCCTTAACTGACATAGACTAAGAATAACTAGGAAGATGTCCGAAAGTTGTCTACGTGTGGTGCGGTGGACCTGGGCACGACATTTAATGGGGGAATAAGGGGAAGGTCGGCTCTACTGATTGTTATTTACATGCAATGGGACTAGGGAATGGGGGATTGGGGAAAGTTGGGGAGTATTGGAGAAAATAGGGGAATATTTACAAGCGGATATGGAGGCCAAATTCCATATTCGCAACAATATATATATATATATATATATATATATATATATATATATATATATATATATATATATATATATATATATATATATATATGTATATATATATATATATATATATATATATATATGAAATATATAAACATATACACACACACACACACACATACACACACACACACACACACACACACACACACACACACACACACACACACACACACACACAAACACACAAACCTCAAAATCAAGATCAGACAGCTCAACATAAGCAGGTTACGAATTGAGCTATCCTGCATTTGACGACAACACCCGGGCCTCCCATCTCAGTCATAGCCGAGTTCGATTCTCCTTATACTTCCGAGATCCGACAGAACCGGCTGCATTCAAGTTGAAAAGTCATCCCTGGAGAGTCTGACTTGTTTTGCGTTAGTTGTGGATTTATAATTCAGTCTTTCTTGGAAGACATGGTGGATACAGAGGAGCTTCTTGGTTTCATGCTTCGGACCATAATTTGCTTTTATTACATTTGTTGATGGAAAGGTTGAGTTTATAGGCCGTGCCTTCTGTTAGAGCCAATCCATCTGAGGCAAAGGGAAGGAGAGAAGAAAACACATCAGATGTACTTAGATAAAAATTGTTAAATATTTACACTTGTTTGTCACACATCAACTTTTTCTTTTTGTAAATAACTTCCTCAATTGTACTCCATAATGCAGGTCCCGTCCTCGGCAACGCTTCCCTCCTCAGATGTGTGCCACACAAGGTGGTGCGTACGTGCCCAGATTTGATTTCTTGGCTGTTTGCAGGAGGCCTACTCAGTTGCACAGCAGTTCAGCCTGATCCCGCCTGTGTGCGAGCAAACAGAGTACAACCTATTCCATCGAGACAAAGTCGAGTTGCAGCTGCCTGAACTTTACCACAAAATCGGTGAGGTCACACTTGCCTGACTGCCATGTTGAAAGAAAAATAGAAACGATATCAGGGAAAGAAGCACACTGAAAATGTAAACTTGATGAAGGGATTCTTTTGTATTAATGGCACTGATTTAAATCTTTATTGTACCTTTTGAACCGAGTCTTGCCTGGGTAATGAGAAAAGGGTTGTTTACTTCCTGGTGCAGGCATCGGGGCCATCACGTGGTCCCCACTAGCCTGTGGGTTATTGACAGGGAAATATGATCATCGCATACCGGAAGACTCCCGGGCTTCTCTCAAGGTGCGTCCGAGGACAACCTTTGGTTTTTATTTTGCTTTACCCAAAACCTTAAGAGAGCAATCATCTTTGGAACCCCATGAATATATCCATTCCACCAAAAAGCACAAATGAATGATAAAGAGGGCTTTGTATTCCTGCTCTTTCTTGCTCAGAGTAAGGTGGGGCAAATGCCCCTGGCATGAAAGGTGGGACGAGCTGTCACCCTTCTATATATATATATATATATATATCCTCCTCTTTCATTTCATTGAATGTACAGTGCTAACAACCATCAATCAGAGGGACTTTTGCTGCAGACATTCAGGAACATGTGATCAGGACCAATGAGGTCATACAGGGTGGTTGGGGGGGGGGGGGGGTGTTCTGGAGGGAACAGAGAGTATCTTTCACCTACTTTTCCCAAAAGGGGAATCCTTATTAAATATTAATCCATTGTATTAATAATATTTATTTGAGAAATATCTCAATTTATTTCACACAGGAGCAAATACACAACATTATTGCCATCGGCGTGATTTTAGTCTCCCCCGCCTTGCCCTCCTTCCCCCATCTCGCATGCTTCCACACCTCCACCTTCCCACCTTGCCTTTTACAGCTATCTTCTCCTAACATCCTGCATCTTTTTTCCTTGTCCATCCCTCTTCCATTATTTTTCTGCAATATTTTCTCCCCAATTTATTCCCTTCACACACCTTGCGCATATAGTGTGGAAGGTCGGGTCATTATTTGAATTGAGATATAGACCACCGTTTTTATTCCCATAGAGTATAGGACTTTTCTCCTTGTATTAAGGACATGTGGATAGGGACAGTCGTCCTGTTTTTTGTCTGCCACTGCAAGACGGTTTTTAACCTTCAGTACTCTTGATTAGCAACGAGAAAGGAGGCACACAATTGGACTGCACTACTCAATGTCCACGGCACCAATAGGGTCAGGATCGACTCCACTGATTGGATCGCGATGCTGTCACGAGGTGTGAGGCAGCCCATGATCGGGAAGGAGGGATGTCGTGGATCCCTTCAGGGGTGCAAGAGGTGCATGAGGTGGCGTGCTCTCTCGCTGCTGAGTCTGAGAAGCACAGAGTGAGACAGTCTGAAGGAGAGATGCTCTCCTGTCGTATGCGTGGCTGGCAAAACTCAAGGCATATCCTGCTGTTCGCTCACCGCTGCTACTTTGGAGACGTGGCAGTTTCATGCCTGCCTAATCATTTTCTATCTCGTCCGGTTTTAGTGTACATGGTCCCTTCGGGGGTTTGAGTTTCACTGTCTGTAAAGTGTAGCTATTTATCACCCCATGAAGTGAAAAGCTGTTCATTTGTCTAAGTACTGTTCAGCAGTATTTTGAGAAAATATTACTGCTTTTTAGGTCATCACATCACAACCAATCAAATTTGCTGCTTGCAGAACTCATACATGTCCTTGTTTCTCAGTTTCTCAAGACTGCATGGGTTAATGTGTCGCATGAACTCTCTAGAGTCTCGTTCATTGTGTCCGCAATTTTCGTTTGTGCTGTCTTGTGCTAAGTTTTTATTTCCCCCCTAAGTCCTGTGTGTATCTGCCTGCTATCCATCCTGCGAAAATGTTTCGGTGATTGGTAGTCCCTGGAGGATTAAATTGGGTTCATTGTAATCCTGATAACGAACATGGGTAGACACGCTTGCTACATCATGCACAAACTCGACTTGCGGTGTTACATGTCAAAATCAGCCTTCGACGGCCATGTTCGAGGAGAATGACCTCGGCATGTACGATTGCCACACAACATTGCTTGCGGTCTTGGGAGGGGGTCATCTCTGACCACGATTCCCACACAACGTTGCTTGCGTTCTTGGGAGGGGGTCATCTGTGACCACGATTCCCACACAACATTGCTTGCGGTCTTGGGAGGGGGTCATCTGTGACCATGATTCCCACACAACGTTGCTTGCGGTCTTGGGAGGGGGTCGTCTGTGACCATGATTCCCACACAACATTGCTTGCGGTCTTGGGAGGGGATCATCTCTGACCACGATTCCCACACAACGTTGCTTGCGTTCTTGGGAGGGGGTCTTCTGTGACCACGATTCCCACACAACATTGCTTGCTGTTGTCAGGGAATTGGTTGCTGAGACTCAAGACTCCAATGACCGGACACAGGTTTTACAAAAGGTCTGGTTTATTAACTGGTTATTCACTTCATTCCATTACCAAATAATACCGCTTAATTCAATGGACCAGGTTAACTCTTTTCGCATGGTCCTTCTCGTTCGGCCGATGTTCCTCCGCCACTCCCGTCGGGCAGAGGGTCTGATGATGAGTGCTCGTCCGTTCCGTCGGTCAGAGCTTCTGGTCACAAGTCTCCTTGACTCAACGTTTGCTCGGATTTATATGGACAAACTGGAGTTAATCCCCTGTCCGCTGAATGTTAATCCTTTCTCCGCTAATGCCCCGAGGTCATGCATGCACCAAGTCCTGGCATCAGCTCGCTCCCCTCCTGCTGTGAGTTCCGTTTACCAAACGATAGGGGGGTGCTCCAGCCAGGGGCTGTGACCAGGTGGACAAGAGATTACCATGTGCGTGCACATTCTTGGCATCCATTTACGAAATCGTTACCAGTCTTTAATCAATAAGTTACACTGAGTTACACTTCCACAATTCCCTCATCTTTTTGTTTTTGTTTATATTAACCATTAATCTAAACATCAATATAAGTAAACAGTCAATCACTACAAGTAAACATCATTACAAGTATAAGTAAATAATCAATCACTGCAAGTAAACATCATTACGAGTATAAGTAAATAATCATAACTTTGGTAATCAAATTCCCTTAGGCATACACCGTCATCCTGCAAGAATCACAAAACATTTCGTTGGTCATTGACTCCTTCCATATTGTTCAATCTATTGCATTTGCATCACAAATATATTTTCAAAACAACACTTCACCATCACCAAGATACAACAATTTCACTTCATTTTCAAGTTTTGTAAAGCATCTGCACCATCTGGCAAAAACGTTTGCCTCCACACAAATGTTGATTTTGTTTGAAAGGAAGGGCTGATCACTTGTGTTTGAATTCAGGTATAAAACATTTTCTCCTAATGTCTTCATAGCTCCTGCACTACTTCGTGTAGGATTTCGCTGTTGTGGTAACATTGTGGAGTCATAGACTGACCCTGCTCTCCTTGTAGCATTCTTGCCACTTTTTTTTGTAAACCATTGTAATTCCTGAACAAGGCCTTCACCCAGTTGTAGTCGACTTGCCTCCTCCCTCATTGTGAGTGGGCAGCAAGTATTGGTGTGACGTTGATTGGCCAGCAAGATGTGGAACAGGGATGCCGGATGCATCCACAATGATGTTGGGACCATGGTGTTCAGGTCATCCATGGTCCATACCAGGAGTGGCCCGCAGAATCGCGCACAGCTGTTGTGAAAAGGCACAGCCATTGGTTTGCAGCTCCATGCTGGTTCCCCGGACGTTGGTGAAGTAATAACATATGTCCCCGCATTTCACAGAGGTTGCAGGTAAAATGTCGTTGTCCTGCAACTTCTGATGTGATGAATGTTCGAAGCCTTCGAACAAGAGTAAGTGATCGCCTTTCTTTCATATGTTGCAGTGTGATCCAGGCAAATGGTCACATAAATTTCCTTGGTGAAGGTAAGCATTCATCTCCAAGTTACACGGGAGAATGTCTTCATCATTCTTTGAGAAAGAGGGTGTATGCCATGATTAACTTCATTTTTAGCCACAAATTTTCTTTCTCGAACTTCTTCCCAATTCCGTTAGCACTCCCTTCAAAATGTGATCTCGTCTTATCCTTATGCTCAGTCACATCTGAATCTGCTTTCCGCACACACTGAATCAGATAGGGTACATCTTACCATGAAATCAGCATAATCATGTATATCTTCCGACAGTTTCACATTCAACAATTTGTTGTTTTTCCTTAACACATTCAAAAAGTTATATTCATTTATATGCGTCACACAAATAATATTCAATCAGGTATGTATTTTATTACTAAACTAAGAATAGCATCCACAATTGCTTTCAGGTTAATATAGTTCAAAAATTAACTCATGCAGGTATTTTAGCACTACTCTAAGAAAATAAATTGTATATGATTACAATCACAAACGGGAATACCTAATTCCCAACAACAATTTTCCCAAACCAACAAATTAAGCATAACGTATTATTACCATAATTCCTCTCCACTTTTTCTTTTCCCTCTTTTTTTTTCCCCTAACAGTGTGTCACTCGTGGTGATATGAGTTCACTGATATTGTAATTGACACAACTCATAACATTGTCGTTATGCCATTATCTAAATTCTACTGTATTCACTATTCATTTGCAACATCACTTGATTCATTCTTTTAATCTCGGTATTATTCATATCATCATAACAATCTTTCTATTTTAGGTCCATATTTGTTTCTATTCTTATCAACCTCCTACGGTTTATCAATTTGTTCCAAAACACTGCAACCAAAGGTTTTAACCAAAGCTCTACCAAACTATTTCCAATTTGAACTCAAAATGCTAATTAAACAACAATTCAAAGAATTAACTTCAATGGGTCAACAAACTCATTTTATAAACAGATCTAATTTTCCCATCCAATAATTTTCCTTGCCAAATGTCATATTGCAACACTTTAATAAACCTTCGAAAAATGTCTCCCAAATCAATAAATTCCCTTTTTACTTCCCAAATACTCATCTGTAAATTACATATTCAATTACAGTTTCTCCCTATTTGTTCGGCCTAAATGGCCACCGAAGTGGCTGCCAACATGCAGTACCGTTTTTATCTACCAAGCAAGTATTCATCCACATAAGACCTCTACCAAAATGTTGTTTGTAAAAAACAAATCTGGGATTTCTGATTACATGGATGCACACTCTCAGGACATTTCAGGCTGCTTGTTAACAATCCACTACGATAAATTAATTCCTTTACCCACAATCAAATAATTAGTACAAATTGAGGATATTATCCCTATCACATTCATTTATAGATTCATTATGTTGGATCTAAATTTTCTCCCACTGCTGCAAGGAAGAACAATAGCTCTAATAAGTCTTTGTAATATCTCACTTCATTTACCCAGCATCGAAGAATTTATTTACTATCCATTCCCATCTGTTAACCAGTGACTTTGTTTGAACTCCAAAACTTAATTTGATGAATCCCATGTGTACAGCTACCACTTATTGAAACCCATACTTTTGTAGAAAATATCCAAGTAAGTGTTTTTATTTTAAACCCCCTTAACTGTTGCTCATCCATTTCTATGCACCCAGTGAGTACTACTGACACCAGTATGCCAATATAGGTGTGCGAGTTTAACAAATATGTTGCAGGTACACGTGACATCGCGTTCTGAGTATAAATAACGTAACAGCGCGTTCATGTCTGCCCCTTGGTTTAAGATTCACAATGCATTCCGTTTTAAAACTCACAATAGTTCAAATCAGCAAGATTTTCTTTACTATTTTCCCATATCATCTATGCCTAATACACATCCATACATACAGCACAATTTATATGCTGATAAAATTCAAGTTTATATATACTAGGGCATGCCCGTACTATATCTATATCTAAAATTATATCCCCCCCCCTCTATTTACATGAAATGGTTTGGTCCAAAGCGAACGGCTTGCGAGTACGGTGACAATCCCCCCCCCTCTATTTACATGAAATGGTTTGGTCCAAAGCGAACGGCTTCGGAGTTTGGTAAAGAAATCGCCATAGCGTGCCCAAACGCGCAGGAAAGCGAAAGAATCGCAAATTTAAGGAAATGCCCGTACTTCCGTAAGGAAGAGAAAAGAAATGAAAAGGAAAAACATTCCAAACCGCGAGGGAAAACAACACGGCACGTCGACACAACAACGTGTCCTGTGATTGGCCGTACGTCGCTGCCAGTAGCTGCCCCCCCAAAAAAGCTTTCACCGTCCGGCGACTGAATTTAAGGGGAAAAATAAAACGCTCTTCGCTTAAAACAACGCCCTTCGCTCTGACTGAATTGGGACAATGTTTTTATGTTTTTAATTGAATTACTATCCGTAATGGCGCACGCTCTCACGGGAGCTCCGGAAGGTCGTATATCGCAGTTACGATGAATCGCAAATTAGTTTTTATTAGTTTTAAAACATAGTTTAACGCCAACATAGTGCCAACATAGTTTGCAAACGTGAAATAAATGAATACGCTCTCAAATGTGCCGTCCGAGGCAGAGTCTGTTCGCCACGTTCGGCACACGTGATAGCTCGCTGCTCTCTGATTGGTTGAATCGTTTTTTGGACATAGCTCGGTAACTGCTTGTCCGATTAATTTCAAACCTTGAAAAGGCACATCCTCGGGTCCCCAGCAATATACCTGGCAAGTTTCAAGTATATCGGACCGGTAGTTGTCGAGAAACAGCGGTCACAGACAAACATACATACAAACATACAAACATACAAACATACAAACATACAAACATACAAACATACACACAGAGATTGCTGGAATTATAGATAGATATATATATATATATATATATATATATATATATATATATATAAATCCGTGAGCAGAGTATTCTGGGAAGTCAGTGTAAGACCTCTCCCAAATTTGGCTAATTTTGTACTCCCTCATTTCTTTTTATGAAGCTCATATCCATAAATAGCTGTTATTCTCATATAAATTCTATCAAAAATGGAATCCCCAAATTACTCACAATTTTACTATTAATTAATGGCTGCTCATAACCCAGCACATCAAATCTTTATATTCCATCTCCCTTGACAAAAGAGATAATGTTCATAATCAAATTATATTTCTATTTTATTTTATGGATTCTCTGCATATTCAATCCCATCCACATAAAACTATCCATTTCCAGACAGGCACACTGTCGGTGTCAACAATCTTGTAAGATTGATACACAAAACAATAAAAAACACTAACATTGACACACAAAAATACACACACACATGCATTATGCGTATTTGTTTGCGTTGGAACTATTATTTACAGATCAAGATGGGTGTCAATTTTATTTCAATTTCATAAAATTTGTCCTTCAATTTTAGAAATGCTAATACACAAATGGACCAAAAAGTTTATTCTTAGAAAACCCCTATGATGTCACATTGAAATTACCCTTTCAGTTCCCACAATAATTTATCCAAATTTGACTACACACCCATTTACATGTCAGTCGACCACTGACTTATCAATCATGCGAAACAATAGTCCAAAATTCCCACCTGATCATCATGTGACCCTTGTCACTTGGTTTCAAAAATTTGCAAAGCAATTGTTCCAACTTTGTAAATTTAAAATTGTGTGCCCAACATAAAAGATCCAATTTCGGCATGTGATCAATGAATTACTAATTTGCTTACAAGCAAAAGAAAAAAATGAATAATTCTTGCTCCGAAAACTTTTCAGACCCAAGAATCATCGACAGTTATTCATGTTTGTCCAGTAATCTAATTTGTTGAGGCCAATCGTCATTTGGGATTTGTCGCAATGAAGGCCTAATCATTGTCTGAGGTATCGGTCAGCACTGGTACCCTTGATCTTGGTTTACCCTATTAACTTGTCTTCCTGTTGACATACGGACATCTTCTTCTCCAATGTCCCATCTTTCCACACTTGAAACACCGGTTTCTGTCGTTGTCTGATCTGTGCACCTGTGCACTTGTATTGCTGGGCTGCATCTCTACATCCCTGAGTTGCCACTGCAATCTCTCGTTATCTCCTGAAACACAAAAAAATTCTCTGTACCGTCCTTTTTGGGGAGACAACTGGAAATCAGATGGGACAACTGTCACTTTCATTCCTAATTTCGAGGGCAGTTGTGCATTTGTCTCCTCCACTGTATCCTGTATCCTTTTTATTTTAAGTTCTAGATCCGTTATCCATTCTTGCTGTTCCCGTTGTCTGGATTCACCATCCCAAAGATGGAATGCAAGCCAGTCTACCGTTAGATTCTGTCTCTTCCTGGCTTTCAATCTTTGTTCCAATCTTTCCAATCGACTTCGCTCAAATGTACCATCTCTTGGAAACTCCTCATCATGTCCCTTTGTCCACAAATACCAATTCTCGACCTGCCTTATAGCTTCGGCACCATAGCGGTCGTACATATGATGTGTACAAGTACCTTTTTGTGGAATCTCTGGTTGTCCTTGTGTATTCTTGCAGGCTCCATTTCCCATTCTGCCTTTTATCAAAGTAGCGTTGGATGTGTTGTAGCTTGTTCCAGGTTCCTCTAAAGCTTCACTCGTACCTCCAGGAAGGATCTCTCCACCTGTTCACACGGTGATTTCCAGAGAGTCTCCCTCAGCTGTGGCTTTTGCACAATCCAATCTCACAGATCAGTATTTGCAGATGAGCCGGAGGGTCAGTATGAAATGGGTGAATCCTCAGGTGTCCGCTCTGTTGACGGGGAAATCACACAATGGTAACCGCACATATATATCTGTATATAAACTCACCACCTTGCTCAATTTTCCCAGGTTGTCTCCACATTGATAATATCTCGCAAAGATATCAAAGCTTCTTTCTTGAGACCGCATTTTCATCAGTCAAACAATCAATATATTCAATTCAATTTATTCAGTTCAATTTATTCAGTTAAATTTATTCAATTAAATTCAATCAATTAGATTCAATCAATCAAGAATATCCAATCATATCATTCAACTTCTTCCATAAGTGTGAAGAATATCCAATCATATCATTCAACTTCTTCCATGATTGTCAAGAATATCCAATCATATTATTCAACTTCTTCCATAAGTGTGAAGAATATCCAATCATATCATTCAACTTCTTCCATAAGTGTGAAGAATATCCAATCATATCATTCAACTTCTTCCATGATTGTCAAGAATATCCAATCATATCATTCAACTTCTTCCATAAGTGTGAAGAATATCCAATCATATCATTCAACTTCTTCCATAAGTGTGAAGAATATCCAATCATATCATTCAACTTCTTCCATGATTGTCAAGAATATCCAATCATATTATTCAACTTCTTCCATAAGTGTGAAGAATATCCAATCATATCATTCAACTTCTTCCATAAGTGTGAAGAATATCCAATCATATCATTCAACTTCTTCCATGATTGTCAAGAATATCCAAACATATCATTCAACTTCTTCCATAAGTGTGAAGAATATCCAATCATATCATTCAACTTCTTCCATAAGTGTGAAGAATATCCATTCATATCATTCAACTTCTTCCATGATTGTCAAGAATATCCAATCATATTATTCAACTTCTTCCATAAGTGTGAAGAATATCCAATCATATCATTCAACTTCTTCCATAAGTGTGAAGAATATCCAATCATATCATTCAACTTCTTCCATGATTGTCAAGAATATCCAATCATATCATTCAACTTCTTCCATAAGTGTGAAGAATATCCAATCATATCATTCAACTTCTTCCATAATTGTCAAGAATATCCAATCATATCATTCAACTTCTTCCATAAGTGTGAAGAATATCCAATCATATCATTCAACTTCTTCCATGATTGTCAAGAATATCCAATCATATCATTCAACTTCTTCCATAAGTGTGAAGAATATCCAATCATATCATTCAACTTCTTCCATAAGTGTGAAGAATATCCAATCATATCATTCAACTTCTTCCATGATTGTCAAGAATATCCAATCATATTATTCAACTTCTTCCATAAGTGTGAAGAATATCCAATCATATCATTCAACTTCTTCCATAAGTGTGAAGAATATCCAATCATATCATTCAACTTCTTCCATGATTGTCAAGAATATCCAATCATATCATTCAACTTCTTCCATAAGTGTGAAGAATATCCAATCATATCATTCAACTTCTTC
The DNA here is from genome assembly GCF_964187855.1 of Myxine glutinosa. Lineage (NCBI taxonomy): Eukaryota > Metazoa > Chordata > Myxini > Myxiniformes > Myxinidae > Myxine > Myxine glutinosa. Next base: position 98,059,584 of record NC_136264.1, on the reverse strand, counting down.
CATAAGTGTGAAGAATATCCAATCATATCATTCAACTTCTTCCATGATTGTCAAGAATATCCAATCATCTTATTCAACTTCTTCCATAAGTGTGAAGAATATCCAATCATATCATTCAACTTCTTCCATAAGTGTGAAGAATATCCAATCATATCATTCAACTTCTTCCATGATTGTCAAGAATATCCAATCATATCATTCAACTTCTTCCATAAGTGTGAAGAATATCCAATCATATCATTCAACTTCTTCCATAATTGTCAAGAATATCCAATCATATTGTTGCGGATATGGCATTTGGCCTCCATATCCGCTTGTAAATATTCCCCTATTTCCCCAATACTCCCCAACTATCCCCAATCCCCCATTCCCTAGTCCCATTGCCTGTAAATAACACTCTGTAGAACCGACCTTCCCCTTTTTCCCCCATTAAATGTCGTGCCCAGGTCCACCGCATCTCACGTAGACAACTTTCGGACATCTTGCTAGTTATTCTTAGTCTATGTCAGTTAAGGACTCGTTTCCATTAATTCTGACTCTTCGTTGCACCAGAATGTGATTGTATGGCACCAATAGTGAGTTTAGGACCTCCCCATACCTCCTCCCATCTTCCCCATGCAACAACAACAACAACAACAACAACAACTACAACAACAACTACAACAACAGAGGGGGGCGGCGCGCGCGGGGAGTGTGCGTCCTCACTCCGGCTCGGTTAGCCGCCATTACCCATGTGCGCCGACGGGGTTACCACGAAGGGGCTGCCTGTCGGCCCCTCGTCAAGGGCGGAGCCGGTAACCCCCCCGCACCCAATGAGAAGCAACGGGCCGATTCCATCTGGGGCGGAGCTAACGAGCCGAGGGCGTGTCACTCCCCGCCGGATATACGCGACGACTAACCGGATGTGAGGTCAGATGCGCCTGAACTACGGAGAGCAAAGGACGCCACCCCCAGCGCGACGATACCTCCCCGCATCTTTGGACCAGACCGGGTCGATTCTGTCCTTGAGCCAAGAGTGCACCTTGAGCCATCGACTGCCCGCTTTCCTTGCCATCAATCCCCGTGTGAGTCAGTTTTGTCCTGTTTATCTGTGGTCTGTCGGGAATAAGATAAGTGTGTCTAAGTGCCTATCTTTCTATGCTGTCCCTCTCATTCCTGTAATCTAACCTTCCGCCATATTATAACCTCCTCCGGAGGTCTTGAGAACCGTATCCCTGGTGTCGTGTCATTTTAATCCCAGCCGTTGTGTCCTTTTCCTTCATTGATCTAGCGTAGCGCGGCTCGGCCAAGGTTCGAGTATAATCGGGTAACTTGTGCGGACACGGCGGCCATTCCGCTCGGCCCACCATAACATCAAAGTCGTGTCTGTAACAATTGGTGTCAGGAGTGTCGGATTCGGACCTGGGACTAAATTCATTTAGCCCAAATTTTGGAACACCAAGTGTACCATTAGGGTAACATTTTGGTGTTGGGAAGTAGAATTCGATCCGGAGCGCGTTTTACGCGCTCGAAATTATAACAGCGAAATTTGATTGTGTTTTACAAAATATAAAAACCCGAATTTTGAAAGTCGCGCTATGGCAGACCAAGACGGCTGGGTTCCGGTAGTAGGGAGTGAGGCAGGGTCGATCCAGGACCAAATTGAGGGACGTGAGGAGAGCGAAGCAGCGAGGGTAGCAGACGCGCGAAATAGCGCCTCGCACATGGCCACGGCGCCCACGCCCGCGACCGTGGTAGCGCCGCTGGTAAATTTGGACCTTTTTTTCATACAAATGAAGGCCCTTATGGCCCAGAATAGCGAGCAAATGAGGGAGGAAATGAGGGCTCAGAGTGAGCGATTGGAGGGCCAATTGGGGGGTAATGGGAAACCAAATGGGGGTAATGAGGGACGAAGCGAGGGGTACCGGTGAGGGATTAGACAAGAAATTAGAGGGGTTAGACAATGGGATAGAAGGGGTGAAACATGGGTTAGGGAGTAGAATAGAGGGATTAGACAATAGATTAGGGGAAATACAGGAGGGGTTAATGGGGGTAGAAAACAGAATGGCCGTTTAGGAGAATCAAATGGAAGGGATGAAAAAGGGGTTAGAGGGGTTAGAAAACAGTATGGAAGGCAAATTGAGGGACATGAGGGACCAAGCGGAAAGGGAAGTTAAACAAATGGGGCAGCAGATAGAGGGGGTCAGAATGGGGGTAGAAACCAAACTGGATGCTCACAGGGAGGAAATGGAGCAGATGAGGGTGGCATCTGGGCAGGAGATGCAAGTGATGGGAGAGGAGATCAGAAGAGGAGTGAGTGAGGAGGTCGGAGGAGTGCGCGAGGAGGTGAGGCACTGTAAGGAGCGCATGGAGAAGGAGGTGAGAAAGGGGACTGTAAAATTGCAAGGGGGTATAGAGGAGTTGACGCTGGGAGTAGAACAACTGACAGTGGGACAAAAGGAGTTGGGGGACCAGGTAAAGAAGAACACAGCGGTAATAGAGGGTTTAAAATCGACACAGAAGGAGATGAAAAAGGACGTAGGGGTAATTAAAAAAGAGTGTCAGACGGTACATGAGGCCCTGACGAGGAAAATGGACAAGGTGGTAGAAGTGATGGAGGTTAAAGAGCGGGAGGTGCGGGAGCACATAGAAAAAAATAAAGTGGAGTTAGAGGAAGAACTTAAAGGGGCGCACGAAGAGATGAAGGAGGTGAAGCAGAAATTAGAAGAAGTGGAAGAAGGGGTGAGCGAAATTAAGAAGCGACGGAGAGAGGATAAGAAAGAGATAAAGGAGGAAGTAAAATAATTGGTCCAAAGTCTGTGTTCGGATCGTGATGATGTGCTCATTAACCGGATGAGGGATTCGCAGGTGATGGAGGAGAAGCGAAGAGGAAGAGGACCCGGTGTAAGTGGTGACCAATATGGTCGTGCGTATGATGCGCCAGGGGATTTAAGAAGCTTGGGGGTCGAGATGGACCCGGGTGTTCGTGAGAGGCCGTTGGTGAAGAGTGCGACAGGTCTGGTGTGCGAAAAAGGAGGTGTGCGAGAAAGTCCGACTTTGGGGTGTGTGAGGAAAAAGTGCGTGCCAAGGAGTGAGGGTGCTGGCGAGAGTGAGTCGGTCGTAGCGCGTGTGCGAGGGAGCACATGGAAGCGCGGTGTGGTGAGTGTTGCGGAGGGTGTAACGGGAGAGTGTGCGCGAGAAAGGTGTGTGACGGACAGGTGCATGGGGAAAGAGTGCGCTGTCAAAGGCAAGGAAGAATGCACACCTGTGGTGAGTGTTACAGAGGGTGTAACGGGAGAGTGTGCGTGAGAAAGGTGTGTGACGGACAGGTGCATGAGGAAAGAGTGCGCTGTCGAGAGTAAGGGTGAGTGCGCTGTCAAGAGTGGTGGTGAGAGTAGTGAGAGTGACAAGGAGCGTGAGTTGGTTGTGACAGGTGAGAAAGGATGCACACCTGGAATGGTAGAGCGTGAGTGGGAATGCACGCTGGAATTGGTAGTGAGGCACGTGGTTGGGTGTGCGAATGAGAGCACACCTGTGATTGTCACAGAGGAGGTGACCGAGGAGGGGGTGCGAAGAGGTGTGTTGGTGAGGTGTGCTACCAACGAATGTGTGCCAAAGTGTTCGGTGGTCAGGTGTGTGACCAAGGCTGTGAGTGGAATGAGGGTACCGAGGTGTGTAAGGAGAGGTACGAGGAGCATGGAGACGGCTGGATGTGTGAGCAAGGAACGGGCTGCGGGGTGTAAGCATGCAGGTGAAGCATCGACGTTAAACGGAGCAGCGGTTAGGTCGACTTTTAGCTGAATCGGGCCCTCGGTGCGTGCTGGGCCTCGCTTTGAACGGCCGCGTCCGTGCTCCACTAGGCGGAGCGGGCGGCTGGATAGGAAGGGTCGTCATGGCGACCACTTTTTGTTGCGGCATTCCGGCAGGTCGAGATCGAGCCATGGGATGGCTCCGTGCCGAGATGGTGCGTGGGATCTCGGCCCGGGTAAGCCCCCGTCCCTGCCCCGAGTGCGGGACGTATCCAGCCGCTGGCACAGAACAACCCGCATTCATGGCTTGGCTTTACAAAGCCGAGCTTTAGAAGTGAATTGGCGCACCGAGAGGCATTAGTGAGTAGACTGTGTGATGAGGTTAGTGTTTTGGCCCCAAAATTAGAGAAAAACAAAATTTGATGATTGGCAAAGGATTGGCAGTAGTGATTGGCAGATGATGAGTAGTGATTGGCAAATTTTTGATTTGTGGAAATTTGATGTGCAAAATTGGTAGTGAGCGATGGGCCCGGTGGGTAAGGCTGGCATCCCTGCCGCCCTTCCCATGTGGGGGCAAAGGAGCAATAGCTTATGGGGTTGATGGCAGTGAAAACTAGCCCGGGTGGGTTAGGTTATATTGATAGGGCCCTAGAAGATGACATTAGGTAACGTTAAGGTTAGTTAGTGACTGATACCTGTAGTGGGGATGCAGGTAGATTAGTATGGATGATAATGACGAGGGAGCGCAATAGTTTAAAGGGGCGACTGGGAAGCGCAAGTTTCAGAAGGGAGTAGTTAGCTGAGATGATGCCGTGTGGTTGAGAATTGAACAGGTGTGAGAGCTGGACAGGTGTGTGGAGCAGTGTATGAGTAGTGAGTGTTGTGGATCAGCGCGAATGCGCTTGGGGAGAGAAGGGTGCAGGTGGCACCAGGTGTGAGAGCACAGGTGTGCAGGTACAGGTGTGTGGAGAGAGTTGGAGTAAGTGGTACGGAGTGGTGTGCATGGTGCGAAGGTGTGGATGGGGGAAGAGTGGACCCCTTTCACGAGTACCCGGGGCGGGTAGTGTAAGTGTTAGGTAGAGGGTATAGGTAAATTGTGGTTGGATATTGGCATTTGTGGTGCGGGTGACAGAATGGTATTGTGGATGGGTGCATTAGTGTTGTGGAAATGGCTGGGCGTGTAGCCTGTTAGTGTGTGTAGTTGGTTGGGCACTCCACCACTGTGAGGATGTCGGCCAGGTGAGGCCGCAGGTGGGCTCTGGGAGCCGGTAGTTGTGAGTGGGTGCTTGAGGATCCCGGGTGTGGATCGGGCAGCCCAGTGCCAGAGAGGGCACCGAGTGGGGAGAGCGCCAGAGGGCCTTCCCCAGGTAGTTAGGTTAGGGTAAGGAGCAGGTAAGCTCGGAGGCAACTGCAGTGGTGGAGGTGTGCAAGTGGGTAGACCCGCTGGGAGAGGTACATGTCACAGCCCGGAAATTGTGCGAGGGCACCGGGAGATGAATCGGGGGAGTGAGACCCCAAATTGAAAAGCACCACAGTTTGGCCAATGGGAATTGGTTTTTAGAACCCATAGTGTAAGAGGGCCAATGGTTTGGCAGGAGAAAGACCCCGGGTAATGTAAAGTTGTTAAAGTCATTTAGGAAATAGTTAGGATTGATGAACCTGTCGCACCATACGCAGCCACTTACCTGTGGTGATGATGACTCCACACCTGTGTTTTCTTTGTTTTGTTGCAGGAAATGAGATTGCTGTGGATTTGTGAGACGCATCACGACGTGGATGAGACATTGGGGTGATTCCATTTCTCCCTCCTTAGGAGGGACTGATGATGAATTGGTAATGGCAAATTTTGATGTTCAGTTGAAGATGGCAAATTTTGATGAGAGTTGGAAATAGCAAATTTGATTGGTTAGGAGGGAGAGAAGACGAATTTGGTTTATGGGAGGAACGGGGAAGACAGTAGGGACGTTTGTTGATTAGTAAAATAGATGTTTATGGGTAGTGTTGTGTTTTGTGGATACAGTAAGGGGTAAGGGAGGGGCCATGTAGGTTACCTGGTGGGGGGGGGGGGGGGGGAGCGTACGGTAGGAACGTACCTGTCTCACCTGGTTCCCATGTGCCCCTAGTGTGCATTACCTTGTGTTGCGTGCACTTTTGCGCCCTTACCACCTTACTCACTTGTCTTCTTCTTTTGTCTCCCACCTCCGAGGATCTGGCTTTGGGGCAGAGAGAGAGGAGAGAGAGGTGCTGGCTTCGCAGTTGTGGGCCTGCACTTTCGCTGCTTGCTGCCTGGATCGATACACCATATGGACCGCAATGTTTGTGGCCACCCACCATGGACCGCAGTTCTTATGCGGCCAAGCACCACCCGTGGATGGACCTATGGGTCAACGTGGCACCTATGCCATACAGGTGAACCACTTATAGTTGGCCCCCTGACGGCCACAATAAAGAAATGGACGCGGTTGGCGCCTTTCTTTATTTTTTGAAAGAGGCAAGAAGGCCAAGTGCACCACACGAAGGCAAGACCAGCGGCAGACCATCGGCCGGCTGCGACACCACACCGTGATTTATAGACACTTTATTGGTGCACCGGATGGTGCTGACTGTGTGATGGGGTGGTGCTTTTGGTGCTTGGAAGGGGTGCTCTGCACATTATTAAAGGCCGTAAGGCCACAGAGCACTCGTGGGTTGGTGTATCGATGCTGGCATGCGTGCTCTCTCTATGCATAACATCTGCATGTGTTCCTCCAAAAACAGGTCCTGGATCGTAGTGTAAATATCAGCGTAGTCTTGTAAATAATGCTCCCTACCGGCTGTATGTTTAGTTTGCGAATTCTTTCCGTGATTCGGTTATCCTGTGGGTGTGTTTCTGTGAGGAGAAGGGTGCAACGTCGCAGGGGGACATATTTACTCATTTGTGAACATCTGTAAAACTGTCGCACTCAGGGTAGAGTTAATAGTAGAGGGAACTACATCTGAGTGCCACACTAAAGTAGGTAAAAATTTATCGGGTCGGGATGCCCCGAGGGTAGAGAAGGGTTCAATGTTGCGGATATGGCATTTGGCCTCCATATCCGCTTGTAAATATTCCCCTATTTCCCCAATACTCCCCAACTATCCCCAATCCCCCATTCCCTAGTCCCATTGCCTGTAAATAACACTCTGTAGAACCGACCTTCCCCTTTTTCCCCCATTAAATGTCGTGCCCAGGTCCACCGCATCTCACGTAGACAACTTTCGGACATCTTGCTCGTTATTCTTAGTCTATGTCAGTTAAGGACTCGTTTCCATTAATTCTGACTCTTCGTTGCACCAGAATGTGATTGTATGGCACCAATAGTGAGTTTAGGACCTCCCCATACCTCCTCCCATCTTCCCCATGCAACAACAACAACAACAACAACTACAACAACAACTACAACAACAGAGGGGGGCGGCGCACACGGGGAGTGTGCGTCCTCACTCCGGCTCGGTTAGCCGCCATTACCCATGTGCGCCGACGGGGTTACCATGAAGGGGCTGCCTGTCGGCCCCTCGTCAAGGGCGGAGCCGGTAACCCCCCCGCACCCAATGAGAAGCAACGGGCCGATTCCATCTGGGGCGGAGCTAACGAGCCGAGGGCGTGTCACTCCCCGCCGGATATACGCGACGACTAACCGGATGTGAGGTCAGATGCGCCTGAACTACGGAGAGCAAAGGACGCCACCCCCAGCGCGACGATACCTCCCCGCATCTTTGGACCGGACCGGGTCGATTCTGTCCTTGAGCCAAGAGTGCACCTTGAGCCATCGACTGCCCGCTTTCCTTGCCATCAATCCCCGTGTGAGTCAGTTTTGTCCTGTTTATCTGTGGTCTGTCGGGAATAAGATAAGTGTGTCTAAGTGCCTATCTTTCTATGCTGTCCCTCTCATTCCTGTAATCTAACCTTCCGCCATATTATAACCTCCTCCGGAGGTCTTGAGAACCGTATCCCTGGTGTCGTGTCATTTTAATCCCAGCCGTTGTGTCCTTTTCCTTCATTGATCTAGCGTAGCGCGGCTCGGCCAAGGTTCGAGTATAATCGGGTAACTTGTGCGGACACGGCGGCCATTCCGCTCGGCCCACCATAACATCAAAGTCGTGTCTGTAACAATATCATTCAACTTCTTCCATAAGTGTGAAGAATATCCAATCATATCATTCAACTTCTTCCATGATTGTCAAGAATATCCAATCATATCATTCAACTTCTTCCATAAGTGTGAAGAATATCCAATCATATCATTCAACTTCTTCCATAAGTGTGAAGAATATCCAATCATATCATTCAACTTCTTCCATGATTGTCAAGAATATCCAATCATATTATTCAACTTCTTCCATAAGTGTGAAGAATATCCAATCATATCATTCAACTTCTTCCATAAGTGTGAAGAATATCCAATCATATCATTCAACTTCTTCCATGATTGTCAAGAATATCCAATCATATCATTCAACTTCTTCCATAAGTGTGAAGAATATCCAATCATATCATTCAACTTCTTCCATAAGTGTGAAGAATATCCAATCATATCATTCAACTTCTTCCATGATTGTCAAGAATATCCAATCATATCATTCAACTTCTTCCATAAGTGTGAAGAATATCCAATCATATCATTCAACTTCTTCCATACACATGCATTATTTACAGATCGCTAGAGAAAAAAAACAAAAAAAAAACACGAATAATAGATAAACCCGTGTGTAAGACCTCTCCCAAATTTTGTCCGCTCATTCACTTTTCCTGATTCGCATCAAGGATCTCCATCATCAGACAGCGTACTTAATTCCGCATTTTAATGAGAATTCAACAGGATTTTACGACTCAAAGGAAAAAGAACGAGCAGACCTTTTGCAGGACGATCGTTACAAAAATCGTTACATATATTAAAGTATTTATAATGTCGAAAAATCATATCTTAATTCTTACAAAATTTGGTTCTTTGAATAAATCACAGCACCGGGCGAACCAGCTCAAAAAATGGATCTTTGTGTTTATTCAGCACCCTAGTAATTGGTTCTTTGTGTACTAATTACACAGCACCCAGGCCCCGCTCATATGGATCTTTGTGCAGCGCTGCACAGCACCTGAGCAAAAGGGGTTTCATCTACATTTTCCTTATCCGGTGTACCATCCGTGATATTTGTTTGCTCATTCACTATTCCTGATTCGTCATCAAGGATCTCCATCATCACACAGCGTACTTAATTCCGCATTTTAATGAGAATTCAACAGGAATTTACGACTCAAAGGAAAAAGAACGAGCAGACATTTTGCAGGACGATAACTGGAATTAGTCGTGAAAATATATCCAAAATACACAAAAATACACACCCACACAAATAAACAACATTTATTCCGTTTTACAGAACAAACATTTCCTCTATCATGACATGCATGTCTTCAAAATTATATGACCAAGAGAAAAAGTAAAATTAATTAAAAACTGCGGGCAGTGATGATCCGGGGACCATACCGCTCCATCCTGATTGGACGAGTGCGTGCTAGAGTCGTTAACAACGACAGTCCAGATCCGATTGTTCAAAATTTCAACTCAATCGATCGAAAAATGAACGCAGGGATGCATTTTAAAGGTGCAGTGGCACTAACTGAGTTGCCACGAATATGGCCACGAAATTGCCAATATGGCCATCACAAAATATTTTCCTTAATCAATTGGCTCATAGCATAACCAATCTGCAAGTATTTCATCCGAAGATGTATCTCTGAGGACTTTTAATTAAATAAGTCATTTATAAATCAACGAGTTAATTTATTAAATGATTAATCAATAAATCAAAATTTTCCTTGACAGCCACATCACTTGGTCAGTGTCATGTCCAAATATCAGCTTCCTTACTCAAAAGGTGCCTGAGTTAATGTAATGTAATTACTGTAATAATATTACTGCAATTACTGTAATGATTACTGTAATTACTGTAATTACCGGAACTGTAATTACTGTAATTACCTCAGGTAATTACTGTAATGTAATTACTGTAATTTAATAAGAAATGTAATTAATTAAATAAGTACTTCATTAATCGCTAATAATTAAATAACTCGTGAATTCTTATCCGATTTACTTAACATTTGAGTGTCCCCAAAACGTTGGAGCAAAACGTTGCAACAACGAAAGTGAAACGTTGTAGCGACGTTGTGGAAACGTCAGCAAAACACAACATTTGAATGTTCCCAAAACGTTGGAGCAAAACGTTGCAACAACGAAAGTGAAACGTTGTAGCGACGTTGTGGAAACGTCAGCAAAACACACCATTTGAATGTTCCCAAAACGTTGGAGCAAAACGTTGCAACAACGAAAGTGAAACGTTGTAGCGACGTTGTGGAAACGTCAGCAAAACACAACATTTGAATGTTCCCAAAACGTTGGAGCAAAACGTTGCAACAACGAAAGTGAAACGTTGTAGCGACGTTGTGGAAACGTTAGCAAAACACAACATTTGAATGTTCCCAAAACGTTGGAGCAAAACGTTGCAACAACGAAAGTGAAACGTTGTAGCGACGTTGTGGAAACGTTAGCACAACACAACATTTGAATGTTCCCAAAACGTTGGATCAAAACGTTGCAACAACGAAAGTGAAACGTTGTAGCGACGTTGTGGAAACGTCAGCAAAACACAACATTTGAATGTTCCCAAAACGTTGGAGCAAAACGTTGCAACAACGAAAGTGAAACGTTGTAGCGACGTTGTGGAAACGTCAGCAAAACACACCATTTGAATGTTCCCAAAACGTTGGAGCAAAACGTTGCAACAACGAAAGTGAAACGTTGTAGCGACGTTGTGGAAACGTCAGCAAAACACAACATTTGAATGTTCCCAAAACGTTGGAGCAAAACGTTGCAACAACGAAAGTGAAACGTTGTAGCGACGTTGTGGAAACGTCAGCAAAACACACCATTTGAATGTTCCCAAAACGTTGGAGCAAAACGTTGCAACAACGAAAGTGAAACGTTGTAGCGACGTTGTGGAAACGTCAGCAAAACACAACATTTGAATGTTCCCAAAACGTTGGAGCAAAACGTTGCAACAACGAAAGTGAAACGTTGTAGCGACGTTGTGGAAACGTTAGCAAAACACAACATTTGAATGTTCCCAAAACGTTGGAGCAAAACGTTGCAACAACGAAAGTGAAACGTTGTAGCGACGTTGTGGAAACGTTAGCACAACCCAACATTTGAATGTTCCCAATTTATCCCATTAAAATCCCATTAAATCCCATTAAAATCCCATTAAAATCCTATTAAAATCCCATTAAAATCTTCAGACAAACCACTAGCAATATTATTCCTAGGACTAAAATTACCAGGACCATTATCAAACATTTATCAAAATATTAGGACCATCATCAAACCAATGAATGACTCAATCCTTTAATGAAACATCCAAACCCAGACATTTTGAGTTCCGTAACTTTAATACTTCAAATTTTCCATTCCTTCCCTTCCTGATCCTTAGATGTAGGGATGGGTTCTTTTTAGGATCATGTTGCATCGAGCATTATTTTCCAAAACAGTGTGAACATTAAACCACACCATTACCTCTGACATCCCACCATTTACACCAGCTTTCCCATGATGTCGCGATATGACCCCATAATCCCACAAAACTCTTCGTTGCTTTATCATCCAATATGAAAATTCTCATTTAACCCGTTCAAAGAACGTCCATTTCGCAAAATCGAACCAACCACAACCTTCGCCATTAATATCTATTGTAAGCGTGCCGAATCAGTAAGCATCACCCCTCCTATGAGCCTCGACCAGAGGGTGGTTGTTACTCACAAACACTCGTCGCTAGCTGTTCCATTGTCTGCCGATTCCCACTCTGCTGCCGATTTCCACTGAGCCATCAGAGTGGAATTTGGAATTTTTTATTTCTCTGAGCTCATGAAAGTGGTGACAATGGGTGGTCTGCCATTGCTCTTCCACAAAAGCATCTTTCACCTTTCAATAAAATATTTGTACCAACCAAATCTGCGAGTATGGGGCGCAGAGAAAATACACAAAAAGCAACAGCCCTGGCTTTGCTTCCTGGAAGCTTCCTGGAAGCTTCCTGCAAAACGCTTTGCTTCTCACAAAACGTCCGCCTATGGGAACTAGAGGGAGGGGAGGGAGAAGGAGCGGGAGCAAGAGACAGGGTGCCGGAATGGACATGAGGGACAATGAGGGACAGTGAGGGAGTGTTGGTATGCAATTTTCATCCAATCGCCATCTTTCACAATAATTCTGGACCGGCATGAGGTGGGGTTGTCTGTCATGAATTTATTTGTTGATCGAACGAGTTTTAGACATGGCGGGAAAACTGAAAAAAAAAAATTTCTCTCCTCCACCCCTTTTTTTTTTTTTTTTTTTTTTTTTTTTTTTTACTTTGGACCCACGGCTTTCGTCCTACACAATTCCGTTTAATTTGTCTAAATCCGACCAGTCGTTCCAAAGATATAAGCCGTTTTGTCGCAATACCATAAATTGGAATGAGGTAAAAATATATATATATAAATATAATTCCATTTCCCGGCTCCCTGTCGCACGCCGAGCAAGTCGCGTGCTTTGAACAAGTGCAAAAAAAAACAACTACTTTACACGTGTACGGGTGTGTAAACGAGTGTACCGGCCTTACACGACTTGGAAGCAAACGGTCGCATGGTGCACACATGCTCCGTTTGCTCCCAGGTCACAGCAAGGCCCTTAATGGCCAGCGCCGACCTGGTGCATTTTATTTAGACAGCGCAAAAAATACGTATTTACAGAAATCATTTAGAAAAACACGAATAATAGCTACAATCGTTTATCGAAGTACCATTCTTTATCCTATGTCGCGGCATCGGTGCGCAAGGAAGCCCCAGACCACCTCCTCCCCCATGTATGTACAAAATTATTTCCAAGTTCGTAAATCATATTGGACAAAAACAAGACACACTCACCTTTTAAAGACTTGTTTGTGTACAATTGATGTCAGCGGTGCCTCCAAATTGTCAGGGAATTGGTTGCTGAGACTCAAGACTCCAATGACCGGACACAGGTTTTACAAAAGGTCTGGTTTATTAACTGGTTATTCACTTCATTCCATTACCAAATAATACCGCTTAATTCAATGGACCAGGTTAACTCTTTTCGCATGGTCCTTCTCGTTCGGCCGATGTTCCTCCGCCACTCCCGTCGGGCAGAGGGTCTGATGATGAGTGCTCGTCCGTTCCGTCGGTCAGAGCTTCTGGTCACAAGTCTCCTTGACTCAACGTTTGCTCGGATTTATATGGACAAACTGGAGTTAATCCCCTGTCCGCTGAATGTTAATCCTTTCTCCGCTAATGCCCCGAGGTCATGCATGCACCAAGTCCTGGCATCAGCTCGCTCCCCTCCTGCTGTGAGTTCCGTTTACCAAACGATAGGGGGTGCTCCAGCCAGGGGCTGTGACCAGGTGGACAAGAGATTACCATGTGCGTGCACATTCTTGGCATCCATTTACGAAATCGTTACCAGTCTTTAATCAATAAGTTACACTGAGTTACACTTCCACACTGTCTTGGGAGGGGGTCATCTGTGACCACGATTCCCACACAACATTGCTTGCGGTCTTGGGAGGGGGTCATCTCTGACCACGATTCCCACACAACATTGCTTGCGGTCTTGGGAGGGGGTCATCTGTGACCATGATTCCCACACAACGTTGCTTGCGGTCTTGGGAGGGGGTCGTCTGTGACCATGATTCCCACACAACATTGCTTGCGGTCTTTGGAGGGGGTCATCTGTGACCACAATTCCGACACAACGTTGCTTGCGGTCTTGGGAGGGGGTCATCTGTGACCATGATTCCCACACAATGTTGCTTGTGGTCTTGGGAGGGGGTCATCTGTGACCCCTCCGTATGTTACATGATATTCTTAAAAAGCATGCTTTCAGAGGTGCTTTTGTGCTGTGAGATTGATGTCCACATGTCTACATGTCTACACCTCCTCTTACTCAAACTGCTTATAAATGAGCCTGAGCTTGAAAGGTCATTTTCTCTTTTTGACCACCTTGATTGCCTCATACTTGTCCTGAATGAACATGCGTATAGGAACCGTCTTTAGAGGCCATTTTTCCCCCACAGAGCAGGCTGGCCTTTTTGGGCACCATGGTCCCCTTTTTGAAGCAATGTTTTACAGCCATCTGGCATAAACCATTGGGAGGCATATCCTGCTGTACGCTATTAGGCAAATTGCAAATTGCAAATATTATTATCAATATTATTATCTCAATAATATATTATAAATAAATATTATATAAATAATAAACAATAATAATTATAAACAATATAAAATAACAATATAAAACAATATAAAATAATAATTATAAACAATATAATAATAAATAAACAATAATTATAAATAATAATAATATAATAATATTATTATAAATAAATAATAATAATAATAATAATAATAATATATTATATAAGTATTATAATAATAATAAAATATTATTATATAAATAATAAATAATAATTATAAATAAATAAATAATAAACATATATTATATGAATAAATATTATTATCAATTGCAAATAAGAGGCAAAAATCAGACCCTTCCTGCCACCAACTCTGTTACTCACTTCTTGCAACACACAGTGAATTACCAGTGAGCTGGTACTCAATTTGTCAACCTTGGAAAGATGATAGGCTGAGTCAACCCCCCTGGCATTAACTCAGCGATCGACTGGGATTTGAACCCAGGATCCCAAGCCGGCACCTTAACCGCTAAGCCAACACCAGTAGTACATGGGCTTATGTATATTTGTGGACCGTTTTGCTAGATTCTTGGCAACTAGGCTTAAATCACTCTAAATAGCATATAAAATAAAATAAATTGCTGTTGCCAAATTTTCACGACATCTTCATGGCGGCCATCTTGGATTTCAAGATGGCCACCATTTCGGACCTATTTTGCCTTATATCTCACTTATTAATCAAGGTATCAGCACAAGAATAGTGTCCTTACCCACATTTTTGGGGTCAAGGAAGACAATGGTAATAATCAAATTTCAGCTGGATGGCCTACATCTTTATAATTTCAAGATGGCCACCATTTTTTAAGCTAGTTTTGCCCAAACTCCAGGTCAAAGCCATACTTTAAAAGGTTTTCATGTATATCAGGTTTAAATATAAATGTCCTGGTATTGAATCTATTTACTTTTACTCACAGGTACTTACATTTTTAGATAATGGTTAGGATTGGATTGGGAGGGGGTGGATAGGAGGTGGGGGGACAGGGGAGTTCTTCTGCCAGATCCACACCCAAATATTATCTAAAGAATCAAGCTACCGTACATCTAGTTTTAGTCAAATATTATTCCTGAAACTGTGTTGGATGACTTTTTAACAATCTTTATTCTTTTCAGATGTGCAGCAGACGACCTTGAGAAGTTGCATTCTTGGATAACTGTGGAGGAAGAACGACTGCCGGCATCATGACCACGCCAGAGGAACCTGCTGCTAAAAAGAAGCCCATTGACTTCAGTCTTTGTTTGCTATGCCAAGGGAAGAAATACATAAAAAGGAAAGTGCTTGAGCCTTTAAGCACACCACAGGCAGATACTGATACATATGAGACATTTTTGCGAAATCTCACCAAACGAGATACATACAGGAATCCGACATATGTGGCCATAAATCAGAGACTGCAAGGCTTATCCGCTGGTGATCTGATGTCAAGAAAAGCATTATGGCATCGGAGCTGTTACGGTATGCTGACACATATACAGCATATTGAACGTGATAAAGGACGATATGAACAAGCCACAAGTCAAATGGACACTCGTGTTCTGACCGGAGGTAAGAAACGAGGAAGACCATCAACAACTCCTATTCCAGAGGAAGCCTCCTGTTCAGCACCAGCAGAAAGGCAGACACGGTCGACAGTACCATCATTCTGCCGGAATATGTGCTTTTTCTGTCAGACTGTGAAACAGGACAAAAAGACCGGGACAGAAGAGATACGCTGTGAGTGTAGAAGCAAAGATATTGGTAGGTCAGTTAAACAGATTGTGGAAAACAGTGACAACAGTGTCTGGAAACTCAACCTTGTGGACTTTCTCGTTGAGGGAGATTTTCTTGCAAGGGACATAACCTATAGTAAGGGCATTTTATGAGATATTTCACAAATCTGTTAACTAAATTGTTACCAAAAAATTTCTTCACCAATATGTTTGTAAAGGTGTGTAATAACATGTGTTAAAATGTTGAAGTTCAACTCCCGTGGGAAACCCAGAAAAAAAGCTGTTGAATTCGGGTACCGAAAAATTATTTTCGAGAATTTTTTTTTTTTTAAATCGGCCCTTAAGTAACTTATGAGGGGTCAAATAAGGGTTTTTCATGATTCTGAGTTGATTGTTAACATTTATATTTTCACTTTTACATTTACACACAAAGTAGCTTTTATTTCACATACATATATAATACTCAAGAGTTATTTCTCATTCACAATGTCAGAAGTTTCAACAGTCATTGTCTATGTCTTCTTCAGACTCAACAACATCATGACTGCAGTTTCTGCATGTAATGCCATTACAGACTCCACAGGCCGAGATGCACGTGACCCCATTCTTCTTGCAGCTGCATCGCCGGTTGCTGCAATCTCCATGACAATTACAGCTCGTGAACTGCAATAGCTCCTCAGGAGCCGTGGGGTCCAGTGTTGGAACTGGCTCATACCCATGCACACCTATTGTCCATCCATAGTCACTGGGGTTCAGAGACATGCTCTGTAGAAGGATCCTCTTTCAGAGTGGTGAAGATGGTGTTGAGGTCATTAGGGTCTCCTTCAATAACTGGGAGGAACTCGATCTGTGTGCTCTGCTTTGCATCATTAGCATGGATTCTCTTCATCCAGCCATTCCAGTTGGAGTGTGGGAACTCAGGATCGTTGGCTTTGATCACCCACCCCGCTGCCCAGAGTGTGTCACCTGGGGTGAGGAGTGGCTGATCATGAGCCAGGGAGGAGGAAAGCTCAGCGAGGGGGAGAAACATGATCGCGTTCGTTCCTATCTGTTTCCTGTTCGTAAATGGAATAATCTTTACTTCAGTTATTTTTTGTTTTTTTTTTGTATACAAGATCGAGGCTCGTGAAAGAGCGAACATTAATCACACAGAAAGACAAACCGACACATAAAACATATAACATAGGGAGCGGTAGACAAGATGGGGAGAGAGGGGGAAGGACACAAACACAACATTTGAGAGCAGGGACCGAGAGACATGGAGACATCGAGAGATCTGAGAGAGGGCGAGGGCTTTGGGGGGGGGGCGTGGGAAGGGGGCGGTGGGAGAGGTATAAAACATATGGACACTGCCAGGACTTCCAGGAAAGAAGTTGGAATTTCAAACAAGGTGGATCTGGGGTGAATTAGCGGGGGTAGAAAAGATCAAGATTTTGGATGGGGGAAGATAAGAGATGGTGGTGAACAGCTGTTTTAAAGACCTGGAGGGAGGAGTGGGATTGAAGGGAGTGAGGGAGTTTGTTCCAGAGGCGGGAGAAAAGATGAATGAAAGAGTGAAGGTGAGCAGAGAGCCGAGATTTCGGCAGTTTAACCATCAGAGGGTTGCTGGCAGATCTTGTGCGACCTGTAGGAATATTTGGGGGACAGAGCACAGAGAGAGCTGGGGGTGCAAGGCCGGAGAGGAGTCGGTAGAAGACAGAAAGACCACCTACCTGCCTGCGGTGAGTGAGTGAAAGGCCCTCAGAGATAGCTTCATCGCGGGAGATTCCAATAATTCTGAAAGCTTTGGTTTCAACAGCGTGAAGCCGAGCTAGGTGTGAGGCAGGAGCACCGGCCCATAGGGGAGAACAGTATTCCATTGAGCTGCGGATGAAAGCCTTGTATGTGGTGAGGAGCTCAGGTGTGCCGAGGAAGGACTTCGCACGACAGAGGATGCCCAGTCGGCGACTGGCTTTGGAGGCCAGCTTGGAAATGTGGTTTTCCCAAGAAAGATCATGGCAGATAGTGAGACCCAAAATCTTGAGCGACAGAACTTCTTGGAGAGGATTGTTGAGAAAGTAGATGGGAGGGTTGTCCAGTCGAGCTTTTCGGAGAGACATAGTAAGAGTGTGAGATTTGTCAGGATTGAAAGACATGTTCCACTTGTTTGACCAGTCTGTGATTTTGTCCAGGTCTTCAGAGAGTGAGGAGGCAGCAGACTGCCGATCTGAGGGAAGAGGAATGGAGCGGCAGAGAGTGGAGTCATCAGCAAAGAGATAGAGAGGATTTTCGAGAGAGCCAGAGAGATCATTGATGAAGACCAGAAAAAGCACGGGGCCCAGAACACTGCCTTGGGGAACTCCAGCCTGAACAGGAAGAGGAGATGAGAGAAACCCATTCAGGGCCACATGTTGACGACGACTAGAGAGGAATTCCGCCAGCCATGCGTGGAGATTTCCATGGATACCAAAGGAGGAGAGTTTGGTGAGCAGAGCGGGGTGCCAGACCGTGTCGAAGGCACGTGATATGTCGAGGGAGACAGCTCTAAATTCCTGTTTGGCATTGAGGACCTCCATCCATTGTTGAGACAGCAGAAGCAGCATGTCCAGAGTAGAGTGACCTGGTCTGAAACCAAATTGATGATCAGAGATCAAGCCATTGGAGAAGAGGAAAGATTTCATATCCGAAGCAATGATGGATTCCATGACTTTGCTGATAATTGGGAGAAGGCTGATTGGTCTGTAGTTGCTAGGATCTGTTTTTGCACCTTTTTTGTGCAAAGCGGTGATGTTGGCTGATTTCCAAGCAGATGGCAGTTGACCTTGAGCAAAAGAGAGGGTGAAGAGAACAGAGAGAGGGTGAGATAGAGCAGCAGAGCAGGATTTTAGGACCCGTGGGCTGATGCCGTCGGGTCCAGTTGCAGAATCAGAGTCGAGGGTTGACAGAAACTTTTCCGCCTTGTCAGGAGGAAAGGACACGGAGTCCAGGAGCAGCAGGGTACGACTGGGTATGGTTGGTACAGAGAGGGATGGGTTTGGGACACAAGATTTAGAGGCAAACACAGAGTTGAGGCATTCAGCTTTTTCACGTGCGGAGTCAGCTGTGTAGCCGTTTGAGGTAAGGGAGGGGATGGAGGGGGAACAAACACCAGAAACGGATTTGACCAGACGCCACCAGGATTTGGAAGAGGGAGACAGATAAGAGAGTTCGGTCTTGAGAACGGAGAGATATTGTTTCCTGGCTCTCCTGAGGGTGGACACACACTTGTTTCGGGCTTTGTGAAAGGAAATGAGATTTCCTTCCATTGGATTTGCTTTCCAGGAGATGAAGGCAAGTTGTTTCTGGGCAACAGCCTCACCACAAGATTCCGTGTACCATGGACGGGAGGAAGGGTATGACAACTGAAGATGAGATGGGATAAATCTGTGCATGAGAGAGAGCAATTTACTTTGGAAGAATTCCCAGGATGAGTTGATGTCAGAGGTGGTAGAGATGGGAGACCGGTCCAGATGATTGATGGCTGCTTGAAGACCGTGCCAGTTGGCCTGAGTGAAATGCCAGACTCGTCGACGCTGAGCAGGCTCCCTGAGGATGGTCAGAGAGATGTCCACTTTAACAAGGACATGATCAGATGATCCGATCGGAGCAGAAGAAGAGCAGCAGACATTTTCAGGGAAGTTAGTCATAACCAAGTCCAGAAGAGAAGATGTTCCGTTGACTGAGATCCGGGTCGGGAAATTGACAGATTGTGTCAGTCCCAGTGAGTCGCAGAAGTCCTTTGCTGAGGAGCCATGGCTGGTGAGATAGGTACCCACACCCAGCCAACTGGCATGATGACAGTTGAAATCACCACATATGAGGAAGAGAGAGTTGGGATGAGTAGATAGAAGTTGGTCCATATCATCAGACAGCGAGATGTAGATGGAGTCATCACTGTTTGGTGGACGGTACAACACACATATGAACAAGAGGTGGGAGCGAAGGGGAAGCCGTAGCCAGAGGTATTCCTGGGGGTGAGGTGGAGAGAGTGCAGTGCAGGGCGAGTGAGGAAGAGAGTTTTTGATAAAGATAGCAACCCCGCCTCCAGGACGAGGCTCAGGTCTATCATACCGGAGGAGGGAGTAGCCCGGGAGAGATACTATGGAATCAGAGACATCATAAAGGAGGAAAGTTTCTGTTAAGCAGATCACGTCTGGTTTGACAGAAGCAACCTGTAAGGAGAGATCAGTTAAGTTTGAACGAAGGCCCCGGATGTTTGAGGTCCATACCGTTAATGAAGAGGAAGGGGGAGCATCAGATACAGAACAGGGGGGAGGAGGGGTAGGGTAAGATGTGGAAGAGGTGGAAGAGGTAGGGAGAGCTGTTGAAGATGTGTCAGAGATTTCAGAATAGCTCGGAGAAAGGGAAGGATGGGGCGGACAAAAGGTTTGATGGTGATTGGGTGAGCCACAATGAGGTGTTATTTGAGGAGGGGGAAGAGCGAGGCAGAAGGTTGGGGGAGATGGAGGTGAGAGTTTGAAGGGGGAAGAAGCGGGGAGGACGCTTTGAGGAGGGGGAGTGAGAGGGGGGAAATTGAAAAGCAATGAGGGTGGGGAGATTTGAAGGGGAGGGGTGAGGGGGGAGTTTGGGAGGGAAGGGACAAGGGGAGGGATTTGAAAGGGATGGGATATGGGGGAGATTTGGAGGGGAGGGGTGAGGCAGGAGTCTAGGAGGGGAGGGGCGAGGGGGCGTCTTGGCGGGGAGGGGTGAGGGGGTAGTTTAGGAGGGAGGGGGCAAGGGGGGAGATTTGAAAGGGATGGGTGATGGGGAAGATTTGGAGGGGAGGGGTGATGGGGAAGATTTGGAGGGGAGGGGTTATGGGGAAGATTTGGAGGGGAGGGGTGAGATTGGATTTTTGAAAGTGTACGATTTATGGGAAACGAACATTTATTGCAAAATGAGTTTCTTGTGACCTTCGAGTTAAAAATACGTTTAAGGACGCTGGATGGAGGATGGAGTGCAGGAGAGTTTAGGGAATGTAGAAAAAAGGCACTATAGGAGATGGATATTTTTTTTGGGATGAATTGAATTGGTGAGCAAGTCGAAAGCAGCCTTTTAAAGAAGAAGAAGAAAAAGGTGTTATAAAATATGACGGAATACATAACTTGAGGGGAAAGTGTAAACATTGAAGGTTAATGAGTGAAAACTATCTGGGGAAATGGGGGAGAAAGTTCCTCTCAGGTTCCTCTCAGGATCTTAGCTTTGTCGAGTGCCTTCAACTTCACCTGGGGGAAAGCTGCTGTTGTCTGTGGATCTGGCAAGGGTGGTGCCGGAGAGGTGACTTCGATCCAACCCATTGAGTGAAAGGGAGTGTTTCCGTGAATAGAGACAATGTTTAAATCTATATTGTCTCCAACAAACTGAGTGACTGCATTGTTTGTTTCCCCAACCTCCATAAAGACCACCTGATCATTACTTGACAATTCACTTTCACTGGCTGGCACTTTGGCTGTCATCACTGATTGATCCTCAAGCGCAGCATCAACCGCAACCTCATCATTGATCTGTTCATCGGTTTCCTCCACAATGGTGTCAAGAGTGCCAGAAGTATCTGGAACATCATCTCCACTCCTACTATTAAGGAAGCAGTATTTGTAGTTTTGTGTCTCCGTGTAAGACTCAGTGTATCCCAGCCGGTGGAACTTGTTGAGCATCCATTTTGACCCAAATCTATGATCAAGTTGTATGGCAAGCCCCATTTGGTGTGGCAATACTCCAGACCGAGGTCGACAGGCCTTAATAAAATTCTGCCCCCAAACGGCAACTCTTTCATCTGTCTTGACAATCGGTCTCAAGAACATCTGAAGGCTTGCAGGAACAAGTGTCAGCTGACTATCGATGTCAGTCATACTGTGTGTGGTGGGGTATGACTTTGGACCTAAATCAATCAAGGCAATATCATTGGATATGAACTTGAGTGCCGTCTTTATGATCTGAGTCTTCTCATCTCCATGGTCAAGATTAGCATGATGCACTCGCAGAATATTGTCGGTGCCATCTTTGAGACAGAGTACATCTGCCCTTCTTTCCTGTGTGTGAAATACAAGGTGTCTTCGTATTTCTCTAGAAGTTTTATCTTTAGCCAATGCTTTGAATAAGAAAGGCTCTTCTCTGGTGACTGATCAAACTCCTGCAGCCTTTCATGGACTTGGTCCATGTTCATTACCCCATGCTCTAATTCTGAGTCTAACCATTCGCAGAATTCAATAAAAACTGCCTCTCGCTCCTCATCAATACTCCTCTGTCCTCTCTTCCTTTTTCCTTCCTCATCAGTCTTGGACAAACGGTCACCTCTCGCAAACATAAGTTTGCATCGCAAATGGTACAGTGTTTCTTCTGCTACCAAGTCGTTGATCCCTTCCAGGCGTCCAGTGACTTCAGTGCCCCAGTCATCCCCGTGACTCCGTGCTGTCTTCAGCAAGCTTGCCTTCAGTGTATCTGCAGTCAAATTATCTGGCACTCTGTATTTCTTTCTAGCTTGTGCTGGATTATTTTTGTAGAGCTGGGCTGGTTGGTTGCAAAGAATGCATACATCCTTATACAGGAGGTCAACTGACTGTGATCTTCTAGAACTGCAGCCAGTTGATGAACTGAACTCACAAGTAGTGCGTCTTCTCTTCAACTTTGATGACTCTTTCTCTGCCTTTGATGCTTGAGCTGACTTCTTGGTGGTTGCAACAAAGTTGTTGTACAGATCATTTTTACACTTCTGGTGGTACCTCAGTTTTCCTTCCTTTTGAGCCTCCTTCATACGTTCCACAACAGTAACATTTTCGACAGTTTCTGCTCGTTTCAATAAAGTTGAGTATCCCTTTGGAGTTGCCTGTATGAGCCTTTCAGCTGGTGTATCCGAGCGTGCACAGATGAAGCAATTGAGCACAGGTGGAGTAACGTCTTCATCCATATTGCTAGACTCCATGTCCTGCAAAGTACAAAATGAGATATATTTAGAAATTATTTTTCCACAAAGGAGTGTCTGTGGTGAAACATAAATGTTAACAATCAACTCAGAATCATGAAAAACCCTTATTTGACCCCTCATAAGTTACTTAAGGGCCGATTAAAAAAAATAAAAATTCTCGAAAATAATTTTTCGGTACCCGAATTCAACAGCTTTTTTTCTGGGTTTCCCACGGGAGTTGAACTTCAACATTTTAACACATGTTATTACACACCTTTACAAACATATTGGTGAAGAAATTTTTAGGTAACAATTTAGTTAACAGATTTTCATATGTTTCCCTTACTACTACCTTAAGAGCTGTTTGACCTCCAACTGGAGTCGCTACGTGCAAATGCCACAGCGCAAAAATTGTGCAGGTGACCAAAGTGGTGATTGGGACTTAGGACAGAGTGAGAGATTTGTATCAGCTGAAATTGAGTTCTTCGCTGAATTACAGGATTGCATCGATGATGGACAGTTTGTCTCAACACCTGAGGCTGATGAGGTCTACAGTAACATGATGAGGGACTATGGTATTCAGAATCACAGCATCACCAGGGGCAGGCTGTTAAAGAAGATCCGTGAGAACATTTGTTGTGATATTACCGATGCTCAAGGCCAAAAACCTTCTGTTATTCATGGCAAAAAGGCAAGAAGGACAGCAATAGATGCTGCAATTGAGGTGATTCCTAAAGCTGTGGAGGAAGGAATTCTTAATGCAGAGAAATTCGGACAGGAGGCTTACAGTGCATTTGTAGAAAAGAGAATAAAGGGAAACCAAAACCTGTGGTCGACAATGACCAAATTGACATTGCCATCTTGGAATTCGGTCGGCAAAGACCTGTTGGTGAAAACTGGTAGTGAGGTAGTGGCACTGAAAGTGACGACATCCCTGTTTGCTCGACTACTAGTCATTGCATGGTCATCGAGGGAAGCAGTGGATCTAGAGGAAGTGGTAGGGGCACATGAACTGTCCAATACCAATAGAACTCTTCTCCAGCCAAATGGAATGGTCCACCCCACCACCGACAAGAGCAAGATCATATCACTCCTGGAGGGTCTTGTGAAATCCAGTGATGACACAAACTCAAGTGACCATGCTGAAGAACTTGCAGAACACCCTGAGAATGTGCAAGAAAGACCCAGGACATGCTTAATTGTTGATGGAATGGCGCTATTGCAAGAATTAATGAGTGTCAAGAAATTTCAGAACTGCAAGGAGCTAGGCACAGCGTATGTACAGCTAGCCGAATGCAGAGGACGTGCTTATGATCAGCTTCGGGTTGTGTTTGACAATTACACAATTGATGCATCATTGAAGGAAGGAACAAGGGAACGTCGTAGAGGCAAGACCAAGGCAGTGAAAAACTATATTGTTGATGAGCAAACCAAAATCAAGGACACCAAGTCATTCCTTGCTAGTAATGTCACAAAGGATTCACTGACACTCTTCCTGGCAAATAGATTGATCAACAGTAGATCCTCCATGCAGATTGTAACAGTGACAAGGAGAAGTGTCCAGAGCAATTTTGAATGTGAAATTGCTAAAGAGGTCAGTAGCCAGGAGGAAGCTGACACACTCATGATTTTGCATGCAGTGCAACTTGTGAAAACAGGATTCATTGTGAGTATCTATTTCCCAGACACAGATGTGTTGTTACTTGCTCTACGTCGAAGTGATGACCTAGGAAGTGATGCTGCAGTTATCATGGGCACTGGAAAAAACCGTCGGAAAATCTTACTAAGGCCAATCTATGAACAGCTTGGTGCTCAGAGGGCAAAAGCACTTGTTAATTGGCAGTCTCTCACTGGCTGTGACACCACTGGCCACATTCAGGGCAAGAGTAAAACAACTTGCTTCAAGGCATTCACTGAAAGTAGTCAAACAGTAGTGTCAGCAATTGCTCAGCTTGGAGAGGGTGATAAACCATCTGATGCTGTCCAAGAAGGATGTGAAGAGTATTTCTGTCGCCTCTTATGTCCGAAAGGTGTCACAATAAGAAGTGCTGCTGAACTACGATGGCACCTACTCCGCCAGCTGAAGGCTGATCAGGGAGTCGAGAAACTAACACCAACTGGTGGTGCCTGGAAAGAGCATGTCCAGCGTGCTCATTTGCAAGCACACACGTGGGCACAAGATCTAACTCTAAATCCAACTGTGATCGACCCAAACACCTTGGGATGGGAAACTGTTGGAGGCGAATTGAGACCAGTCCTGGCGCAGGTTGCAATTGCTCCAGCCTCAATTCTCCAACTTGTTCGCTGTGGCTGTGGACGAGCTGCAAAGAGTCCTAGCAAATTGTGTTCACGCAGGTGTTCATGCAAAGCTAGGAATGTAGTCTGTACCGAATTGTGTAACTGTGATGCTGATTTGGAGAAATGCTGCAACACTGATGCCCAGCCTATTGGAAATGACATTGTGTTTGATCAGTAGAGAGCTCGTCGTTTGGATTTTTTATAGGAGTTGTTTGATGAAACAAACTGATTAACAAACTGTAGCATTGCTTTCAGAAAAGGCTTAAGTCTATGATGGATGCTAGCCACCACAACTAGTCTTCATCAATTGTCTCAGACTAAGACACTAGGCTATGTTTGCTCATACTTTGATTAAAAATGGCGGCCATCTTGAAATTATAAAGATGTTGGCCATCCAGCTGAAATTTGATTATCACCATTGTCTTCCTTGACCCCGAAAATGTGGGTAAGGACACTATTCTTGTGCTGATACCTTGATTAATAAGTGAGATATAAGGCAAAATAGGTCCGAAATGGTGGCCATCTTGAAATCAAAGATGGCCACCATGAAGATGTCGTGAAAATTTGGCAACAGCAATTTTTTTATTTTATATGCTATTTAGAGTGATTTAAGCCTTGTTGCAAAGAATCTAGCAAAACGGTCCACAAACTTTGGTTTCCCAACATAAGCCCATGTACTACAGGCTTGCATGAACATGGGTATGAGGCGTATAAAGTATTTTTTTATATGTTGCTTAAATCAGAGTTCAAGCCACAATCACTGGGATACCAGCCCAGAGTCCTCACAACAAAGCCACCACTTCACCTACTTAATGGTTCACACATATCATATTTTTAAAGAGAATCACTGTGGGAATGCAGAAAACTGTTAGCAAAGTTTGAAATCACAACCATATAACCACCTTTAGGTGTTGAAATCACAACCATGATAAACTTTATCTGAAGCATTGCTATGAAAGAGTGTGTTTTCAAATTTGTCCCCTCTTACTTGTTCGTGTCAGTGTTTCCTCCCATCTTGTGTCTCTCTTCCTTTTCTGGGTGTTTATTCCCTTCCTTTTTGTGCCCAATTGTTCCCCCACTACCCAACTGTCAGTTCATCCTTACTCTTCCATGAGCCTCGCTCTTGATGTGCATGGTGGTGATGAACTATCCAGTACAATTAAAAGTATTATTGATCTGGTACAGCAAATAAGAGGAAATGGTTATACCTTCTCCCATTACTTACAAAAAGGATGCTGAAGGGAATTTGGGTTTCGACATGAATACGTCATACCTGTTCGTTTAAACTCTTCACTCGATGCAGGGATATCAGTGGCTCAAGGAAAAGGTGCTCAGTGAGGAGGGAAAGAGGCAGCAGGGACGTCTCAAGGAACCACAAAGCATCACTGAAAGGCTGGAGTGCACAATGTGATGATGGGCCTCGGGCATGATGTCAGAGACTCAACTTTTTAACATAGTAAAGCGATGTTCTCATTTTATGGATGTCATGCAGAGCCATCATTACATTGTGCGACAATTACACGAAGTCAAAAGTCTCAACTGATGCTCAATGTCTGGTTCTATTTGCATGGTGCCTGCTCAATGTCTGGTTCTATTGGCATGGGGCCTGCTCAATGTCTGGTTCTATTAGCATGGTGCCTGCTCAATGTCTGGTTCTATTAGCATGGTGCCTGCTCAATGTCTGGTTCTATTAGCATGGTGCCTTCACAATGAAGGTGTGAGTTCGGTGCTCCTGAGGGCTACCAAGGTGGAGCAACTCATCGAGAACCTCGGAGCTATACAGGTAGCGTATCAACCAAATATTATGGTCCTGAGACGTATTGTTTTCATTCTGCTTGTTCAATTTGTAAATTTAAAGATGTAAATTTCAATTTCCTGTTCAATTCTCTCAACATTTTCCCCAATATATCGAAATGCACAATTATTTAAATTTCTTCCAGGAAGTTAACTTGAAAATTGTTGATTGACCTACACAGGTGCTTCCTAAGTTGACAGCTGCGCTGGTGGCGGAGATGGACAACATTCTTGGAAACAAGCCAGCCGGACGGAAGGAATGCCGTCCTTAGGAAAGTTTTTCTCGACTTTGTCTCCTGAAACATTGGGTCCACATCACCCTTTCTCTCAGCCTTGGGTACCCAAGTTGGCCAAATGTATTATGTTCAGCCAATGGGAAAGGCAAGGAAATTTAGCAATAGCTAAAAAAATGGAAGTGTACAAGAATGAATATCAAGTCAAGGTCAAGGGTGACACCTACAGTGGTCCCGGAATATTTACAAATGAACATATTTTCCAGGAAAACTTACCATGGAGGTACCTTTTATCTGTAGTACTTTTTCTACAGTTTCCTGGCTTTACCTGGCTCCAGTTATACACAAGGAAAAAAATAACAACAAAAAGAGTATGAACTTCCTTTCAAAGCGATAATGGAATAATTACTTTTCCTCATTCGCTGGCGAACCATTCCGACAATACGTTGTAATTGGTCATCGAGGAACATATGTGACGTTAGCATGATTTGCATGTCATGCTGAGCTACTACTTCTGAAGCGGTCAAGCGGGAGCCAATAAGCTCAGAGTTGTTTGGCTCAGTGGTATACTTGTCACTGATTGGCTAGAATGGAGTTGCAGAATTAAAATCACTTGCAAAGTTGATCATACATTTGTTACACACCACCAAAGTCAGCGAATTTGTTTTTACGAGTGAGCTTCGGTCTTGAGGTGAAAACGAGGTGTTTCAAAGCATTAAAATGCTCTGTGGAAGACTTTCGTGACGTATTTAATTGGAATCATTAATCCTACTTTTTAAAGCCTTACTAACCTTAATAAAGAAATGCCCATGGATTATATAGCTTGTGCAGTTCTTTCATTAGGACAAATACTCAATAAGATGATTTCAATAAGGCAAATGCCCAAAAAATGTATCAATAAGTAAGTCGGTCGGTGTAATGGGGATTTCAATTCTGATTTGCCTAAATATAACACCTCGGCTCAGCCAATCATAGTGTATCCCCACCATACTGTGCATTTATTTATCTTTGTACTTCACACGGATATGTTTCATCTATATAGTGAAGTAGCCAGATTTGTCAGTCTGTCCGTCTGCCATGGCCTTTTCCATGCACGTGTTACGTTTAGCTCCCGGTTAGGCCTCTACGGACATGCACGTCATCCCGGCATCCAGCACTCAACCCGTCCCATTGCTTTGTTGATGGCAGTTGAACAACATAACCCATAGATGTGACTCTACCTGATATCCATAGGAGACGGGCTGAATGCCAGACGCCAGCTCGCCTTCTATTTGACGGATTTAGTAAGACGGTGTTATGTCTGGGACATTATTACGGTGTTACGTCGAGCGTTAGGTTTGGTTCGGCCTTTACTGCAGTGACTAAAATTCAGCGGACATTCATGACTCAATAAGAATTCAGCGATGTATAATTTCAGAAACCACTTCTGATAACTGCTAGCAAGCCACAACCTATTAGTCTACGTTTCTTAATAATATCGTTTTCATAATATTGTTTTTTTGATGAATTAGTTTGCGTATTACTAAAATTAACACTGGGTTGTTGGCAATAAACCAAATGATTATGGAATACATTTTTTTTGCAAATATTGACTATCAATGAACTAAAATATCACATTAGTTGGGGACATGTATTGCAAAGCAATTCTCCCTCTTGGTATCTCTGGGTTTTATGGACTAAATCGATTTATCAACTTTCAAGCAAGCAACAACCTCAATAATCTTTCACGGTTTGCTTCCTATCTTGACGAACTTTTGAAAGACCCCTAAAAGGCACGGATGAGGGCCAATGCGGAGAAGCGTGGCATGCTTGGATTCAAGGTGAACAAATACATTGTGACGCGTCTTTGTTACACCTGTACTACAAATGGTAGAGGTACAAGCTCATCAAGGAGCCTTAGAGAATTACAAAAAATCTTTATAAATAATGCAGAACTTATGATATCAAGTTATTTTGTGGATACTTGTTAAAACAAGTGGTCTCCAGAAGAAAAGAAAATATTTCAATTCATTGAAATTCGTTTAAAAACCTTCAGATGTGAAAAAACTTAAAATGTGAAAACCCCGCTTTAGAACGTTGAAACAAACTGATTTGTCCACTGTGACAGAAACTTGCACAAATAAAATTTCTGAGGCTTCACTGGAGGCTCATGCATTTTTCCATTTCATGGTTCTTTCTGAGATGAAAGCATCTCATCGGAGCTCTTGCGTCGAAGTAATTGCTGACGCGAATGATTTCTGGTCGATAAAGCCTCACTCAAACTCTCTATTTGTGAATGGTCAGAAGCTAAATGATGGCTGAATTTGTCTGCTAGCATCACTTGGGGTTACAATTGCGTGAGGCCCATGAGAATGTGCTTCCTGCCCACGAGTCCTCGAAAAATGAAAAAAGTTCACCTGAGTCTCATGGGGTAAACCATGAGATTCGACGTGCGTGAAAGTCCATTGATCCAAACAAGGTTTATTGGGTATTTGAATCTTTGTATGGATAGTTCAGATCAATGCAGAGCATGACTAAGCTGTGCAAATCGCATTTTCTTTTTCTTTTTTTTGTTTCGAAAATTTCAGAGATTGTGAGAAATTTATAGTCTGGCGGAATGGTGCATAAAATCAACCGAATAGCGCTTTTTGTGTTAAATGCATATAACTTGGCATGTGATAGAGCAAAATCTGAGAATTAATTTTGGATCTGGGGCCACTTGAAAAAAATCCAAGATGGCCGCCATTTTCAAGATGGCCGCTACATAGTGAAAATGATAATTTTAACAGATATGAGTTGTTTTGTTGTCATTTTTATATATCTGACTTGTGTCCACAATGTATGATGAATTACATAAACAAAACTAAAATACTGAGGTTTTAAAATTTATAATACCTGTTTAGCAGAAATTTTATGCCTTATTTGCATATTTTTGTTTGAATACCAGTATCTTTTTTCATACCTCACTGGTATTTGTCTATTTATTAAACAAACACGTGGATATTCTGTTTGCAAATAATTTATAGTTATTATTCCTTTATCTCTTTACAGTACTCAAGTGTGTCTTCATGGTTACTACATGTTATTTAATAATTTTTGAAGTAGCTTATGAAGGACCTCCATAAGTCGAAGTGGAAAAGTCCAACTATTCCATGACACTCTTTCACAGTCAGCACCACACTTGTATAATGCAGTATGCAGTATACCGTAAATTACTTTTGACATATTTCCAGTGTCCTCTGCAGCCTCTGTCTGGAGTACACGAACATCTGATCAGCTGTCGATCGGACTTTTATGCCTCAGAAATACTTGTCCAGAGAGGTCCCCATGTTCTTGTTGGTGACCCTTTCAATCCCAAATCACTGGGACCTCGAGGTTTTAGAGTTGCTGTTATGTCCCCAAACGTATCCAGCCTGGTATGCCACTCTCTTTGTGTGTTGGATAAGAACTGCTGACATTGGAGGTAATGCCTCCATGGATCTGGCTTTCTTGGTGAACCGTTCTTCATGTGCCTTTTTGATACAGGTACTTGCATGATCATACATGAGAACAACAAAGCGTTCAAACACATGGGATTTATCAGCCAAGACTTGTGCCTCCAGTTCCTCACGAAGTGCCACAAATGCTGTTGTGACTTTGTCATACATCTTCCATGTCTCCCTTGCACTATTCGTCCCTCTGCCAACAAAGAAAGATGTTTGGTCACATCTTATCAAGGCGTAGAATAATGGTCGTGCTTTGGATTTCTCAGGGTCGAAAGACGTTTCTATTTCATGCACAGCTATGTACCTGAAGTGCTTTCCCATGCTGAATGTTAGCCAAAACTCTGTTGTTGGAACATAGCTATGGCTAGGGCAACTATATCTGTGTCCACCATCCTCATCAAGATTCTAGTATGTCCTTCCCTGACGCAATCAGCGGCATGAATTACCAATCTATTATCTGCCTCTTCATGCGTGCATGGGGATAGGAGTCCAGATTACATTCACGTGTGGCTAGCTACTTAGTATGAAGTTCCCATAGCCATGTACAACTTCTTTATTCTTGCTCTCTATTGTGATGGACTGTTAGGCAAGGTACAGGAGCTGTTTGGTCTATTTATTGTCTGAAGAAAAAGCTACAATAATTATTCCTAGTTTCTCGGAAGCTTTGTTGTTGCCTCGACACAGCGCATGACACATTTGTTTAATTTACACTTTGGTGCTGCTTTCAGGCTGTCTTTGATGTATTCATCCTACACAATATTTCTTCTGTTGACATTTTGCAACCTGGTTCCCAAAACCTTCATGAACATGGTCTGGGCAGACTCACAAAATGTTTTGGCAACACCTGCTTTGAACATGTTTATGATCGCTGCACCGTCTGTAATTGTGGCCTCAACATCAGGTGAGTTTTTTGGCTTAGGACCCAGCTTTTCCAGACATGAAACCAAACTTTATTTGGCACCTGATCTAAGTGTCCCAAATTGTGAAAGTGCTGGTGCGTATGACTGATTCTTATGACAAAATAACTCATCGAGATCACACCCATGTACCTGGCAAGAGATACCTACAGATGAGAGAAGAGAGAACAATTCTTCCCTGGATTAATCAATCTGTTGCTTCTCCTTTTTTGCAACTCTCGGTGGAAGACAACTAATCAATGGAAACTTGTTTCTCTTTAAGGGGACAAAGAGTGTTTCGGTTCTCTTGACTATTCTGCTTTCCACAAAGTCATCAAACTGTTCTTACTCTTTCAATGTTTCTATGTTGCTGCCACCTCTTCATCTGCAATGTCTCTGGTAACAGGTACAATTAAGTCCATGCTTTATTTCAAGAAAAGGTCTCCCATTCTATCTATCACAATAAAAAGTGATGTTATAATGTCGCTGAACGTACCATAAGCAGATTTGGTTTGTTCGTGAAGCTGGATACTCGAACTCCTGTTTCTAGTAAGTTGAATTCTACTTCTGTTGTAGCTGTGGTCCATACACTGTCTTCTATCGAGTCACTGATAGTCTTTCATACTGTAATCTCTATATGGAGTCCTCCAAACAACAACAACAACAACAATAGTAGGGTCAATATACGAAAAAAACTCACCTAACCCTACAAAAATTGATACAAAAGGTTTTTCAATGGATTCTGGTACCATTGGGCATGCTAAATAACATACTAAAAATCTAGTAACATCTGACTTCCGGAAAGGGGTCATTTTCAAGATGGCGTCCAAGATGGCCGCCGGGAGCTTAAATGGCCATATCTCAATTACTAGTACCCGACTGCAAAGCTGCAATGAGCCGGCGAAGCCAAAGCCTCTTGCCACAATTTACCCATCACTATGGCATCAGTAGGTTAGGTAGTTGGTAGTAGGTAGGTGTAGTAGGTGTAGTAGGTACCATTTGCATTCTGGATGAGATTAAAATTGATAAAATTTACTTCTTGATTAATTCGGTGAATTCCATCTCAACTTCTGATATTTCCGGCCGTGAAAAACTATCCCCGACGGCCGCGAGATTTCTAAAAAATAATTCTTCGTCAATTTTAGATTATTTGACGCCGTTTTCACCCTCCGAAACGCGTAATAAGCTTTAAAAAAGATATTTTTCAAATGCTCGAATCTCATTGGTTCCGGTGTTTGGTGACGATTTTCGTTGAAGATAACGAGGTTGGTCTTAACGTATTTTAATTACAAATTAGAGGTGCATTAGATTGTGAATCAAAGAAAGACGGGTGAAACAAACTCCTATTGAACTTTTTCGCAATTGTTTCATGCAAACTTCCGCATCCGGTCGATGGCAGCCTCCATTGCGTGATTTGGTTTTAGAAATATTTTTTGAAATGCTCGAATCTCATTGGTTCCGGTGTTTGGTGACGCTTTTCGTTGAAGATAACCAGGCCCGTGCGGGCCGAGGTTGGTCTTAAAGTATTTTAATTATAAATTAGAGGTGCATAAGATTGTGAATCAAACAAAGACGGGTGAAAGAAACTCCTCTTGAACGTTTTTCAATTTGTTATGCATACTTCCGCATCTGCAAGATGGCGGTCTCCATTGCGCTTCGGAATTCTCAAGCTAAGGGATACAGCATAATCTGGTTTTCAACATAAAACGTACGCGTTTATTGACAACACCGGCTGCGCCGGCTACTAGTACCCGACTGCAAAGCCGCAATGAGCCGGCGAAGCCAAAGCCTCTTGCCACTATTTTACCCATCACGATGGCATCAGTAGGTTAGGTAGTTGATAGTAGGTCGGTGTAGGTACCGTACCTGGTAAGACTTGGTAAAAGAGAAGAGCAGACATTCCTCCCCAATACCTACATACAATAAATGTCACAAGAAGCTTAAGGAAGTAACGATACGATGTGCTAGCTTGGGGCCTATTTTAGGAAATTTTAACTGGGCTTAACATACGTTTTCACAGTATGTGTGTAGTCTTCCAACTTCAGTCTGTCAGGGCTGGTTCTCTCCGGGCACAGCGGCTTCCTCAACCAGAAGAAGTTAGCTTGCAATAAGATCAGTGCCGACAGATCAGACGATTGTGCCGTTTCAACGGCAATGTGTGACTGTCATTAATCAAACCGAGCTTTCTTTCTTCATGTAAACCGCTTGTACCGTATTTCTGGCCGTGAAAAACTATCCCCTACGGCCGCGAGATTTCTAAAAAATAATTCTTCGTCAATTTTAGAATATTTGACGCTGTTTTCAGCGTCCGAAACGCGTAATAAGCTTTTGAAAAATATTTTTCAAATGGTTTGGTGACGATTTTCGTTGAAGATAACGAGGTTTTTTTTTTTTTTTTTTTTTTTTTTTGTATACAAGATCGAGGCTAGTGAAAGAGCTAACATTAATCACACAAAAAGACAAACCGACACACAAAACACAAAAAACAAGGGGAGCGGTAGACAAGATGGGGAGAGAGGGGGAAGGACACAAAAGAGAGGGGGAAGGACACAAACACAACATTTGAGAGCAGGGACATCGGGAGGACTTGGGGGGAAGTGGGAGAGGATTAAAACATATGAACACTGCAAGGACTCTGGGGTGAATTACCGGGGGTAGAAAAGATCAAGGTTTTCGATGGGGGAAGATAAGAGATGGTGGTGAACAGCTGTTTTAAAGACCTGGAGGGAGGAGTGGGATTGAAGGGAGTGGGGGAGTTTGTTCCAGAGGCGGGAGAAAAGGGGAATGAAAGAGTGAAGGTGAGCAGAGAGCCTAGACTTTGGCAGTTTAACCAGAAGAGGGTTGCAGGCAGATCTTGTGCGACCTGAAGGAATATTGGGGGGACAGAGCACAGAGAGAGCTGGGGGAGCAAGGCCGGAGAGGAGTCGGTAGAAGACAGAAAGACCACCAACCTGCCTGCGGTGAGTGAGTGAAAGGCCCTCGGCGTTGACTACATCGCAGGAGATTCCAATGATTCTGAAAGCTTTGGCCTCAACAGCGTGAAGCCGAGCAAGGTGTGAGGCAGGAGCACCAGCCCAGAGGGGGGAACAGTATTCCATTGAGCTGCGGATGAAAGCCTTGTATGTGGTGAGGAGCTCAGGTGTGCCAAGGAAGGACTTCGCACGACGGAGGATGCCCAGTCGGCGACTGGCTTTGGAGACCAGCTTGGAAATGTGGTTTTCCCAAGAAAGATCATGGCAGATAGTGAGACCCAAAAGCTTGTGCGACAGAACTTCTTGGAGAGGATTGTTGAGAAAGTAGATGGGAGGGTTGTCCAGTCGTTCCTTTCGGAGAGACATTGTAAGAGTGTGAGATTTGTCAGGATTGAAAGACATGCTCCACTTGTTTGA
Source organism: Myxine glutinosa (assembly GCF_964187855.1). Classification (NCBI taxonomy): domain Eukaryota; kingdom Metazoa; phylum Chordata; class Myxini; order Myxiniformes; family Myxinidae; genus Myxine; species Myxine glutinosa. Next base: position 98,024,845 of record NC_136264.1, on the reverse strand, counting down.
CCAGTCTGTGATTTTGTCCAGGTCTGCAGAGAGTGAGGAGGCTGCAGACTGCCGATCTGAGGGATGAGGAATGGAGCGACAGAGAGTAGAGTCGTCAGCAAAGAGATAGAGAGGATTTTCAAGAGAGTCAGAGAGATCATTGATGAAGACCAGAAAAAGCACAGGGCCCAGAACACTACCTTGGGGAACTCCAGCCTGAACAGGAGGAGGAGATGAGAGAAACCCATTCAGGGCCACACGTTGACTACGACCAGAGAGGAAGTCCGCCAGCCATGCGTGGAGATTTCCATGGATACCAAAGGAGGAGAGTTTGGAGAGCAGAGCAGGGTGCCAGACCGTATCGAAGGCACGTGAAATGTCAAGGGAGACAGCTCTAATTTCCTGTTTGGCGTTGAGGACCTCCATCCATTGTTGAGAAAGCAGAAGCAGCATGTCCAGAGTAGAGTGACCAGGTCTGAAACCAAATTGATGATCAGAGATCAAGCCATTGGAGAAGAGGAAAGATTTAATATCTGAAGCAATGATGGATTCCATGACTTTGCTGATAATTGGGAGAAGGCTGATTGGTCTGTAGTTGCTGGGATCTGTTTTTGCACCTTTTTTGTGCAAAGCGGTGATGTTGGCTGATTTCCAAGCAGAGGTTGGTCTTAACGTATTTTAATTACAAATTAGAGGTGCATTAGATTGTGAATCAAAGAACGACGGGTGAAACAAACTCCTATTGAACTTTTTCGCAATTGTTTTATGCAAACTTCCGCATCCGGTCGATGGCAGCCTCCATTGCATGATTTGGTTTTAGAAATATTTTTTCAAATGCTCGAATCTCATTGGTTCCGGTGTTTGGTGACGCTTTTCGTTGAAGATAACCAGGCCCGTGCGGGCCGAGGTTGGTCTTAAAGTATTTTAATTATAAATTAGAGGTGCATAAGATTGTGAATCAAACAAAGACGGGTGAAAGAAACTCCTTTTGAACGTTTTTCAATTTGTTATGCATACTTCCGCATCCGCAAGATGGCGGCCTCCATTGAGCTTCGGAATTCTCAAGCCAAGGCATAATCTGGTTTTCGACATAATACGTACGCGTTTATTGACAACACCGGCTTCGCCGGCTATTATTCAACCTAGAAAGGTGGTTTTGGTGTCTAACCCTAGGTTTTAGGGCCCAAGGAATCCAAATGAATCAATAAAATTACCATCAGTTATTTATTTATTGACAAGTCCAAGATGACATCCCAAGGTGACATCCTGATCCACTAAAATGGCTCTGTCGAATAGTAGTCAACCTAGAGAGATTTTTTCAGTGTGTATACCTAGATTTAAGGCACCCAGGAAATCATCAAAATTACTTAAACAAGTACACATACATTCAAAGTACACCGCCCCATGCCAAATAATTAAATATGCTGCAGCGCGGCATTGCCGGGGCGCCTCCGGCGCCCGGCAATACCGCAGTGCAGCTCATTGAGGCTGCATTGGGAGGGATAGGTGTACACTAATTGATTGATTAATTGTGTAATTAAAATCAATAAAAGATTATCACAAAATATTTTCATAATTAATTGGCTAATCGCATAACTAAACCACTCGTGCTTCATCCGAAGATGTATCTTTTAGAAATGTAATTAAATAAGTCATTTATAAAAAATTAAATAATTAATTGATTACTCAATAAATAATTAATCGATTAATCAATAAATAATTAATAGATGAAATGATTAATCAATAAATCAAAAATATCCTTGATAGCCACATCGCTTGGTCACTCATGTCCAAATATTAGCTTCCCAGCTCAAAAGGTGCCTGAGATATTGGCCAAATGAGAAAGAAAATAAATAAATGATTAATAATGAAAATAAATAAATAATAATCATTAAAAAATTAAATTATTAATCAATTTGGTCAGAGAACACATAAACTACCACTATTTCATCAGAATCTGTAACTTTAAATTTAAATTTTTTTTTGGCATTAATCAAATAATTACATAATTAATCGATTAATTTATTAATTAATAAATCAAAAATATCCTTTGCAGCCAAATCACCTGGTCATTGGCATGTCCAAATGTCAGCTTCCTAACTCAAAAGGTGCCTGAGTTAATGGTCAGAAGAGAAAGGAAATTTGATTAATTAAATAAGTACTGAATTAATCGCTAATAATTAAATAACTCCTCAATTTATTGATTAATCAAAAAACAAAAAATACCGTTTTTGACAAAGGACTTGCTCACTATTGTGCCGAAATTTCAGCTTCCTAGCTCAAAGGATGGCTGAGATATCGTCCGGACAACCAAGGAAACAAGAAAACAAACAAACAAGAAACCAGAGTGAAAACTGAGTACTCTCTTTCAGCGTGCGTCACTGCCAAGCCCCCTTCGGTGCCCGGCAATGACGATTTGCAATGCCTGGAGGTGGCATAGGAAAGGAGCGGTGTACAATAAGCACAAAGTAATCAGGTAATCCAGTAAGCCAGGTTTACCAGCCCATTAGGCATTTGTTGTCTTATACAGTTAGTCGCTATTCATTGTCATCCTCCGACTCCTCTGGAAGAAACTTGTTATGTGGATTGTCACATTCTTCAAGTTGGCACGGTCCACAGGCAGTAGTACATGGTAGTCCATATCGTCTACAAGAGCAGCGGAGTGTCTTGCAGGCAGTGGAGCAGTTACAATGAATGACCTTCAAGAGACTGTCTGGAGCAGCGTTCATTCTTGACATAAGTGGGACAAACTGATTATCCTGCAGGCTCCACCCCCATTTCATGGCATCCATACCCTCTTCTTTTCCCATCCACACCATGATCTGGTAGTACGCTATACGACAGTGAAGTTTGGTAGCAGATTCAGTTGGGGGCAGACGTTCGGGTGTTACAAAAGACGAAGCAGAGACAACCTTCTTGCTGAAGGTGTTATATCGCATTGTTGCAAGGGAATCTTTGCACTTGCCACCAAAGAGGATAGCCATTACTCGGCATCCAAGGTCATCGATCACCTCTGTGGTCTGGTTTGGGATGGTGAATGTGTTGGCACAAGACCGAAGGACAGGGTCTCCTTTTACAACCTTCTGGAAAGCAGTCTTTTTGCCAACACCAAAAATCCGAGAAGTCGTGTCACAACCAGTCATGGCATGGATGAATATCAACTGAGAACACATGTCATGTCCGAGGATTTCTTTTAGACGGTTGATGTCATACACTTTAAAACTGCCATCAGCTTTGGACTTGTCTATGACTTGTTTATGAGCCTTGCAGCTGTCTCAAGTATTGCTCTCTTCTGCGACTCTTCATCACCTTCTTGGTTTGTGCTGTTGAAGTATGATCTGAGGATGTGTGACGTTTTCTCTCTCATTGTCACTATGTCATCTAAACCTTCTCCTTCTGCAATATATATGCAGTTCCCATACCGTTCCTTCAGCTGTCTTTTTAGGTATTGATTACCATAGGGGAGGGAATCGGCCTTAGACAAATACTCTTTCATTTTACACCTAAGGTCAGAAACAGTCAGCTGTTCTTCATCATTCGCTGCAAGGTATGCACACATCTTTGACATGGCTTGTTCTTGGTCCTCATATTTTGGCCTTCCAGATTTCCTCCGCTTTGGATCAGGATCTGTCTGAAATTGCAGGGGTATATGACGGCCACACCTGAAATGGCTGCTACAATCTTGATGATACACGCAGTCTGCAGCGTGTAGATCCCCATGATCGTATTCAATTCTACCTTTGACCTTGAAAGACCACTCATCTTGCCGGTTATCACAGCATAGCAATATTTTCTTTGCAAAGATATCAGTTTTCACATAACTATAGTCTGCACTCCCTTCCTGAACACTAGTGCCGCAGAAAAGGCAATCAGTTTTGCTATTGAACGGACCTTCAGAAACCCTAGTACTCCTTTTTGTGGTACTGGATTCACCACTCTGTTTCCTCTTTAAATGAAGATCTATTTCAATACTGTTTGTGTACATTTTGCGACAGTTCAAATGCACTTTACAGCCAGCAGTCACAGCAATGGTGTCACCTCTCCGAACACTAGCTTCATTGATCCCATCAGCACCCTTTTGGCGAATCTTGCCTACATCACCTCCATCTTCCAATTTGCCTTGACAAATGGGACAGATCTGGTCACTGCAGGATGCACTCATCTTGTACCTTGAAGAAAAAAAGAAGAAATTAATACACGTATGATTAGTGCCTTTACAAAATCATAACGAAATGCAAATAGCCTCTAGAATGGTCAATATATGGAAAGTAACCACCTAACCCCCCAAAATTAGTACAAAACTCTGACTTCCAAATTCTTTTTGTTTCCTGAAGATGCCACTGACAGTTAACTGAGAGTTAACTGTGACAAAATTTGAATATACAACACATGGAATTTTCCACACCCTTGAATATACTCAAATTGCCAAAAAGCCACCCTTGTGGGTGGCACACTGGCACAGTCCTACTACCCTGGACACATGGAGTGCCCCCCCCCCCCCCCCAGGCTATAGCTGGGAAAAGTTGTGTACATTTATTTTGGAAATGTCTAAAAAATATGGATTTTGTTTATGCATACATGTACCAAATAATATACTTATTCCTTTTGAGATGAAAATAAATTGTTTGTCAGATTTTTCAGTCCCCCCACACATTACACTCTCATCTCCAATCTGAAACACACACTTGGTTCATTAGCTGGTGAGTCGGAGGATGACGATGAATAGCGACTAACTGTATAAGACAACAAATACCTAATGGGCTGGTAAACCTGGCTTACTGGATTACCTGATTACTTTGTGCTTATTTAAGTAATTTTGATGATTTCCTGGGTGCCTTAAACCTAGGTATACACACTGAAAAAATCTCTCTAGGTTGACTACTATTCGACAGAGCCATTTTAGTGGATCAGGATGTCACCTTGGGATGCCATCTTGGACTTGTCAATAAATAATTAACTGATGGTAATTTTATTGATTCAATTGAATTCCTTGGGCCCTAAAACCTCGGGTTAGACACCAAAACCAACTTTGTAGGTTGAATAATAATTGAGATATGGCCATTTTAAGCTCCGGGTGGCCATCTTGGATGCCATCTTGAAAATGACCCCTTTCCGGAGGTCAGATGTTACTAGATTTTTAGTATGTTATTTATCATGCCCAATGGTACCAGAATCCATTGAAAAACCTTTTGTATCAATTTCTTTGGGGTTCAACCATATATTGACCCCTCTACAACAGGCATTTAAGGCCATTTTCCCTGCTAGAGCAGAGCCTTGCGGTCCCCATGACAATCTTCTCCATTTTGCCCTATTTTCTGCATCTCCCCTTGTTAACCCCCTTGCCCGCATTTCTTCTTCCACCATCTTTAGCCAAGTCTTTTTCAGTCTTCCCCATCCTCTACTTCCTTCTACATTCATTTCCATCACTCTTCTCAACCAGTCACTTTCATCCTTCCTCAACACATGACCAAACCATCTCAACCTGTTCCTCTTCACATAATCAATCACAGGCTCTATTCCCATCATCTTTTGCAATTCATCATTTGTCTTCCTCTCTCTCAACGATACTCCGCACATCCACCAAACCATTCACATTTCCACCCCTTCCAGCCTTCGTTGCTGCTTTACGTTCATTACTCATGTCTCGCTCCCATAAATCATAACACTTCTCACACATGCAGCATACACCTTTCCCTTCAGCTTCAACGACACTCCCCTCATCAGCATGCCACTCAGTTCCCGAAACTTCTTCCATGCACATCTCACTCCAGCAACCGTTGCCGAGTCTGATCCACCTTCTCCATTCAGCATGTCTCCGAGGTAGCAAAATGTTTTCACATCTTCCAGCTTCACGCCGTCTCCAAGATCCAACTCAACATTTCCTCCATCTGCAGCTCCCTCTGTGCACACCTTACATTTGAATGTAGCTGCCACACTGGTTAATGACCCTCTCAGACCACTACATTTTTGATGAACCCACTCATCTTTATTATTATCTTTATCCTTAATTCATATTTATTTGAATTATGGAGTCCTCCAAAGATGATCACAAATTTATACTCTTTGCAAATTAAATTGTATCATCTTTTGCAGAATTCACAGAGGTTAGTCAAAGGAAATAACAAGAGTTTAACCTGTGTTGAGAGAAATTCACATTTTGTCATATGATATTCATGGCCAGTCTTACCATTGCAGGGGATTTTGATGATAAAATGGAATGTTATTTATATCATAAAAAAGTGTCATCAATAACTTCGAAGAATCAAGTTGTTGATCATATCTTTTACATGTCAACAAACATGCCTAAATATATAACGTTGGTTTGTTTAATTGGTTATTTTGATATTACAAAATGTCCCCAATTGCGTAATTTTGTGTAATATGTGTAAATAAGCAAATATAATGAAAAACTGCAAGCTGCATTGTCAATATAATGTCACTATATCAGAAATTTAAACCAATGGCTGCCATCTTGGAAATGGCTGCCATTTTGAATTTTTTTGAGTGGCCCCATGTCCAAAATTAATCAGTATGCGGTGGTCAACCACTGTGTCAAATTTGCTACTTTAAAAATCCCCACAACGGTTTTACCTATTCTGCCGGACTATTATGCCTCTGTGGCCACAGAGAGGAATTTCACACAGTTGCTGCCGATTGGTCCATAGTTTATTGTCACCCAGGAATCCAACTGCGGAACCTCCAAATGATAGGGTTTTGACCACATGAGTAAAAGTTAATACTGGACTACCAAAAGCCTTCCGTGCTTATAGAAGGAGGTGTTTTGGTTTTTATAAATTTAAAAGTTCTAAGTTTTTTTGTTCAATTTTGTGTATTTAATTCATTAGGAGATTGAAGGCCCTTTAAGAAAATAACAAGGTTGTTGATTGATCATTGTAAGTGACCACATCATGTAACAATGTTGCAACAGGTAATGTGAGTCTGTGTTTTCACTAAATGATGAAGGACAATCAGAAATGTAGTCAGACAAAGCCATAAGTTGTTAGGTACTTGTAAAGTATGATAATAAACCCTGACAACTGTGAATAGCAGTATCAGACAGAGATACCTCACCGCTGCTTGGGCAATTTCGACCAAAATCTATTATCTGAGAAAAGAAGTATCAACTGATAATTTCTGATCAGTGTTGTTTTACCTGTATTATTTATTTTATTTTCAGGCACATGGGGGAATTATTGTAGTTCTTCTGTTAGAAAATATGTTTGGGAGTTTTGTTTGTCGTTGTTTGTTTGTTTTTGGATAAAATGACTCCATGGACATAGTTTGAGTGGGAGTTTGAGAAAACAAATTACGTAGATTGTACACATGGTTTATACTCTTATTTATGCATTGAAGAGATTGATTGTGAGATTTTGTTGACTCAACATGAGCACTGTATTTTTGCTGCAGCGTACGCGCCGCACAGCCTGTATTAAATAAGTCATTACATACAAAATAAACAGATGAGGCTCCTGAAAAAGGTACTGCACTTGTTTTTATTTCATGTGAAAATATTTTAATTTCTATTTTATGTGAAATTGCTGAAATTCACCCAACTGGCACCATGAGTGTACCAGAATGGATTTTCATGCACAACGCAAATGCACTGTACAACATGACGAAACCATCACAGGCCTTGTGAAGATAGGCCTCATCGATCGATGCAGCAGTATGTTGTTTATACACTGCCCAAATAATTATGTGGCATTCTTTCAAGCAGAGATTTTACCGTGGAGGTTACGCAGGTCCTAGCTATTATTTCCAACTATTTTTTCTTAATCAGTATTTATAAAACCCATGTCATTATAAAGGTATTTGTTGACGAATTCTGGGAATATCGCGACAATTTGAAAGAAAACACCCGTCGTTATTTATTTGGAAAGATGTGTACACAGCATAAAGTTGTGGCTAAAACTATTGGCACCCTTGCACTTTTTTCAAATAATGCACCATTTCTTCCAGAAAATTGTTGAAATAAAAAAATATTTGGTCTCCACATATGTATTTCTTTGTTTGCAGTGGAACAAAACAAAAAAGCTGAAAAAATTACTAAATCTTAGCTTATTCCGCACAGGCATCCTAAAATGGCCCGGACAATATTATTGCCATCTTTTAGAGGTTGTTAAAAATAATTAGATTTCAAGCAGGTGATTCTCCTTTACTTTGGGATTGAACACACATATGCTGAGTTGCAGGTGCCTGCAAAATAAAAATCACTCATTCAACCAGTTTGAATGGAGTAAAGGAGTCATTCTGCTATTTTGTGTCACTGTGTGTACCGCAAAGAGCATGGAGAAAAGAAAGAAAACCAGAGAATTGTCTGAGGAAGTCAGACACAAGATTGTAGCCAAGAAGGGACAATCGCAAGGCTACAAGTCCATCTCCAGAGACCTTTATGTTCCTGTGTCCACCATATGCAATGTTATCAGGAAGTTTAAGGCCCATGGCACTGTAGCCAACCTCGCTGGACGTGGTCGCAAGAGAAAACTTGATCGAAGATTGCAGCGAAGGATTGTTCGAATGCTGGAGGAAGCACCTCGATCAACTGCCAAACATATTCAAGCTGACCTTCAGACACAAGGTACGACAGTTTCAACTCACACTATCCGTCGCCAACTCAATGAAAGGGGTTCTATAGTAGGAGACCCAGGAAGATCCCACTGCTGAGAAAGCCAAACTGGAGTTTGCCAAAACACACCTAAACAAGCCAAAATCCTTCTGGGAGAATATCCTGTGGACAGATGAGACCAAATTAGAGCTTTTTGGTGAAGCACATCATCTCTATGTTTACAGGAAACAAAGTGAAGCCTTCAAAGAAAAGAACACCTTCCCTACAGTTAAACATGGAGGAGGTTCAGTGATGTTTTGGAGTTGCTGTGCTGCCTCTGGCACTGGGTACCTTGAATATGTGCATGGCATCATGAAATCAGGAGATTACCAAGGCATTTTGGAGTGCAATGTTCAACCAACCCAGTGTAAGACATCTGGGTCTCCGTCGAAGGTCATGAGTCTTACAGCAGGACAATGACCCCCAAACACACTTCAAAAATCACCCAGGAATGGTTCAAGTCAAAACGTTGGACTGTTCTGAAGTGGCCAGAAATGAGTCCAGATCTAAACCCATTGAACACATGTGGGGAGATCTGAAAACAGCAGTTGGGAGAAGGCTCCCTTCAAATCTGGGAGAACTGGAGCAGTTTGCACAAGAAGAGTGGGCAAAACTGCCAGTAGAGAGCTGTCGAAAGCTCATTCATGGCCAGAGGAAGTGCTTGACTGCAGTTATTTTGTCCAAAGGATGTGCTACCAAATATTAAGTCCACGGTGTCAATCATTTTGTCAATGCCATTTCTATTTATTTTCTGATTAAAAGGATATATTTAGTTCTGAATCAAAAACAAAGGTTCTGTAATATTAACAGTGAAATAAAGAATTGTGGAGACCAAATACTTTAGACAATTTCAACTTATTTTTAGAGAAAATTGTGAGTTATTTGAAAAAAAGTGCAAGTGTGCCAATATTTTTGGCCACGACTGTATGCAACACGAAGAAGATAACTGGTCTCGGGCCTCATTGTCACATGACCGCTGCAATTCCATGAGGTTTCCACACTTCTCGTGGGATTGAGAACTAGACATGCGACAGTGACGGGCCATAACACGTATGAGCCATTCCAATCGTGCTTTCTGTGACATCAGTGATGTCATGAAATAGGGGTAGGGGTGGGGGGTGGAGGTGAGGTCGTTAAATATTCCACTGTTTCGATGTGGGAATGCACGTTTGCTTTTAAGAGTGGGGTGAGGAGCGGAGGACAGTATTGAGGTTGGAGGGGGGGGGGGGCGAAGAAAGGACAGAGTTGGGAGGGAGAGGTCGAGGCTTTGCAGTTGTGGTGGGGGGGGGGGGTGGTGATTGAGGAGTAATGGTGAAGAGGTGAGAGGGGGGTTGAAGGCTTGGAGTGGGGAGGGTATTGACACCTTATCGTTGAGAGTGGGAGTGTGAGGACTTGAGGTTTGGGAGTTGGAGAGTGGGGGGAGGGGGGGTGCGTTGAGGAGTAATGGTGAAGAGGTGAGAGGGGGGTTGAAGGCTAGGAGTGGGGAGGGTATGGACACCTTATGGTTGAGAGTGGGAGTGTGAGGACTTGAGGTTTGGGAGTGGGGGGGTTGGGGGGTGGGGTGGGGAGAGTTGACGACTTGTAGTCACATTTCACATTGCGGACTGGTGGGACGGACTTCCCCAGGACCGCATCAGACGCCTGGTACAGATCATGCGTCGGAGGTGTACAGCCTGCATCACAGCTCAGGGAGGACACACACGATATTGAGGACTGCTGTCATTCTGTCCTTGCCTATTAGGAGTGTTGGTCCATTCCTCTGTCATTTTGTTTTGACTGTATTCAGGTGCGTGCCTTTGTGTTGCAGTGCTGTGACTTTTGTTGCACCACCCCTTGTGATGTTCATGCTTTTTGCTTCTTTGTGATTGAGGCAACCTCTTGCTTATTGACATGTGTTTCGTAAAGATTGCTGAACTTACCTCTGTGTTCAAATATTTTTCATTTTTGCGTGGAGGATTTCAATGAGTGTCCTTCTAACGATTTGATAAGTGTATTTTAATGTTGAGTTTACATGTGTACATATATATATATATATATATATATATATATATATATATATATATATATATATATATATATATATATATATATATAGTCATCTTCTCTCTCTCGACCTCAGCACCTTTTGTTGCACCATCTGCACCACCACCGCCAGCACCTGATCATGTCGCCACCTGTATCGTCCTGCTGCCAATGCTACTGAGCATGCACTCAGTGCATGCTGCACCGTTCCTAAACCTCCACACAAATAACATTTCATCTCATCATATACAGTCACTTGAAAAAGTAAGTATACCCCATGTAAAGTGTTGACTTTTTCAACATATTTCAACATACAGCTATTTGATCTTCATTTCAACAATATTGATAGATAACGGTGATATAATATAACAAATATCATGAAACATTTACATTTTGTAGTCCATTGTATAATTTCAATAAACATAAATGCAAATTTCGCATGTGGAAAAAGTAAGTACACCCCTACATTTATCACTACTTGTAATAACTAAAATTAGAATCAGGTGCACCACCTCAGGTGCAAATGATTAGAACATCGTTAGAGAATATCTTGGAGGAACCTGTCTTATTTAAACCTCAGACATTTAGTTTGGTTTGCTCTTTGTTGTTGAAGTGTGTGGCGTCACCATGCCTCGATCAAAAGAGCTATCTGAGGCCTTCAGAAAGAAGGTTATAGATGCCTACGAGTCTGGAAAGGGATTTTCAAAGATCTCCAAACAATTTGAAATCAATCATTCGACTGTCCGGAAGATCATCTGCAAGTGGAGAAGATTACAAACAACTGCCAACTTGTTCAGGCCAGGCCGCCCCAGCAAGTTCAGCCCGAGAGCAGACCGCAAGATGCTGAAAGAAGTCCCCAGAATGTCATCACGGGACCTACAGGTAGCTCTTGCCACTGTTGATGTCAAAGTGCACGAGTCTACCATAAGAAAGAGGCTGCACAAATTTTATCTACATGGGAGGTGTGCCAGGAGGAAAGCTTTGCTGTCCAGAAAGAACATCAGGGCAAGACGAAAGTTTGCCAATGAACACCGAGGCAAAGACCAGCACTTCTGGAACAATGTGCTCTGGACAGATGAGTCAAAGGTAGAGCTATTTGGCCACAGTACCAGAAGACATGTTTGGCGAAAACCCAAGACAGCATTTGACCACAAGAACCTGATACCAACTGTAAAGCATGGTGGTGGAAATATTATGGTTTGGGGCAGCTTTGCTGCATCAGGGCCTGGGCATCTCACCATCATAGAATCCACTATGAATTCTTAAATGTAGCAGAGGGTGCTTGAGGATAATGTGAGGCCATCTGTCGGAAAGTTGAAGCTCAACAGATAGTGGACTTTGCAACATGACAATGACCCTAAACATACCAGTAAATCCACCAAGGAATGGCTGAAAAAATAATATTGGAGGGTTCTGGAAAGGCCAAGTCAAAGCCCGGATCTAAATACTGTCAAGATGTTGTAGGGGGATTTGAAACGAGCTGTGCATGCAAGAAACCCCTCAAACATCACACAGCTGAAAGAATTCTGCATGGAGGAGTGGGCAAACATTTCTCCCAGTCGATGTCAGAGACTGGTAGACAGTTATAAGAAACGCCTACTTGAGGTTGATTCTGCCAAAGGGGGCAATACCACCTATTAGGGGCAAGGGTGTACTTACTTTTTCCACAGAAGGAAATGGCATCTCTGTTAATTGTTTGTTGAATAAATTATTGCAAAGTCAATTTGTCATTGTTTTTTGTTCAATTAGATCAGCTTTATCTGTAGATACTGTTTAAATGAAGATCAAATAGCTGTATGTTGAAATATGTTGAAAAAGTCAAAACTTTACATGGGGTAAACTTAATTTTTCACGTGACTGTACATAGGTATTAATATATATTGTTACGTTTATGGATTATGGGATGGGGGTGGTTGGGGTGGGGAGAGTTAAGGACTTGTAGTCACATTTCACATTGCATGGATGGTCTACGGTTAGTACATACAAATTTAGCCTTATTTAATGTCGTCGCATTTGACTTGATTTTGTTTATGAACACAACTTTAAATTTTTAACATGTAAACTTGATTATGAATTGTGATGAATATCAGCAAAAACTTCCAGACGATAATAAATGTAGATAAATTTGTTTTTCAGATGGAGAATCAGCGTATTTTTGTATGACTTGTAATACCACCTTTCACCAGGAGCGGTGCTATACAATACACATTTGCATCGTGAGAATTGCGGTCCTGAACTGCCAGACGATGATTTTTTTTGTTTCCTCTTAAAAACTTTTCAGGCACTGAGTACAGCCACCATTTTTAAACCCATTCCAGCCAGCAGTTCAGGAGTGCATAAAAGTCAGACACACAAACAAATACACAGAGACTTTTCGAATTATAAATACTATATTAAGTTCAGTCATCTGACATTGTCTCAGAGTATAATCCAAAGTGTTTTTTTTATATATCATACATTGATGACCATCTTGCTAAGATAAAGTATTGAGGTGCCTTCCATCAATATATCTTACCATCCGGCACCCACTTAATGCCATCCATTAGCAGAGGAAGAATCGGGGTTCTAGGACACATTAAATTTAACATTGAAGTCAATGGGGAACATTATGGAAACTTATGGACTCAAACCCCCTCTCCTGAAAAATTACACCCTTTTTCTCCCTCTTTTAACTTATTAACTCTCCCCATTTTTCATTATACTCGTACAGAGGCCCAACGAATATTTGTGTTTAATTTTTAGGTAATAGCTTAATTTTCTTAAAAGCAGAATCACCATCTAAAATATTGATAAATATTATGTTAGAATTTGCTTCTAGATGTCGCTGTTCAGATAATATGAAACGATAAACCTCTCTTAACGACCTCATCTAACCCCTTCCCGAACCACATATCATTTTGAGATTATAGTAAATTATTTTCCCATAGATTTCTTGGCACCATTAAAGTTTTCAGTCTACTCAAGGATGTTGCCTCTAAGAGCCTCTAACTTATTCGTATTTAAATTTTTTCACTTATTTGTTTTATTTACCTTTACCCCCGTTATTTCTTATAAGAAATAACATGAATGTGATATTTTTCACATTCATGATGTTCTCCATTTTAATACCAAGGTTGTTGTTTTCTCCACTCTTTGGTTTGGTTAATGCTTGGTTCTATCATTTATATATCAGTAAAAAAAGGTGGCGGTAGCCCGTTAAAATTCCTAACCCCCCCCCCCCCCTTTTTATCTTAACACTTATGGTTATCACTTATATTTATCTTAACACTTATAACCATAAGGGAGGCTATGAATTCCATTTTCTAAAATAAACCTCTTATTATCAAAAGCTCCAAGAGCTTTCTTATTTACCTCTTCTGAATATAATTGATGTTTTAACTCCTTATCGTATTCATTTTTCTAAACTCTTCTTTCTTTAAAGTTAAACAATTATAATAACTAGCAACGGTACCCGTCCTATGGGCGGGTCTTCAATTGGGAGGCCCAAATGAAAAGGCAAAATATCAGAAATTGAAGGTTTTTTTTATTTTAAACGATTTATATAACATCCGTTAAATAATATCACATGCAAATCATCAAAATTTAAACTATTTGTAGAATTTCAATAAAAGCCACATCACTGTTCATATCGGTAAATATTATTCCATCATGTTTGGAAAAACTGGAAAATTGGACAAATTGGAAATAGGTAAAATTGGAAAAACAATAGAGCCAATTTTACTCCAGGGGGTCCCAGGATTACCCACCCAAAATTTCGTTGCGATCGGTTCAGCCATTTTTGCGGTACTAAACCGCAAATTGCGGTACTAATAACTAAATTATTATTAGGTTAAATAAAAACCAACTGGAAACCAGGCATCGAACACTACCGCTGGTGCCGCAGCCGCTACATCACCACCTCAATCAGGCAGGGTCCGTGGGGCCACGCCTCGAGGAGCGGTGGTTGGTCCGGGATTTGATTGGTGCAAGGACTGGTAAGATGGAACTCGCTGATAGGAGCAGGCACGGAGACGTCATGAGATGACATCAGAGACTTGACTATAAAGGAACACTCGGCTGACATTTTCTCCTCTTGCACAAGGGAGATTCATCACGAACAGTCGTGTCCCGACATTTTGTCTTTCTTCTTCTCTCGCTTTCCTCGTGGCTTTCTCTCATGTGCTGGGGAGCTCCGGAGTGAGGGACATTCTTAAAGAGTGGGGACATATACAGTGTGCTCTTGAGCGAGGGACATTCATTGGGAGCAGCCACGATTTTGTATCTCTCAGTTGCTGAATCCGGTGGTGAACAGTCATGTTCCGACATCTTCCACGTGATCATGAGGAGGTGGAACTGCGGATGGAGAACTGCGGTTTCCTGTGCATGGACGATGAAGACTAGCTCGGCTGGGCGAACGAGGGTGCGCGAGGCTTAGTTCGCCCCCATGGCAGTGCAGCCTGTGGTTTTGCCACCAAGGACGCGAGGGGTTTTGATGATTTCCGACGAGGTTCAAGAGCAGCTGAGAGCTAAGTGCCACAAATCACACATAATTATTTTCCAGTTATAGTTACCTTTGTCTGTATTCAGGTCTGTCTGGGGGCACTCCAATTAGAAATACTAGTGAGATACCCATGCTACGCATGGGTGGGAGGCCACAAGCAAACAGGCAATGCAGATACGGCGAATGCTAAAGCATGAAACCAATAAATTCCACATTCCTGAAGCACCCTCAGTCGCACGTCAGACATGGACAGCAAGTTCGTGAAGGACTTCCATGAAAAACGTACCCGTTCGCAAACAAACGGGTACGTTCACGTATAGAAACATCGATCGTGGTTCGGTGGCGAATCTGCATATGGCGATCCGCGAAGTTCACGTTTAGAAAGTAGAAACCATCATGGCATGTCGTCATTTACTTGAACTCGATATCTCTTTTTTCATTCCAAACAACACAACTCCAGTCACAAATTAAACTTTTCACAACATTGTTAATGTTTCCTTCATTGTAAAAACTACCAAGTCAACAGTTAAAAGGATTTTGAGCCGATAGGTTGTTCCGGCCTTGGCAAGATCGATGGAGACAGCGATCTGTTAGCGTATACACCGCCCAAATAGCTATGTGGAATTCTCTCATGTAGAGATTAAACTCACGTCGTTTGAACTTTTGGCCGAGGTCATTATTTACTTTTAATGATGTTTATATCGGTGCAGCCGATCGGTGCAGCCGTTTGTGCAGCACCCGGGAAAATAATGTTATGTGGGAGTCCAAACCTGAAAATGCTGGGGGCCAAAGCTGAAATTGGAAAAACAATATACCCTATTTTACTGCAGGAGATCCCAGCATTACCCACCCAAAATATCGCTGCGATCGGTTCAGCCGTTTTTGCGGTACCTTCGAACGGACAGACAGACGGACATTTGGTGAATTATAGTCGGATAGTTTTATCGTGCATTATTTTGTGACCAGCATTTTCTTTAATAAATCCGGTATTTTTGTAAATTTTAATTCCGTGTTGGTTTGAGTTGATTTATTGCATGGTCGAGGACGTCGTGTGGACTCATGAAGGTAAGCTCGTCATCCTCCTTTCCCTCGCGTGTTACAAATACTGTCATTTTGGATTGAATGCCTGGGAGTAAAGCTCGTTTAGTCATCCATGTCACCCTGCGGTTTTCACCACAGGGTAGTCACACAACAATATATACACTTAGTTATAAAAAATCTCTAGATATGGTAAATTTTGTCAGATTTCACTGCAGATTTGGACATTTATTTAGTTTACAAGATCCAATCCTCATATCCGCATTCCAGATTTTGATGATAACCTTCAAATATGTAATCGTAAATCGATCGTGTTTCCAAGGCAAGGCACGTTTGAATAAGCCGAGAAAATGGTGGCTTAAGAACCCAGTGAGTGACAGTGGGCTGACCAAGATGATGGGCCGCCATATTGGTAAGGCTTTTTGAGGTTTTTTCTTATGAGCACCTTGTTAATCATCTTCGAAAAGGGTGTTGTAATACACCCAAACACCCAGGTTTCATCATTGCAATCTGTCGGAGGTACAGGTGGATGCACGCAAAGTTTGGGGCCACTAGGTTTCATGGATTTGGAGTTACGGAGGAGACTGACAGATGGACGGATGGACACTGCCTTTTATTATTAAATATATCCCTGCAAATGTCTGCTGTTCTTCATCTGCTCCAATCGGTTAATTTGATCATTTGCTTGTTAAAGTGGACAATTTTCTGGCCATTTTCAGAGAGCCTCCTAAGTGTCGACGAGTCTGGTATATCACTCAGGCGGACTGGCATGGTCTTCAAGCAGCCCTCAAATATCTGGACTAGTCTCCCATCTCTCCTGCCTCTGACATCAACTCATCCTGGGAATTTTTCCAAAGTAAATTGCTCTCTCTCTCATGCACAGATTTATCCCATCATGTCTTCAGTTTTCATTCCTGTCCTACCATCCATGGTACACTGAATCTTGTGGTGAGGCAGTTGCCCTGAAACAACTTCCCTTCAACTCATGGAAGGCAAATCCAAATGAAGGTAATCTCAGTTCCTTTCACAAAGCTCAGAGCAAGTGTGTCTACCCTCAGGAGAGCCAGGAAACAATGTCTTTCCACTCTCAAGACTGAACTCTCAAATCTGTCTCCCTCCTGCAAATCCTGGTGGCGTCTGATCAAATCTGTTTCTGGAGTTTATTCCCCTTCCATCTTCTCCTTTACCTCAAATAGACCATGGGCCGAACCTAATTTTTCTGCTTAGTTTTTGAGTTTCATAGTCTCCTCCTGGGGACTACTTGAAACCTTCCTTAATATATTCCTCATATGTGCCTGAACCCAAAATCAAATGTTCCCAAGCTTGAAAATTGAGTGTTACTGAGAATTTCACAAAAAAACAAAGAAATACATAGAAATGGTTGCTAAGGTAATTTTACCCTAGCAACGGTGACACATAGGCATTTTCTGTGGGTTTAGAGCACAGAAATGTTACAAATGGGCAGAAGAAATACTTGTAAAAGACTCCATTTATATAAACACATCCATAACATTATGTTAAATGTTGATGAGAGGGTCTTTGTCGTGTCTTACACAATGAATTACGGGAGACATCAATGGCTAAATTAGTACAGTTCATAGCAGGTAGTAAACTAACTTGGAACACCACTGCCATCATCTTTTCACCAAACAGAATAGTTTAAAATGCAAACATCTCACAACCACGTGTTTAAATGAAGAAAAAACATACCCCTTATTTATTTTATATCTCTGTTCATCCAGTTTAATGTTTGCTTGAAAAACTTACACCCAGTACCATCCTCGCTTGTGCTCATACTTCATTACAAAATATTTCCCTCTTTTTACAGTTTTCAATTACTAAATTTTGTTTCTCCTATTTCATACCTCGTACACAGGCACTTTCTTTTCCCTTCCACTCCCTCCCCCCCCCCCCGCCCCCCCCTCTTTCTCTTCCTTTTCCTTTTGTCCTTTCTCTCCGTAACTCTCCTCTCACATCTAAGTATTCGTACATGTAATGTTACAAACGAACTGCGTGCAGTGCAATGAGTAACTTGTGTCTTGGTTGGTGTCTTTAATACAAGCTGAAGACATTATAAAAATCATCAATTCGTGATAATGTCAATCACTGAAAAGAAGCATACATCATAATATTATGTTAAAACCTGCAAAGTATTTATAATGATGTGGCATTATATATTTCTCAGAACATTTAAAAGCAAGGTTTAGGTTGTAACTGGTCATCATTTACGCAATGAAGCAATCTTTGTCAATTTCATTAAGTCATGATGAAATGAATCCAGTAATGATGAAATGATCTTCAAGTCTTACCCCTTAAAACAATTTTTAACACTATTGGTCTATTTTAACATACACTTGTTAACATACACTTAACACTATAACATACACATTTATTTAACATACACTATTTAACACTATTACGAGGTAATCAATCACACAAGTCTATTATTTTTGTTTCTACCAATCATTAACATAGTACATGTCGCTTAGATGTTTCCACAAAAACATTGCGTACAAAGTTGGTCACAGAACAAAGTGTTACAAATCATATACTGCTAGGAATATCATTTTTCAAGGTTTTAAATAGAATAGTACAAAATCAAATGATGAATAATAACTGAGAAAAAAATGATGTGCATAATTCATATTTTGTGTGGAACAACCAGGATGTATTAACTTTGATATTCTATTAAAAATAGCAAAAAGGAAACACCTACATGGGGCTATGCTAAATCACCTTCCTCCCTTATTTCTTTTCCCTCAGACAAAACGAAACAAAATAACAAAAGCAGTCATTGCACGGTGAAGGATGATGAAGACAAATCAAACAAACTATATCTCATCCTCTGAGTCAGGGGTGTCAGTTTCATAGTGTTCAAGTTCCTCTGCTGAAACTGAAACATTTTCACATCCTACACAAGAACAAAGGTCTGTGCAAGGAAGCTTGTTGGCCAAACAAGAACATCGCCGTTGTGAACACTGCATCTTCTTGCATGAGCAGTGTGACAACTCCATAACACTTGCAGGTGCAGGGGGAAGCCCCATCCAATCGACCACTAGCTCATCACCATCTGCTTTCCATTCATGATTTTTTGGAGATGGAATGTTTGGCATGGTCTCAAGACATTGCTTATGGATTGCTGCCTGATAGTTTGCACGTTGTATATGTTTGTGCAATGAATCCTTATTAGGTGGCAAACATTTCTCTACACATCCTTCTGGCTTGAACATCTGACACCTGGCCTGATTCACATCTTTGCAGTTAGTCTGGCCATAGAGTGCACAAGTGAACATCTCAAGTCCTGCATAGAGAGTTTCAGGAATCTCAAAAGCTGTTCCCAACTTCTCAAATGTGGAACAGTGCTCTTTACTTGCTATTAAGATTTTGGCAGCCTTCACTTTCCCCATACCATACAGGGCACTCACTGAGTCGCATCCAGAAAAGCAGTGAAATCCCACAAGAGCAGAGCACACCTCCTTTTTTCTTTTTTTTCTTTTTTTTGTATACTGAATCGAGGCTCGTGAAAGAGCTAACATTTACTTCACAAACAAATCAACCAGACAAACAAAATATACAAAAAGAGGGAGCGGAAAACAAGATGGGGAGAGAAGGGGAAGTGATGGAAGATTTGCTGGATGTCAATGGTACGTTTGCTCTTTCCTTTTCCAGTGTGGAAATATAGCTTAGCATCAATATCTTGGCAGAATGCAACGCACAACACAAACACATCTGTTTCTGGGATGTTGATGATCACATGATCACTTGATCTGGCTGCAAATGCACTATGCAATAAAAGTCGCGTGTCCGCTTCTTTTTGATTTGTGAAGAGAAATTGAATGGCGACAACTTCGAGGTCTGTTTTCTTTTTATTCTGACGAAGAGCGTGGCATTCACCCCCGTGTCCTACAATGAGTCTTACATCATCGATGACTTCCATTGCATTCTTGCACCAGTATTCAAAGAGGAACTGTAACAGATTCTCCTTATTCTGACCGCATGACAAAAACTTTGACCATTGTTTTGGTATCTTCTGTTCAGGAGAGAAAATTTTCATGACTTGCGTTCCTCCTACTGACCGTCTACTTCTCTCACCACATTTGATACTTTTGGTATGGTATCTGTCAGGGACAAAGTGCACCACTTTTGACTTATACACTTTGGCTTGTCTCACGAGGCATGAAAGTACCTGAACAGCAAACTGGCCAAATGTTGATGGTGGCTTGAGAACTTGAATCAGTGCCATGGCATCCCAAACCCATGTTGAACCACTTGGGATAGCATTGATGGTAGGAAGTGGGTCTACTGCTTTCTCCATGAAGTGTAAGAGCTTTGCTTTGTTGGTCTTGATGAGCGATCCATCATAGTTCGCAAGAGGCAATGGTAATGGGCCCAGTGAATGAGTTAGCATCTCCTCAATATCAAGCTTCCTAACAGTATCAATCACGATTAACCTAGCAAAAAGATTCCTGTCAGCCTTAAGAGCAATCTCCTTCCCCTTCACGTTTTATACTCTAGGCTTGCCTGTGTCTTTGAATGTCTTCAATTTCATCTTCTTGACGGGATCGTGAAAGCTGATGTCTGAGGCTTGAAGTCGTTTCTCACAATAGGTCTGAAATGCTTCTTCTCCTTTCTCATAGGCTTTTTGGAGATCTTTCACCACCTGGGTTGATGCAACCTTCCCCGAGGTAATATGATATAGCTGATCAGATTCCAGAGAAGTATCAAAGGGATTTACTATGTTAATAATAGTATCCATGACACTTCTTACATCTTTCTCATCTCGTATTTTCCTTGTTTCATCCATAGTCAGGTTCACGATGTTTTTTCGTTCAAAATTTTGGTAGATTAGCAAAACTATACATTTTTGGAATATTCAGAGCATGAGGAATACAAAAATTAATGTTTACATTTGCGTAGACACCTTTGCGAAAATGACACTCAGGACAGTGATGAAGATCTGTAAAAGCATATTCCTGAACGGTATAGACCTCGTAGATCCTGTGTATAGGACTTATAGTTCAATCTGATACTACCTATAACTTCCTATAACAACCTAACTTCAAAGGACTTGCAATATCATGTATAATGTAATACAGTTATATCACAAATATAAAGACAATGGTTTTCAATTACCTTTGTTTGTTGCTTTTCTATAATCATGAGCACTATTTTGAGGCCTTTATTGGATTCCTTGACCCAGAAAACATAGGATTAGCATATTTAATTAAGTCTCTAGGTTGATTTATATTTAATTAAGTCCATCTCTGTACACTGCCTGCTAATTCCAGCTCTCTCATGTTGGGTCAAAGTCCATCTTTGAGCGGCACCCTTGTTGACAGTAAATCCAGTCAGACCTTCTTTGGTTTTGGAATCACGGTTGGCTGTCTATTCTATCACCTGGTAGCAGGCAACCTGAGCAAAGCCATATTCCTGTTGCCTCTGAACCACAAACTTTCCATTCTGCAACTCACCATGAATGTCTGGATGATCGTCGCATAGGCTATTCATTTCAAGCCAATATGCAGAAAGATACCGTGCATATTTGACGCGGTCATAGGAGAAAAACCATGGCATCATAGAGCGAACACTCGATAGGTGAAGATTCCAACTAGCAACTCTGGTTGCTCTGATGAACAGTAGTAGTTGTTGCACCATGTCAATGTATCTACTCCAGTACTGGAATGTCAGGTTCTGTTTGCTGTTCTTCTCCACAAAATCTGCATACCTCTGGAGGAGACAACTGATTCCTTCAGACTTCACAACGGTGTCAAACTCCCTCGGAAATGCAGCTTGCAGCTCTGTAGCATTGCAAAACACAAGGTCTTGCTCTTCATCTGGCAGAATTTCGATGAAAGCTTGCCATCGTAATCTGTACAATGCCTCGCAAATGATCTTGTGACTCCTCACACTGCGATTGTAGTGATGGCCACTGCACACTCCATTAACAGAACCTGCTGCAACTAGCTCAGATTCAATGAGGATGTCCTGTAGACCAGCATCGTTAAAATCATTTCCCAATACAGGCCATGAATGTCATGGCTGTATGAAACTCTCCCATTCGAAGTACAAGTCTTTGCAGGAAGACAGGATTTTGCCAACGGATCTCC
Source organism: Myxine glutinosa (assembly GCF_964187855.1). Lineage (NCBI taxonomy): Eukaryota > Metazoa > Chordata > Myxini > Myxiniformes > Myxinidae > Myxine > Myxine glutinosa. The sequence goes on along the minus strand of NC_136264.1, from coordinate 98,002,614 downwards.
TGAGCTTTAGCGTAAATTGCCTGGTCCATGACTACGACAATCTGCTCTAAGCCAAACTTGTTCGCGATGCTAATACTTCGTTGCAGAATTGTATTCACTGTGCTGAGGTTAGTAGGACTAGCATCGATTACTGGAAGAAATCCAATGCTTGATATTGATGGGATAGTATCTCTCTGTAGAATGGTATTAAAGCCTGTCCATCCAGGTAGGGTGTCAATATTGGAATCTGGTACCTTGCAAAGAAAGTAGGCATCATCCAATGTTCGTGCATCTTCCTGCATCTGCACATAATGTGTGAGCTCTACCAATACACCCTCACCATACGGCTCTGGACCTGCCCTCTGTCCTCCAGTGTACAATTCAATATTTGGAGTGGGTGGCTGAAGGGATCTCTTTCTCGATCTTGCTAGAGAATGCTGTTCTGGTTCTTCTGCAGCAGGCTGGTTTCCATGCTGAATAATTATTCCATTGGTATTATGAGTAGTGCCCTTTCCCGACAAAGTCTCCTCCCCAAAATCGTTATTGTCCCAAACGAATGTAGTATGTATGTGGGGTTTGATTTTCGGTGGGATGTACTCCTCTCCTTGTTTGAGCTGCAACACAGCAAGGGCTGTATCGTGTTCTATGACTGCTGAATTTGAGGTACAATGTCCCAGGCCATTCAACAGCCCATCTAACTGAGCTGAACCGGTAAGATGACGCACAGACATTGCCAAAGCTGAATGTTTTGGCATTAATTGCTTTCCTTTCATTCCAAGATTGATGATATCCTGACACACAGATACAATTTTTTTACTGCTGGAATCATCTACATTTACATGTGAATCGTGTGGGGGGAAATCACTTGTGATGCCTGTAGTCCATGCCAGGAAATTGAACAGCTCATCTGGAACTATGTTGTGTGCTGCCTGTAGAGTCAATTCCTTGGAATGTGGTGGCCACTTCAGTGGAGGGGGATGGTATCACATTTGTCTTTAATGGAATTCTTCAGTGCCAGAGCAGCGTGGTACATGGGGTCTACATTTCATCTGAGTTGTAATCCTGCTGGTTGTAGCACCCATTCTGACATCAGTGTCAGTGTCTGTATCGTCAGCACTTTCCGGTGAGTCGTTCACTGCTTCCCCTACAATCTCTGCTGTGGAAGGATCCTCAACAAACACAAGATCACTTTCATTACTTTTTGATGACTTGACAAATTTGAGGAATGGATATGACTGTAGTAATCTTCCTTTAAGGCTGTATGTCTTGTAGGATGGGATTTTCATGCCCTCCTCTTCTTCTACACACTTCTTGAACAAGTAATTTAACTTTGTTAACCTCAAAATTCCTCTATTTTTGACAATTCTCTCTTCAACAACTCTTTGGCAAAAACATTTATACCCCTTGTCATACAAAAAAACCTCTTAGGGGTTTTTCACATTGTTTTTGCATCTAGTGTAAGACTTAAACCAGCTCTTATGATACCTAGCTTCTATGGCTACTAGGCCTTTCCCTCTGATGTTAATGAGGAGGGCCTCATCTTTCCTCATCTCAGCTGCAGTGACCAGCTTACCAGCTGTTATAGTCTCACAATGAACCAACTGTTCCTTTCTTCTTTTTCTGCTGTGTGGTTCTACAATGTTCTTGTCTTTCTTGCAAATGAGACAGCATACTGGCAGTAGATGGGAGGATCTTGAGCCCGCCGCCCTGGAATGGGATGTCTTTGACCGCAGAAGTCTGATCTTGGGAGCCACTTCGTCTTGTCCTTGGTCATGTTCAGCAGATGCATCAGCTGCATTAAAGAAAGGGGACCAGTAGGGAGAGCAGTGGGAAAACAAGAAAAATATGAGGAATGAGAAACAAAAAGAAATACACAGTTTACAACTTTACACACCCTTCAAAAATAATTAAATCATTTTTAGTTGTATGATAGGAAATTCTGACATCTACAGGTCTAGATTATCTAAGGCAAACAAGCGTCCTGTATCCAGATAATATTGTCAGTATGAATAATGAGGTGTACAGGATGGTCCGTGGAGCTACCTAACATGACTCGTGACAAAATTCATATTTCATTGCAGTCAGACATAGAGGTGACAGTTACCAGCCTCCGTAAACATTCTATGGGTTACCAGCCACCTGAAAATTTGTTCAGCTTGTTCTTTTATTCCTGCATGTATGATGTCAACAATATGTGATATAAACTTCTCTATAAATACAAATTGATATGACTATTGTTGACTTCATACATGGAGGAATAAGAGAACAAGCTGAACAAATTTTCAGGTGGCTGGTAACCCATAGAATGTTCACGATACGGTGGCTGGTAACTGTAAACTCTATTCTCTAGCTTAACTTATGCCGTACCTAGTTAGCCATGAAATTTAAACGTAACAGGAACTAAAATTAAAATCTCCAGGGTATATCCCATAAATCTTGGTAGGAACCAAAATATTTCTGAAAGAGAATTTTAAAAACTAGCACAGAAGTAAGTGGGGCAGCAAAACCAAATAATCTAGGCTAGCAGTAGCACTGATATGAACTGTACGATCAAAATAAACACTACACAGATCTCAGTACATGGGGCATGTGGGTGGATTGTGCTTTTGCATTTTGTAGACCAAACAAACCAACACGCAAAATGTGGTGATATAATGCTGGATAAGCTCATTTTATTGAAAATATAACACAATCACATATCAGAATATATTTACTTACATTGGTCACTACTTTGAGGCACGAGTGCAGGCTTCTTCCTCGCTCTCTCGATCTTGCACTTGTCAGTGTATCGCATGTAGCACTTGCGATGATACCCGGCTTGACAGGGAACGGCATCGAGTATTTCTGGTGCTCTAACCAGCTCCAATCCAAAAGCATTGATTGCATTTTGTGGAATTTCAACTTCTCTGGTATCTGTAGATTTCCACTGATGAACACTTGTGATGAATTTTTGCCAACTAACTTCCGAAAACAAAGTAATCTTTTCTCTTGCACCAGTAATAATGTGCATGCAACATGCCGTTGCTATGCCCAGGTAGCTTACCTGCATGGGTCAAGGGCTGTGATTGGCCAATTCTGTGACACTTGCAGATACAGCATCTGTGATTGGTCTGTCAAGGCATTCAGTATGACATCATCATGCTAGATTCTGGCTGGGGAAGTGTATATTTTTGCGTGCAAATTTCTCAAAAATGCTCAGTTTTTAGTGATGGGAACATTAAAAATAGTAATTAATGACCTAATATCTATTGCTCTTGCAAATATCCAGTACCCCCAAGTGGGGACTACGGAAAAGTGGATTTTTGAGTCTTGGCCCATGGTCTAAAATGGCTACACAGCTGATACTGCATGTGAAAAAGCCGAATGCCTCAACTCTGTGTTTGCCTCAAAATCTTGTGTCCCAACCCCATCTCTCCCTGTCTCTCCCAACCCCACCTTACCCAGTCATACCCAGCTGCTCCTGGACTCTGTGTCCGTCTCTCCCGACAAGGGGGAGAAGTTTCTGTCAAATTGGAAAAACAATATACGATATAGCCTATTTTACTCCCAGGGGTCCCAGGAATATCCACCGAAAATATCGCGATCGGTTGAGCCGATTTTGCGGTACCTTCGAACGGACAGACGGACATTTGGTGGATTATAGTAAGATGATGACGGATACTTTGGATCCCGAGAGTACCTGGTTCACCTTTCCGATCCGTGATACCTCCCAAAGAGTTACTACAAGTTGGATTGCGATATTGAAAACACCAAAAAAATTGATTCTCACAATTTATTATCACAACATGTTCATTTCAACATATGAAAAGTCAAATGTAATTTTGGGGAATTGCGATTAGAACATTTTCATCAAAGTTTTTGTAAAATAGAAAACGGTACAACAAACACGTTTAGAGGTAAAACAAAGTTATTTTTTGCAAACACAGGTGATCGCACACCTGCTGCCACGAATGGCAAACTCATTGGGGATGTCCCGACGAGGTGTACCACTAGAACGGTTTGGAGGACCGTCCCGACGAGCGAGGTGTACCACTGGAACAGTTTGGAGGACCGTCGCGACGAGGTGCACCACTGGAACGGTTTGGAGGACCCTCCCGACGATGTGTACCACTGGAACGGTTTGGAGGACCATCACGTCGAGGTGCACCACTGGAACAGTTTGGAGGACCGTCCCGACGAGGTGCACCATGGAACGGTTTGGAGGACCGTCGCGACGAGGTGCACCACTGGAACGGTTTGGAGGACCTTCCCATCTGCATGAGCGCCGGACAGTAATGCTCGGTATGCGCGTTGTCCCCAGTGGCGTTACAGGTGGGACACGTGTACGCACGCAGGATGGGACACGTGACGCGGCCGTACACATCCTTGAGCGCGTGCTCCTCGCACGTTTCGTACGCAGATCCGTTCTTTAAACAGAGGACGCACGGAGGTCTGCTGTGTTGAGGGGTCCTCTCCAACGACCTGCTGTAGCTTGCGTGGAACCTCCGATGGTCCGAGGAGCTCGACGTTTCCAGGTGACCTCTCGGGTCCACGGCGTTGAAAGGGACGGCTTGAGGTCCACGGGACTCCGCTCTGACAAGCGACGAGGAGTTTGATCCCATCGGGAATCTGCCACGAGTGTGCGCTGCCTCTGAATCTGCCACCTCTGACCCGAGTGCACCCGACGGGGTCATGACCTCGCTCCAAAACGACCTCATTTCGTCAAGAAAATGTGTGTAAAAAGGAGAATCACTGAAAGGTCCGAATCCACTTATCACAGAAGGTCTTTCTGAGTTCGATCGATTTCTGAGTCCGAGCTGAGGAGTCCGTTCGATCTCCAAATTGTTGACGCCTCCAGGGTCCGCGTACCATGTGCGTTTCTCCGGAACTTCCCGGATGGTCGCAAGGCAAGGGTGGACATGGGATGACCTCGCGCTGCCGTCTGGGTCAGGAAGGACCGATGGGGATTCCCCGTCATCGTCATAGAATGGAAAGCGTCCGCCGGCACTGGATCTCGGGACACCACCGGGTCTTCGGTTCTCCATGAAGACGGGTTCACTTGGATCAGCTCGTACCGAATACCGGCTTTCAATAAAGTGGAATGATCACAGGTAGACACCTAAATAGGTTTTCATTTCCCAAAGTGCATTGGGAGGGGTAATTCCCCCAAATAGGGAACCAATGAACCCCTCCCGTTATGATACGTTGATGAAGTTGTGACGTAATCATCTAAGTGTGAGATGATGATCAAGTCGAGCTGTGAATTGAAATAATTAAAAACGAGCGGTGATCAATAAATCCACAGCCTGGAAATAATACAATGCGACGTTGTGTATACCTGATTGTGGAAGTTATTAGCGAAGGGAGTTGATGTTTCGATTTATATGATCATTATAAGTGTTAATCATATGGGGAGAGGCGGGTCCACAATGTACGGACTCAAAACGGGATAATGACAACGTGGAGCCCAATAAAGGTGAACGCTTTTCAAATATTTTATCGTCTCTGGACTATGTTGAGTTTGATATCTGGATTATGGTGAGTTTGATATCTGGATTATCGTGGGTTTGATATCTGGATTATGGTGAGTTTGATATCTGGATTATGGTGAGATTGATATCTGGATTATCGTGGGTTTGAATCTCTGCACATCCATCTGCATTCCTGAATATTGACTGTGTGGGCAGCACGAGGGTCGGGGCTCGTGTGTCTGTCTGACAAATGGTCGATAACTCCCGCACCACAAGTTGATCTGACATTCTGATTCTACTCAGACTTCAATGGATGGAGGCCATCCTGGTGTGCTGGTGTTGATATAAATGCGGATAAACAACCCAGAATTTTTGATTCTTTTCTGGAATAACCACATCTCTTCCCACCGCCTCTCCTCCCTCCCTCCTCCCCCTCCCCTCACCCACCTTCCCCCTTCCCCCTCCCCTCTCCCCTCTCCCTCTCCCTCTAGTTTCACTGATCCCAACAAACACATAAAGCAACCGATCTGATCGAGGACGTGAATGGGCGGAATTTCATTATTCTTCCACAAAGTATTTAATAATATCCGACTTATCTCTCACTTTATGTAATTCTTCATTCATTTTTTTTAATTCGTTCGAATACCAAATGCGATGCTCACTGAGCAGTTACATCAAGTATCGATTAAAGAGTTTTGCATGAACTCTCAACATTTGGACCTGGTATCGTGCACCTGACATTGTTAAAGTGGAATTAATGAATTGTCAACAATTGTGAATGAGTGCCCATAACCTGTTTACCTGTACACGAATGCAGGTTACCAATGCAAACAAATCTGATTAAAAAATACACCTGTGGCCTTGAATTACAGAACTATTGTTAAAGTCGTGAATATTTGATGGTTAAAGTAGTCTTACTTCGTGATCGACCATTTGACGTGGCCTCCTGTGCCTGAAATCACCTTGTGACGTCATCAATAGGTGTTTCCGTCAATTAATCGATTCGCGTCTATTTTTACCGGTTCCACCTGTGACGGTCTTTGTTCACCAATGGCCTCAGGGCGCTTGCGACGTATTTTGAACGGTTCAGATTAAACACGAAGGTTACACGTGATCGTTTGCATCAATGATTGTTTTCAGATATTCTTATCAATTGAGCGACAAAAAAGGTCCACGAAACGTCTACAATAGCTCAGGAACGTCAAGACGTCAACCTTTTGTTTTCAGATTTACAGGTAGATCTGCATTTGTTTTCAATCACGTTGTCGTAATTAAACATTTTGTAAACATTCAAAATACGTTGCAGTTCACCGAATTGTTGCCCTGCCACAAAAGGTGGATGGAGGTTATGTTTTCAGCCCCGTCTATCTGTTTGTCCGTTTGTATATCTCTCCCGACACCGAGTTGTGCACCGCGTTGGGGTCCTGCGAGCGACAATCAGAGCTCATATTGAAGTGTATTGATGGAGTATGTATGAAACATTATGAATTTCTGTATAATTGAAAGAACACCTTCCCTACGGTATCCATGTCGAATGTCGTAACTTTATGGATGTCGTGGAGATGGAGGTCGTGGAGACCTGGAAACACTCTTCCTTCACTCTAATCCTGGGACTAACAAGGAACATGAAGGACCCTCGACGCAGAAGGAGACCATCGGGAGAAGAAAGCCTGCGTTGTCATTACCAACCTATGGTTATTTGTCAGTGCTCTATCCTTTAATAAATAGTGAACGTCAAGCAAGGAAGCAGCGCGTAACATTTTAAAATCTTTGGGAAAAAAGAGGTAAAATAAAACAAGAGGTTTGAACACATCGTGTACTTACCCATATATGTACATATATATATATATATATATATCGATATCAAATATATATATCGATATCAAATATATATATACAGACTTGGCATTTAATATGGAATATTTTTTTTGTGGGGGTGAACTTACTTTTTTCAAGATGACTTAGAACCAAAAGTTCATTGGAATTATCTTGAAATTATTCTAGATTTTGTTCATGTGACCTTTCAAAGAAACAAAAACCACATTTGACATTTCGAAGCAAATAAATTGATCCTTGAAAGTGATGTAAACTGATATCGAACTCAATTCACGGACAGTACTGTGTTAAACTTCTCTGCGTTTTCCAGAAGTATCTCTTTATTTTGCACATTAGCCCAAATTTTTTTTAACAAAAACAAAAGTTAAATTACGACTGGGATTACGGACAGTAAAATTACAGTTCAGTACTTCGTGTAACCCCCACGAGCATTCAGGAGGGCACGTACACGTTGAGGCATGCTGTTCACGAGATTTGCCAAGGTTTGGACAGTAATCGCTTGCCATGCAGTTACAATAGCCTGCTGCAATTCACGCACAGAAGCAGGCTGCTGGTCCAAGTTGTCGATTTGACGCGTTAATTCTGCCCACAAGTTCTCTATCGGATTCATATCCGGGGACATGGCAGGCCACTCCATATGCTCTACACCACGGTCAGCAAGAAAGTGTTGGATCATGCGAGCACGATGAGGCCGTGCATTGTCATCTTGGAAGACAAAGTTTCCTCGAAAGGCTGCACGAGCAAATGGAAGCAATGTTTCGTCCAGAATGGCCCTGTACTTGAACTGGTTCAGGTTTCCATTCAGAACAACCAGGTCAGTTTTGCCCCCTGCATGAAAAGCAGCCCAACGGTCACCCCACCACCTCCAGCTTTGACTCTTGGCACTATACAATCTTCGTTGTAGGCTTCATGCACTTGTCTGCGCACTCGGACGCGGCCATCTTGACGATAGACCAGAAATCTAGACTCGTCGCTGAAGATCACGTGATTCCAGTGTCCTGGCTGCCATTGACGGTGCTCTCTGGCCCACTGCAATCGGCGCTGGCGGTGTTGTCTGGTCAGACGTGGCTTCTCAGGCGACGCCTGGCACGATAGCCTGCTTGAACCAGTCGTTGGTTGACTAGCCTTCTGGATACAGGCACATTTGTCAGTTGCTGCCACTCAGCCCCAAGCCGATTAGCTGACTTGGTACGGCCATTGCGGACTAACCGGTGCAGATGGCGATCATCCCTCCTTGTGCTTCTGCGGGGACGTCCTGGCCTCGGTATTGGAGTAGGGACACCCCTCTGAGCATTTCGTTTCAGGATCTTTGACACCTGACCTTGATTGATGCCATACTCCCAAGCAATAGCACACTGTTTCATGCCGTAATTTCGTAAAGCCACCACTCCATGACAAACAGCATTGTTGAGTTGACGGACCATCTCCAGGGGAAACGGCAATAACTTTTGTAGACGTGCAGCAGTTGTTTTCCGTTAATACAGAACACAACAACCCTTTTTTACCCGATTGTGAAGCCAATCGTCAAATGTACCTGTCCGTACATTTTGTCACGCCACCTGTGATATAATCCTGTATTGACTTCTTGCTGCGAAAGACAATCAGTGACATGGTTCTTTCAACAAAGAAACCACCGAAGCGTAAAAGAAACTCACCAGATTGATATACTGAGTTCAGAAATTAAACCCAAGTCAAGAAGAAAAAAAAATTCCATATTAAATGCCAAGTCTGTATATATATATATATATATATATATATATATATATATATATATATATATATATATATATATATATATATATATATATATATATATATATATATATATATATATATATATATATATATATATATATATATATATATATATATATATATATACAGTATATATATATATATATATATATATATATATATATATATATATATATATATATATATATATATATATGTATATATATATATATATATATATATATATATATATATATATGAAATATATAAACATATACACACACACACACACACATACACACACACACACACACACACACACACACAAACACACAAACCTCAAAATCAAGATCAGACAGCTCAACATAAGCAGGTTACGAATTGAGCTATCCTGCATTTGACGACAACACCCGGGCCTCCCATCTCAGTCATAGCCGAGTTCGATTCTCCTTATACTTCCGAGATCCGACAGAACCGGCTGCATTCAAGTTGAAAAGTCATCCCTGGAGAGTCTGACTTGTTTTGCGTTAGTTGTGGATTTATAATTCAGTCTTTCTTGGAAGACATGGTGGATACAGAGGAGCTTCTTGGTTTCATGCTTCGGACCATAATTTGCTTTTATTACATTTGTTGATGGAAAGGTTGAGTTTATAGGCCGTGCCTTCTGTTAGAGCCAATCCATCTGAGGCAAAGGGAAGGAGAGAAGAAAACACATCAGATGTACTTAGATAAAAATTGTTAAATATTTACACTTGTTTGTCACACATCAACTTTTTCTTTTTGTAAATAACTTCCTCAATTGTACTCCATAATGCAGGTCCCGTCCTCGGCAACGCTTCCCTCCTCAGATGTGTGCCACACAAGGTGGTGCGTACGTGCCCAGATTTGATTTCTTGGCTGTTTGCAGGAGGCCTACTCAGTTGCACAGCAGTTCAGCCTGATCCCGCCTGTGTGCGAGCAAACAGAGTACAACCTATTCCATCGAGACAAAGTCGAGTTGCAGCTGCCTGAACTTTACCACAAAATCGGTGAGGTCACACTTGCCTGACTGCCATGTTGAAAGAAAAATAGAAACGATATCAGGGAAAGAAGCACACTGAAAATGTAAACTTGATGAAGGGATTCTTTTGTATTCATGGCACTGATTTAAATCTTTATTGTACCTTTTGAACCGAGTCTTGCCTGGGTAATGAGAAAAGGGTTGTTTACTTCCTGGTGCAGGCATCGGGGCCATCACGTGGTCCCCACTAGCCTGTGGGTTATTGACAGGGAAATATGATCATCGCATACCGGAAGACTCCCGGGCTTCTCTCAAGGTGCGTCCGAGGACAACCTTTGGTTTTTATTTTGCTTTACCCAAAACCTTAAGAGAGCAATCATCTTTGGAACCCCATGAATATATCCATTCCACCCAAAAGCACAAATGAATGATAAAGAGGGCTTTGTATTCCTGCTCTTTCTTGCTCAGAGTAAGGTGGGGCAAATGCCCCTGGCATGAAAGGTGGGACGAGCTGTCACCCTTCTATATATATATATATATATATATATATATATATCCTCCTCTTTCATTTCATTGAATGTACAGTGCTAACAACCATCAATCAGAGGGACTTTTGCTGCAGACATTCAGGAACATGTGATCAGGACCAATGAGGTCATACAGGGTGGTTGGGGGGGGGGGGGGGGTGTTCTGGAGGGAACAGAGAGTATCTTTCACCTACTTTTCCCAAAAGGGGAATCCTTATTAAATATTAATCCATTGTATTAATAATATTTATTTGAGAAATATCTCAATTTATTTCACACAGGAGCAAATACACAACATTATTGCCAACGGCGTGATTTTAGTCTCCCCCGCCTTGCCCTCCTTCCCCCATCTCGCATGCTTCCACACCTCCACCTTCCCACCTTGCCTTTTACAGCTATCTTCTCCTAACATCCTGCATCTTTTTTCCTTGTCCATCCCTCTTCCATTATTTTTCTGCAATATTTTCTCCCCAATTTATTCCCTTCACACACCTTGCGCATATAGTGTGGAAGGTCGGGTCATTATTTGAATTGAGATATAGACCACCGTTTTTATTCCCATAGAGTATAGGACTTTTCTCCTTGTATTAAGGACATGTGGATAGGGACAGTCGTCCTGTTTTTTGTCTGCCACTGCAAGACGGTTTTTAACCTTCAGTACTCTTGATTAGCAACGAGAAAGGAGGCACACAATTGGACTGCACTACTCAATGTCCACGGCACCAATAGGGTCAGGATCGACTCCACTGATTGGATCGCGATGCTGTCACGAGGTGTGAGGCAGCCCATGATCGGGAAGGAGGGATGTCGTGGATCCCTTCAGGGGTGCAAGAGGTGCATGAGGTGGCGTGCTCTCTCGCTGCTGAGTCTGAGAAGCACAGAGTGAGACAGTCTGAAGGAGAGATGCTCTCCTGTCGTATGCGTGGCTGGCAAAACTCAAGGCATATCCTGCTGTTCGCTCACCGCTGCTACTTTGGAGATGTGGCAGTTTCATGCCTGCCTAATCATTTTCTATCTCGTCCGGTTTTAGTGTACATGGTCCCTTCGGGGGTTTGAGTTTCACTGTCTGTAAAGTGTAGCTATTTATCACCCCATGAAGTGAAAAGCTGTTCATTTGTCTAAGTACTGTTCAGCAGTATTTTGAGAAAATATTACTGCTTTTTAGGTCATCACATCACAACCAATCAAATTTGCCGCTTGCAGAACTCATACATGTCCTTGTTTCTCAGTTTCTCAAGACTGCATGGGTTAATGTGTCGCATGAACTCTCTAGAGTCTCGTTCATTGTGTCCGCAATTTTCGTTTGTGCTGTCTTGTGCTAAGTTTTTATTTCCCCCCTAAGTCCTGTGTGTATCTGCCTGCTATCCATCCTGCGAAAATGTTTCGGTGATTGGTAGTCCCTGGAGGATTAAATTGGGTTCATTGTAATCCTGATAACGAACATGGGTAGACACGCTTGCTACATCATGCACAAACTCGACTTGCGGTGTTACATGTCAAAATCAGCCTTCGACGGCCATGTTCGAGGAGAATGACCTCGGCATGTACGATTGCCACACAACATTGCTTGCGGTCTTGGGAGGGGGTCATCTCTGACCACGATTCCCACACAACGTTGCTTGCGTTCTTGGGAGGGGGTCATCTGTGACCACGATTCCCACACAACATTGCTTGCGGTCTTGGGAGGGGGTCATCTGTGACCATGATTCCCACACAACGTTGCTTGCGGTCTTGGGAGGGGGTCGTCTGTGACCATGATTCCCACACAACATTGCTTGCGGTCTTGGGAGGGGATCATCTCTGACCACGATTCCCACACAACGTTGCTTGCGTTCTTGGGAGGGGGTCTTCTGTGACCACGATTCCCACACAACATTGCTTGCTGTTGTCAGGGAATTGGTTGCTGAGACTCAAGACTCCAATGACCGGACACAGGTTTTACAAAAGGTCTGGTTTATTAACTGGTTATTCACTTCATTCCATTACCAAATAATACCGCTTAATTCAATGGACCAGGTTAACTCTTTTCGCATGGTCCTTCTCGTTCGGCCGATGTTCCTCCGCCACTCCCGTCGGGCAGAGGGTCTGATGATGAGTGCTCGTCCGTTCCGTCGGTCAGAACTTCTGGTCACAAGTCTCCTTGACTCAACGTTTGCTCGGATTTATATGGACAAACTGGAGTTAATCCCCTGTCCGCTGAATGTTAATCCTTTCTCCGCTAATGCCCCGAGGTCATGCATGCACCAAGTCCTGGCATCAGCTCGCTCCCCTCCTGCTGTGAGTTCCGTTTACCAAACGATAGGGGGGTGCTCCAGCCAGGGGCTGTGACCAGGTGGACAAGAGATTACCATGTGCGTGCACATTCTTGGCATCCATTTACGAAATCGTTACCAGTCTTTAATCAATAAGTTACACTGAGTTACACTTCCACAATTCCCTCATCTTTTTGTTTTTGTTTATATTAACCATTAATCTAAACATCAATATAAGTAAACAGTCAATCACTACAAGTAAACATCATTACAAGTATAAGTAAATAATCAATCACTGCAAGTAAACATCATTACGAGTATAAGTAAATAATCATAACTTTGGTAATCAAATTCCCTTAGGCATACACCGTCATCCTGCAAGAATCACAAAACATTTCGTTGGTCATTGACTCCTTCCATATTGTTCAATCTATTGCATTTGCATCACAAATATATTTTCAAAACAACACTTCACCATCACCAAGATACAACAATTTCACTTCATTTTCAAGTTTTGTAAAGCATCTGCACCATCTGGCAAAAACGTTTGCCTCCACACAAATGTTGATTTTGTTTGAAAGGAAGGGCTGATCACTTGTGTTTGAATTCAGGTATAAAACATTTTCTCCTAATGTCTTCATAGCTCCTGCACTACTTCGTGTAGGATTTCGCTGTTGTGGTAACATTGTGGAGTCATAGACTGACCCTGCTCTCCTTGTAGCATTCTTGCCACTTTTTTTTGTAAACCATTGTAATTCCTGAACAAGGCCTTCACCCAGTTGTAGTCGACTTGCCTCCTCCCTCATTGTGAGTGGGCAGCAAGTATTGGTGTGACGTTGATTGGCCAGCAAGATGTGGAACAGGGATGCCGGATGCATCCACAATGATGTTGGGACCATGGTGTTCAGGTCATCCATGGTCCATACCAGGAGTGGCCCGCAGAATCGCGCACAGCTGTTGTGAAAAGGCACAGCCATTGGTTTGCAGCTCCATGCTGGTTCCCCGGACGTTGGTGAAGTAATAACATATGTCCCCGCATTTCACAGAGGTTGCAGGTAAAATGTCGTTGTCCTGCAACTTCTGATGTGATGAATGTTCGAAGCCTTCGAACAAGAGTAAGTGATCGCCTTTCTTTCATATGTTGCAGTGTGATCCAGGCAAATGGTCACATAAATTTCCTTGGTGAAGGTAAGCATTCATCTCCAAGTTACACGGGAGAATGTCTTCATCATTCTTTGAGAAAGAGGGTGTATGCCATGATTAACTTCATTTTTAGCCACAAATTTTCTTTCTCGAACTTCTTCCCAATTCCGTTAGCACTCCCTTCAAAATGTGATCTCATCTTATCCTTATGCTCAGTCACATCTGAATCTGCTTTCCGCACACACTGAATCAGATAGGGTACATCTTACCATGAAATCAGCATAATCATGTATATCTTCCGACAGTTTCACATTCAACAATTTGTTGTTTTTCCTTAACACATTCAAAAAGTTATATTCATTTATATGCGTCACACAAATAATATTCAATCAGGTATGTATTTTATTACTAAACTAAGAATAGCATCCACAATTGCTTTCAGGTTAATATAGTTCAAAAATTAACTCATGCAGGTATTTTAGCACTACTCTAAGAAAATAAATTGTATATGATTACAATCACAAACGGGAATACCTAATTCCCAACAACAATTTTCCCAAACCAACAAATTAAGCATAACGTATTATTACCATAATTCCTCTCCACTTTTTCTTTTCCCTCTTTTTATTTCCCCTAACAGTGTGTCACTCGTGGTGATATGAGTTCACTGATATTGTAATTGACACAACTCATAACATTGTCGTTATGCCATTATCTAAATTCTACTGTATTCACTATTCATTTGCAACATCACTTGATTCATTCTTTTAATCTCGGTATTATTCATATCATCATAACAATCTTTCTATTTTAGGTCCATATTTGTTTCTATTCTTATCAACCTCCTACGGTTTATCAATTTGTTCCAAAACACTGCAACCAAAGGTTTTAACCAAAGCTCTACCAAACTATTTCCAATTTGAACTCAAAATGCTAATTAAACAACAATTCAAAGAATTAACTTCAATGGGTCAACAAACTCATTTTATAAACAGATCTAATTTTCCCATCCAATAATTTTCCTTGCCAAATGTCATATTGCAACACTTTAATAAACCTTCGAAAAATGTCTCCCAAATCAATAAATTCCCTTTTTACTTCCCAAATACTCATCTGTAAATTACATATTCAATTACAGTTTCTCCCTATTTGTTCGGCCTAAATGGC
Organism: Myxine glutinosa; assembly: GCF_964187855.1. Classification (NCBI taxonomy): domain Eukaryota; kingdom Metazoa; phylum Chordata; class Myxini; order Myxiniformes; family Myxinidae; genus Myxine; species Myxine glutinosa. Next base: position 97,987,526 of record NC_136264.1, on the reverse strand, counting down.
CACCGAAGTGGCTGCCAACATGCAGTACCGTTTTTATCTACCAAGCAAGTATTCATCCACATAAGACCTCTACCAAAATGTTGTTTGTAAAAAACAAATCTGGGATTTCTGATTACATGGATGCACACTCTCAGGACATTTCAGGCTGCTTGTTAACAATCCACTACGATAAATTAATTCCTTTACCCACAATCAAATAATTAGTACAAATTGAGGATATTATCCCTATCACATTCATTTATAGATTCATTATGTTGGATCTAAATTTTCTCCCACTGCTGCAAGGAAGAACAATAGCTCTAATAAATCTTTGTAATATCTCACTTCATTTACCCAGCATCGAAGAATTTATTTACTATCCATTCCCATCTGTTAACCAGTGACTTTGTTTGAACTCCAAAACTTAATTTGATGAATCCCATGTGTACAGCTACCACTTATTGAAACCCATACTTTTGTAGAAAATATCCAAGTAAGTGTTTTTATTTTAAACCCCCTTAACTGTTGCTCATCCATTTCTATGCACCCAGTGAGTACTACTGACACCAGTATGCCAATATAGGTGTGCGAGTTTAACAAATATGTTGCAGGTACATGTGACATCGCGTTCTGAGTATAAATAACGTAACAGCGCGTTCATGTCTGCCCCTTGGTTTAAGATTCACAATGCATTCCGTTTTAAAACTCACAATAGTTCAAATCAGCAAGATTTTCTTTACTATTTTCCCATATCATCTATGCCTAATACACATCCATACATACAGCACAATTTATATGCTGATAAAATTCAAGTTTATATATACTAGGGCATGCCCGTACTATATCTATATCTAAAATTATATCCCCCCCCTCTATTTACATGAAATGGTTTGGTCCAAAGCGAACGGCTTGCGAGTACGGTGACAATCCCCCCCCCTCTATTTACATGAAATGGTTTGGTCCAAAGCGAACGGCTTCGGAGTTTGGTAAAGAAATCGCCATAGCGTGCCCAAACGCGCAGGAAAGCGAAAGAATCGCAAATTTAAGGAAATGCCCGTACTTCCGTAAGGAAGAGAAAAGAAATGAAAAGGAAAAACATTCCAAACCGCGAGGGAAAACAACACGGCACGTCGACACAACAACGTGTCCTGTGATTGGCCGTACGTCGCTGCCAGTAGCTGCCCCCCAAAAAAAGCTTTCACCGTCCGGCGACTGAATTTAAGGGGAAAAATAAAACGCTCTTCGCTTAAAACAACGCCCTTCGCTCTGACTGAATTGGGACAATGTTTTTATGTTTTTAATTGAATTACTATCCGTAATGGCGCACGCTCTCACGGGAGCTCCGGAAGGTCGTATATCGCAGTTACGATGAATCGCAAATTAGTTTTTATTAGTTTTAAAACATAGTTTAACGCCAACATAGCGCCAACATAGTTTGCAAACGTGAAATAAATGAATACGCTCTCAAATGTGCCGTCCGAGGCAGAGTCTGTTCGCCACGTTCGGCACACGTGATAGCTCGCTGCTCTCTGATTGGTTGAATCGTTTTTTGGACATAGCTCGGTAACTGCTTGTCCGATTAATTTCAAACCTTGAGAAGGCACATCCTCGGGTCCCCAGCAATATACCTGGCAAGTTTCAAGTATATCGGACCGGTAGTTGTCGAGAAACAGCGGTCACAGACAAACATACATACAAACATACAAACATACAAACATACAAACATACAAACATACAAACATACACACAGAGATTGCTGGAATTATAGATATATATATATATATATATATATATATATATATATATATATATATATATATATATATAAAAATCCGTGAGCAGGGTATTCTGGGAAGTCAGTGTAAGACCTCTCCCAAATTTGGCTAATTTTGTACTCCCTCATTTCTTTTTATGAAGCTCATATCCATAAATAGCTGTTATTCTCATATAAATTCTATCAAAAATGGAATCCCCAAATTACTCACAATTTTACTATTAATTAATGGCTGCTCATAACCCAGCACATCAAATCTTTATATTCCATCTCCCTTGACAAAAGAGATAATGTTCATAATCAAATTATATTTCTATTTTATTTTATGGATTCTCTGCATATTCAATCCCATCCACATAAAACTATCCATTTCCAGACAGGCACACTGTCGGTGTCAACAATCTTGTAAGATTGATACACAAAACAATAAAAAACACTAACATTGACACACAAAAATACACACACACATGCATTATGCGTATTTGTTTGCGTTGGAACTATTATTTACAGATCAAGATGGGTGTCAATTTTATTTCAATTTCATAAAATTTGTCCTTCAATTTTAGAAATGCTAATACACAAATGGACCAAAAAGTTTATTCTTAGAAAACCCCTATGATGTCACATTGAAATTACCCTTTCAGTTCCCACAATAATTTATCCAAATTTGACTACACACCCATTTACATGTCAGTCGACCACTGACTTATCAATCATGCGAAACAATAGTCCAAAATTCCCACCTGATCATCATGTGACCCTTGTCACTTGGTTTCAAAAATTTGCAAAGCAATTGTTCCAACTTTGTAAATTTAAAATTGTGTGCCCAACATAAAAGATCCAATTTCGGCATGTGATCAATGAATTACTAATTTGCTTACAAGCAAAAGAAAAAAATGAATAATTCTTGCTCCGAAAACTTTTCAGACCCAAGAATCATCGACAGTTATTCATGTTTGTCCAGTAATCTAATTTGTTGAGGCCAATCGTCATTTGGGATTTGTCGCAATGAAGGCCTAATCATTGTCTGAGGTATCGGTCAGCACTGGTACCCTTGATCTTGGTTTACCCTATTAACTTGTCTTCCTGTTGACATACGGACATCTTCTTCTCCAATGTCCCATCTTTCCACACTTGAAACACCGGTTTCTGTCGTTGTCTGATCTGTGCACCTGTGCACTTGTATTGCTGGGCTGCATCTCTACATCCCTGAGTTGCCACTGCAATCTCTCGTTATCTCCTGAAACACAAAAAAATTCTCTGTACCGTCCTTTTTGGGGAGACAACTGGAAATCAGATGGGACAACTGTCACTTTCATTCCTAATTTCGAGGGCAGTTGTGCATTTGTCTCCTCCACTGTATCCTGTATCCTTTTTATTTTAAGTTCTAGATCCGTTATCCGTTCTTGCTGTTCCCGTTGTCTGGATTCACCATCCCAAAGATGGAATGCAAGCCAGTCTACCGTTAGATTCTGTCTCTTCCTGGCTTTCAATCTTTGTTCCAATCTTTCCAATCGACTTCGCTCAAATGTACCATCTCTTGGAAACTCCTCATCATGTCCCTTTGTCCACAAATACCAATTCTCGACCTGCCTTATAGCTTCGGCACCATAGCGGTCGTACATATGATGTGTACAAGTACCTTTTTGTGGAATCTCTGGTTGTCCTTGTGTATTCTTGCAGGCTCCATTTCCCATTCTGCCTTTTATCAAAGTAGCGTTGGATGTGTTGTAGCTTGTTCCAGGTTCTTCTAAAGCTTCACTCGTACCTCCAGGAAGGATCTCTCCACCTGTTCACACGGTGATTTCCAGAGAGTCTCCCTCAGCTGTGGCTTTTGCACAATCCAATCTCACAGATCAGTATTTGCAGATGAGCCGGAGGGTCAGTATGAAATGGGTGAATCCTCAGGTGTCCGCTCTGTTGACGGGGAAATCACACAATGGTAACCGCACATATATATCTGTATATAAACTCACCACCTTGCTCAATTTTCCCAGGTTGTCTCCACATTGATAATATCTCGCAAAGATATCAAAGCTTCTTTCTTGAGACCGCATTTTCATCAGTCAAACAATCAATATATTCAATTCAATTTATTCAGTTCAATTTATTCAGTTAAATTTATTCAATTAAATTCAATCAATTAGATTCAATCAATCAAGAATATCCAATCATATCATTCAACTTCTTCCATAAGTGTGAAGAATATCCAATCATATCATTCAACTTCTTCCATGATTGTCAAGAATATCCAATCATATTATTCAACTTCTTCCATAAGTGTGAAGAATATCCAATCATATCATTCAACTTCTTCCATAAGTGTGAAGAATATCCAATCATATCATTCAACTTCTTCCATGATTGTCAAGAATATCCAATCATATCATTCAACTTCTTCCATAAGTGTGAAGAATATCCAATCATATCATTCAACTTCTTCCATAAGTGTGAAGAATATCCAATCATATCATTCAACTTCTTCCATGATTGTCAAGAATATCCAATCATATTATTCAACTTCTTCCATAAGTGTGAAGAATATCCAATCATATCATTCAACTTCTTCCATAAGTGTGAAGAATATCCAATCATATCATTCAACTTCTTCCATGATTGTCAAGAATATCCAAACATATCATTCAACTTCTTCCATAAGTGTGAAGAATATCCATTCATATCATTCAACTTCTTCCATGATTGTCAAGAATATCCAATCATATTATTCAACTTCTTCCATAAGTGTGAAGAATATCCAATCATATCATTCAACTTCTTCCATAAGTGTGAAGAATATCCAATCATATCATTCAACTTCTTCCATGATTGTCAAGAATATCCAATCATATCATTCAACTTCTTCCATAAGTGTGAAGAATATCCAATCATATCATTCAACTTCTTCCATAATTGTCAAGAATATCCAATCATATCATTCAACTTCTTCCATAAGTGTGAAGAATATCCAATCATATCATTCAACTTCTTCCATGATTGTCAAGAATATCCAATCATATCATTCAACTTCTTCCATAAGTGTGAAGAATATCCAATCATATCATTCAACTTCTTCCATAAGTGTGAAGAATATCCAATCATATCATTCAACTTCTTCCATGATTGTCAAGAATATCCAATCATATTATTCAACTTCTTCCATAAGTGTGAAGAATATCCAATCATATCATTCAACTTCTTCCATAAGTGTGAAGAATATCCAATCATATCATTCAACTTCTTCCATGATTGTCAAGAATATCCAATCATATCATTCAACTTCTTCCATAAGTGTGAAGAATATCCAATCATATCATTCAACTTCTTCCATAAGTGTGAAGAATATCCAATCATATCATTCAACTTCTTCCATGATTGTCAAGAATATCCAATCATCTTATTCAACTTCTTCCATAAGTGTGAAGAATATCCAATCATATCATTCAACTTCTTCCATAAGTGTGAAGAATACCCAATCATATCATTCAACTTCTTCCATGATTGTCAAGAATATCCAATCATATCATTCAACTTCTTCCATAAGTGTGAAGAATATCCAATCATATCATTCAACTTCTTCCATAATTGTCAAGAATATCCAATCATATTGTTGCGGATATGGCATTTGGCCTCCATATCCGCTTGTAAATATTCCCCTATTTCCCCAATACTCCCCAACTATCCCCAATCCCCCATTCCCTAGTCCCATTGCCTGTAAATAACACTCTGTAGAACCGACCTTCCCCTTTTTCCCCCATTAAATGTCGTGCCCAGGTCCACCGCATCTCACGTAGACAACTTTCGGACATCTTGCTAGTTATTCTTAGTCTATGTCAGTTAAGGACTCGTTTCCATTAATTCTGACTCTTCGTTGCACCAGAATGTGATTGTATGGCACCAATAGTGAGTTTAGGACCTCCCCATACCTCCTCCCATCTTCCCCATGCAACAACAACAACAACAACAACAACAACTACAACAACAACTACAACAACAGAGGGGGGCGGCGCGCGCGGGGAGTGTGCGTCCTCACTCCGGCTCGGTTAGCCGCCATTACCCATGTGCGCCGACGGGGTTACCACGAAGGGGCTGCCTGTCGGCCCCTCGTCAAGGGCGGAGCCGGTAACCCCCCCGCACCCAATGAGAAGCAACGGGCCGATTCCATCTGGGGCGGAGCTAACGAGCCGAGGGCGTGTCACTCCCCGCCGGATATACGCGACGACTAACCGGATGTGAGGTCAGATGCGCCTGAACTACGGAGAGCAAAGGACGCCACCCCCAGCGCGACGATACCTCCCCGCATCTTTGGACCGGACCGGGTCGATTCTGTCCTTGAGCCAAGAGTGCACCTTGAGCCATCGACTGCCCGCTTTCCTTGCCATCAATCCCCGTGTGAGTCAGTTTTGTCCTGTTTATCTGTGGTCTGTCGGGAATAAGATAAGTGTGTCTAAGTGCCTATCTTTCTATGCTGTCCCTCTCATTCCTGTAATCTAACCTTCCGCCATATTATAACCTCCTCCGGAGGTCTTGAGAACCGTATCCCTGGTGTCGTGTCATTTTAATCCCAGCCGTTGTGTCATTTTCCTTCATTGATCTAGCGTAGCGCGGCTCGGCCAAGGTTCGAGTATAATCGGGTAACTTGTGCGGACACGGCGGCCATTCCGCTCGGCCCACCATAACATCAAAGTCGTGTCTGTAACAATTGGTGTCAGGAGTGTCGGATTCGGACCTGGGACTAAATTCATTTAGCCCAAATTTTGGAACACCAAGTGTACCATTAGGGTAACATTTTGGTGTTGGGAAGTAGAATTCGATCCGGAGCGCGTTTTACGCGCTCGAAATTATAACAGCGAAATTTGATTGTGTTTTACAAAATATAAAAACCCGAATTTTGAAAGTCGCGCTATGGCAGACCAAGACGGCTGGGTTCCGGTAGTAGGGAGTGAGGCAGGGTCGATCCAGGACCAAATTGAGGGACGTGAGGAGAGCGAAGCAGCGAGGGTAGCAGACGCGCGAAATAGCGCCTCGCACATGGCCACGGCGCCCACGCCCGCGACCGTGGTAGCGCCGCTGGTAAATTTGGACCTTTTTTTCATACAAATGAAGGCCCTTATGGCCCAGAATAGCGAGCAAATGAGGGAGGAAATGAGGGCTCAGAGTGAGCGATTGGAGGGCCAATTGGGGGTAATGGGAAACCAAATGGGGGTAATGAGGGACGAAGCGAGGGGTACCGGTGAGGGATTAGACAAGAAATTAGAGGGGTTAGACAATGGGATAGAAGGGGTGAAACATGGGTTAGGGAGTAGAATAGAGGGATTAGACAATAGATTAGGGGAAATACAGGAGGGGTTAATGGGGGTAGAAAACAGAATGGCCGTTTAGGAGAATCAAATGGAAGGGATGAAAAAGGGGTTAGAGGGGTTAGAAAACAGTATGGAAGGCAAATTGAGGGACATGAGGGACCAAGCGGAAAGGGAAGTTAAACAAATGGGGCAGCAGATAGAGGGGGTCAGAATGGGGGTAGAAACCAAACTGGATGCTCACAGGGAGGAAATGGAGCAGATGAGGGTGGCATCTGGGCAGGAGATGCAAGTGATGGGAGAGGAGATCAGAAGAGGAGTGAGTGAGGAGGTCGGAGGAGTGCGCGAGGAGGTGAGGCACTGTAAGGAGCGCATGGAGAAGGAGGTGAGAAAGGGGACTGTAAAATTGCAAGGGGGTATAGAGGAGTTGACGCTGGGAGTAGAACAACTGACAGTGGGACAAAAGGAGTTGGGGGACCAGGTAAAGAAGAACACAGCGGTAATAGAGGGTTTAAAATCGACACAGAAGGAGATGAAAAAGGACGTAGGGGTAATTAAAAAAGAGTGTCAGACGGTACATGAGGCCCTGACGAGGAAAATGGACAAGGTGGTAGAAGTGATGGAGGTTAAAGAGCGGGAGGTGCGGGAGCACATAGAAAAAAATAAAGTGGAGTTAGAGGAAGAACTTAAAGGGGCGCACGAAGAGATGAAGGAGGTGAAGCAGAAATTAGAAGAAGTGGAAGAAGGGGTGAGCGAAATTAAGAAGCGACGGAGAGAGGATAAGAAAGAGATAAAGGAGGAAGTAAAATAATTGGTCCAAAGTCTGTGTTCGGATCGTGAGGATGTGCTCATTAACCGGATGAGGGATTCGCAGGTGATGGAGGAGAAGCGAAGAGGAAGAGGACCCGGTGTAAGTGGTGACCAATATGGTCGTGCGTATGATGCGCCAGGGGATTTAAGAAGCTTGGGGGTCGAGATGGACCCGGGTGTTCGTGAGAGGCCGTTGGTGAAGAGTGCGACAGGTCTGGTGTGCGAAAAAGGAGGTGTGCGAGAAAGTCCGACTTTGGGGTGTGTGAGGAAAAAGTGCGTGCCAAGGAGTGAGGGTGCTGCCGAGAGTGAGTCGGTCGTAGCGCGTGTGCGAGGGAGCACATGGAAGCGCGGTGTGGTGAGTGTTGCGGAGGGTGTAACGGGAGAGTGTGCGCGAGAAAGGTGTGTGACGGACAGGTGCATGGGGAAAGAGTGCGCTGTCAAAGGCAAGGAAGAATGCACACCTGTGGTGAGTGTTACAGAGGGTGTAACGGGAGAGTGTGCGCGAGAAAGGTGTGTGACGGACAGGTGCATGAGGAAAGAGTGCGCTGTCGAGAGTAAGGGTGAGTGCGCTGTCAAGAGTGGTGGTGAGAGTAGTGAGAGTGACAAGGAGCGTGAGTTGGTTGTGACAGGTGAGAAAGGATGCACACCTGGAATGGTAGAGCGTGAGTGGGAATGCACGCTGGAATTGGTAGTGAGGCACGTGGTTGGGTGTGCGAATGAGAGCACACCTGTGATTGTCACAGAGGAGGTGACCGAGGAGGGGGTGCGAAGAGGTGTGTTGGTGAGGTGTGCTACCAACGAATGTGTGCCAAAGTGTTCGGTGGTCAGGTGTGTGACCAAGGCTGTGAGTGGAATGAGGGTACCGAGGTGTGTAAGGAGAGGTACGAGGAGCATGGAGACGGCTGGATGTGTGAGCAAGGAACGGGCTGCGGGGTGTAAGCATGCAGGTGAAGCATCGACGTTAAACGGAGCAGCGGTTAGGTCGACTTTTAGCCGAATCGGGCCCTCGGTGCGTGCTGGGCCTCGCTTTGAACGGCCGCGTCCGTGCTCCACTAGGCGGAGCGGGCGGCTGGATAGGAAGGGTCGTCATGGCGACCACTTTTTGTTGCGGCATTCCGGCAGGTCGAGATCGAGCCATGGGATGGCTCCGTGCCGAGATGGTGCGTGGGATCTCGGCCCGGGTAAGCCCCCGTCCCTGCCCCGAGTGCGGGACGTATCCAGCCGCTGGCACAGAACAACCCGCATTCATGGCTTGGCTTTACAAAGCCGAGCTTTAGAAGTGAATTGGCGCACCGAGAGGCATTAGTGAGTAGACTGTGTGATGAGGTTAGTGTTTTGGCCCCAAAATTAGAGAAAAACAAAATTTGATGATTGGCAAAGGATTGGCAGTAGTGATTGGCAGATGATGAGTAGTGATTGGCAAATTTTTGATTTGTGGAAATTTGATGTGCAAAATTGGTAGTGAGCGATGGGCCCGGTGGGTAAGGCTGGCATCCCTGCCGCCCTTCCCATGTGGGGGCAAAGGAGCAATAGCTTATGGGGTTGATGGCAGTGAAAACTAGCCCGGGTGGGTTAGGTTATATTGATAGGGCCCTAGAAGATGACATTAGGTAACGTTAAGGTTAGTTAGTGACTGATACCTGTAGTGGGGACGCAGGTAGATTAGTATGGATGATAATGACGAGGGAGCGCAATAGTTTAAAGGGGCGACTGGGAAGCGCAAGTTTCAGAAGGGAGTAGTTAGCTGAGATGATGCCGTGTGGTTGAGAATTGAACAGGTGTGAGAGCTGGACAGGTGTGTGGAGCAGTGTATGAGTAGTGAGTGTTGTGGATCAGCGCGAATGCGCTTGGGGAGAGAAGGGTGCAGGTGGCACCAGGTGTGAGAGCACAGGTGTGCAGGTACAGGTGTGTGGAGAGAGTTGGAGTAAGTGGTACGGAGTGGTGTGCATGGTGCGAAGGTGTGGATGGGGGAAGAGTGGACCCCTTTCACGAGTACCCGGGGCGGGTAGTGTAAGTGTTAGGTAGAGGGTATAGGTAAATTGTGGTTGGATATTGGCATTTGTGGTGCGGGTGACAGAATGGTATTGTGGATGGGTGCATTAGTGTTGTGGAAATGGCTGGGCGTGTAGCCTGTTAGTGTGTGTAGTTGGTTGGGCACTCCACCACTGTGAGGATGTCGGCCAGGTGAGGCCGCAGGTGGGCTCTGGGAGCCGGTAGTTGTGAGTGGGTGCTTGAGGATCCCGGGTGTGGATCGGGCAGCCCAGTGCCAGAGAGGGCACCGAGTGGGGAGAGCGCCAGAGGGCCTTCCCCAGGTAGTTAGGTTAGGGTAAGGAGCAGGTAAGCTCGGAGGCAACTGCAGTGGTGGAGGTGTGCAAGTGGGTAGACCCGCTGGGAGAGGTACACGTCACAGCCCGGAAATTGTGCGAGGGCACCGGGAGATGAATCGGGGGAGTGAGACCCCAAATTGAAAAGCACCACAGTTTGGCCAATGGGAATTGGTTTTTAGAACCCATAGTGTAAGAGGGCCAATGGTTTGGCAGGAGAAAGACCCCGGGTAATGTAAAGTTGTTAAAGTCATTTAGGAAATAGTTAGGATTGATGAACCTGTCGCACCATACGCAGCCACTTACCTGTGGTGATGATGACTCCACACCTGTGTTTTCTTTGTTTTGTTGCAGGAAATGAGATTGCTGTGGATTTGTGAGACGCATCACGACGTGGATGAGACATTGGGGTGATTCCATCTCTCCCTCCTTAGGAGGGACTGATGATGAATTGGTAATGGCAAATTTTGATGTTCAGTTGAAGATGGCAAATTTTGATGAGAGTTGGAAATAGCAAATTTGATTGGTTAGGAGGGAGAGAAGACGAATTTGGTTTATGGGAGGAACGGGGAAGACAGTAGGGACGTTTGTTGATTAGTAAAATAGATGTTTATGGGTAGTGTTGTGTTTTGTGGATACAGTAAGGGGTAAGGGAGGGGCCATGTAGGTTACCTGGTGGGGGGGGGGGGAGCGTACGGTAGTAACGTACCTGTCTCACCTGGTTCCCATGTGCCCCTAGTGTGCATTACCTTGTGTTGCGTGCACTTTTGCGCCCTTACCACCTTACTCACTTGTCTTCTTCTTTTGTCTCCCACCTCCGAGGATCTGGCTTTGGGGCAGAGAGAGAGGAGAGAGAGGTGCTGGCTTCGCAGTTGTGGGCCTGCACTTTCGCTGCTTGCTGCCTGGATCGATACACCATATGGACCGCAATGTTTGTGGCCACCCACCATGGACCGCAGTTCTTATGCGGCCAAGCACCACCCGTGGATGGACCTATGGGTCAACGTGGCACCTATGCCATACAGGTGAACCACTTATAGTTGGCCCCCTGACGGCCACAATAAAGAAATGGACGCGGTTGGCGCCTTTCTTTATTTTTTGAAAGAGGCAAGAAGGCCAAGTGCACCACACGAAGGCAAGACCAGCGGCAGACCATCGGCCGGCTGCGACACCACACCGTGATTTATAGACACTTTATTGGTGCACCGGATGGTGCTGACTGTGTGATGGGGTGGTGCTTTTGGTGCTTGGAAGGGGTGCTCTGCACATTATTAAAGGCCGTAAGGCCACAGAGCACTCGTGGGTTGGTGTATCGATGCTGGCATGCGTGCTCTCTCTATGCATAACATCTGCATGTGTTCCTCCAAAAACAGGTCCTGGATCGTAGTGTAAATATCAGCGTAGTCTTGTAAATAATGCTCCCTACCGGCTGTATGTTTAGTTTGCGAATTCTTTCCGTGATTCGGTTATCCTGTGGGTGTGTTTCTGTGAGGAGAAGGGTGCAACGTCGCAGGGGGACATATTTACTCATTTGTGAACATCTGTAAAACTGTCGCACTCAGGGTAGAGTTAATAGTAGAGGGAACTACATCTGAGTGCCACACTAAAGTAGGTAAAAATTTATCGGGTCGGGATGCCCCGAGGGTAGAGAAGGGTTCAATGTTGCGGATATGGCATTTGGCCTCCATATCCGCTTGTAAATATTCCCCTATTTCCCCAATACTCCCCAACTATCCCCAATCCCCCATTCCCTAGTCCCATTGCCTGTAAATAACACTCTGTAGAACCGACCTTCCCCTTTTTCCCCCATTAAATGTCGTGCCCAGGTCCACCGCATCTCACGTAGACAACTTTCGGACATCTTGCTAGTTATTCTTAGTCTATGTCAGTTAAGGACTCGTTTCCATTAATTCTGACTCTTCGTTGCACCAGAATGTGATTGTATGGCACCAATAGTGAGTTTAGGACCTCCCCATACCTCCTCCCATCTTCCCCATGCAACAACAACAACAACAACAACTACAACAACAACTACAACAACAGAGGGGGGCGGCGCGCGCGGGGAGTGTGCGTCCTCACTCCGGCTCGGTTAGCCGCCATTACCCATGTGCGCCGACGGGGTTACCACGAAGGGGCTGCCTGTCGGCCCCTCGTCAAGGGCGGAGCCGGTAACCCCCCCGCACCCAATGAGAAGCAACGGGCCGATTCCATCTGGGGCGGAGCTAACGAGCCGAGGGCGTGTCACTCCCCGCCGGATATACGCGACGACTAACCGGATGTGAGGTCAGATGCGCCTGAACTACGGAGAGCAAAGGACGCCACCCCCAGCGCGACGATACCTCCCCGCATCTTTGGACCGGACCGGGTCGATTCTGTCCTTGAGCCAAGAGTGCACCTTGAGCCATCGACTGCCCGCTTTCCTTGCCATCAATCCCCGTGTGAGTCAGTTTTGTCCTGTTTATCTGTGGTCTGTCGGGAATAAGATAAGTGTGTCTAAGTGCCTATCTTTCTATGCTGTCCCTCTCATTCCTGTAATCTAACCTTCCGCCATATTATAACCTCCTCCGGAGGTCTTGAGAACCGTATCCCTGGTGTCGTGTCATTTTAATCCCAGCCGTTGTGTCCTTTTCCTTCATTGATCTAGCGTAGCGCGGCTCGGCCAAGGTTCGAGTATAATCGGGTAACTTGTGCGGACACGGCGGCCATTCCGCTCGGCCCACCATAACATCAAAGTCGTGTCTGTAACAATATCATTCAACTTCTTCCATAAGTGTGAAGAATATCCAATCATATCATTCAACTTCTTCCATGATTGTCAAGAATATCCAATCATATCATTCAACTTCTTCCATAAGTGTGAAGAATATCCAATCATATCATTCAACTTCTTCCATAAGTGTGAAGAATATCCAATCATATCATTCAACTTCTTCCATGATTGTCAAGAATATCCAATCATATTATTCAACTTCTTCCATAAGTGTGAAGAATATCCAATCATATCATTCAACTTCTTCCATAAGTGTGAAGAATATCCAATCATATCATTCAACTTCTTCCATGATTGTCAAGAATATCCAATCATATCATTCAACTTCTTCCATAAGTGTGAAGAATATCCAATCATATCATTCAACTTCTTCCATAAGTGTGAAGAATATCCAATCATATCATTCAACTTCTTCCATGATTGTCAAGAATATCCAATCATATCATTCAACTTCTTCCATAAGTGTGAAGAATATCCAATCATATCATTCAACTTCTTCCATACACATGCATTATTTACAGATCGCTAGAGAAAAAAAACAAAAAAAAAACACGAATAATAGATAAACCCGTGTGTAAGACCTCTCCCAAATTTTGTCCGCTCATTCACTTTTCCTGATTCGCATCAAGGATCTCCATCATCAGACAGCGTACTTAATTCCGCATTTTAATGAGAATTCAACAGGATTTTACGACTCAAAGGAAAAAGAACGAGCAGACCTTTTGCAGGACGATCGTTACAAAAATCGTTACATATATTAAAGTATTTATAATGTCGAAAAATCATATCTTAATTCTTACAAAATTTGGTTCTTTGAATAAATCACAGCACCGGGCGAACCAGCTCAAAAAATGGATCTTTGTGTTTATTTAGCACCCTAGTAATTGGTTCTTTGTGTACTAATTACACAGCACCCAGGCCCCACTCATATGGATCTTTGTGCAGCGCTGCACAGCACATGAGCAAAAGGGGTTTCATCTACATTTTCCTTATCCGGTGTACCATCCGTGATATTTGTTTGCTCATTCACTATTCCTGATTCGTCATCAAGGATCTCCATCATCACACAGCGTACTTAATTCCGCATTTTAATGAGAATTCAACAGGAATTTACGACTCAAAGGAAAAAGAACGAGCAGACATTTTGCAGGACGATAACTGGAATTAGTCGTGAAAATATATCCAAAATACACAAAAATACACACCCACACAAATAAACAACATTTATTCCGTTTTACAGAACAAACATTTCCTCTATCATGACATGCATGTCTTCAAAATTATATGACCAAGAGAAAAAGTAAAATTAATTAAAAACTGCGGGCAGTGATGATCCGGGGACCATACCGCTCCATCCTGATTGGACGAGTGCGTGCTAGAGTCGTTAACAACGACAGTCCAGATCCGATTGTTCAAAATTTCAACTCAATCAATCGAAAAATGAACGCAGGGATGCATTTTAAAGGTGCAGTGGCACTAACTGAGTTGCCACGAATATGGCCACGAAATTGCCAATATGGCCATCACAAAATATTTTCCTTAATCAATTGGCTCATAGCATAACCAATCTGCAAGTATTTCATCCGAAGATGTATCTCTGAGGACTTTTAATTAAATAAGTCATTTATAAATCAACGAGTTAATTTATTAAATGATTAATCAATAAATCAAAATTTTCCTTGACAGCCACATCACTTGGTCAGTGTCATGTCCAAATATCAGCTTCCTTACTCAAAAGGTGCCTGAGTTAATGTAATGTAATTACTGTAATAAGATTACTGCAATTACTGTAATGATTACTGTAATTACTGTAATTACCGGAACTGTAATTACTGTAATTACCTCAGGTAATTACTGTAATGTAATTACTGTAATTTAATAAGAAATGTAATTAATTAAATAAGTACTTCATTAATCGCTAATAATTAAATAACTCGTGAATTCTTATCCGATTTACTTAACATTTGAGTGTCCCCAAAACGTTGGAGCAAAACGTTGCAACAACGAAAGTGAAACGTTGTAGCGACGTTGTGGAAACGTCAGCAAAACACAACATTTGAATGTTCCCAAAACGTTGGAGCAAAACGTTGCAACAACGAAAGTGAAACGTTGTAGCGACGTTGTGGAAACGTCAGCAAAACACAACATTTGAATGTTCCCAAAACGTTGGAGCAAAACGTTGCAACAACGAAAGTGAAACGTTGTAGCGACGTTGTGGAAACGTTAGCAAAACACAACATTTGAATGTTCCCAAAACGTTGGAGCAAAACGTTGCAACAACGAAAGTGAAACGTTGTAGCGACGTTGTGGAAACGTTAGCACAACACAACATTTGAATGTTCCCAAAACGTTGGAGCAAAACGTTGCAACAACGAAAGTGAAACGTTGTAGCGACGTTGTGGAAACGTCAGCAAAACACAACATTTGAATGTTCCCAAAACGTTGGAGCAAAACGTTGCAACAACGAAAGTGAAACGTTGTAGCGACGTTGTGGAAACGTCAGCAAAACACACCATTTGAATGTTCCCAAAACGTTGGAGCAAAACGTTGCAACAACGAAAGTGAAACGTTGTAGCGACGTTGTGGAAACGTCAGCAAAACACACCATTTGAATGTTCCCAAAACGTTGGAGCAAAACGTTGCAACAACGAAAGTGAAACGTTGTAGCGACGTTGTGGAAACGTCAGCAAAACACAACATTTGAATGTTCCCAAAACGTTGGAGCAAAACGTTGCAACAACGAAAGTGAAACGTTGTAGCGACGTTGTGGAAACGTCAGCAAAACACAACATTTGAATGTTCCCAAAACGTTGGAGCAAAACGTTGCAACAACGAAAGTGAAACGTTGTAGCGACGTTGTGGAAACGTTAGCAAAACACAACATTTGAATGTTCCCAAAACGTTGGAGCAAAACGTTGCAACAACGAAAGTGAAACGTTGTAGCGACGTTGTGGAAACGTTAGCACAACCCAACATTTGAATGTTCCCAATTTATCCCATTAAAATCCCATTAAATCCCATTAAAATCCCATTAAAATCCTATTAAAATCCCATTAAAATCTTCAGACAAACCACTAGCAATATTATTCCTAGGACTAAAATTACCAGGACCATTATCAAACATTTATCAAAATATTAGGACCATCATCAAACCAATGAATGACTCAATCCTTTAATGACTACATCCAAACCCAGACATTTTGAGTTCCGTAACTTTAATACTTCAAATTTTCCATTCCTTCCCTTCCTGATCCTTAGATGTAGGGATGGGTTCTTTTTAGGATCATGTTGCATCGAGCATTATTTTCCAAAACAGTGTGAACATTAAACCACACCATTACCTCTGACATCCCACCATTTACACCAGCTTTCCCATGATGTCGCGATATGACCCCATAATCCCACAAAACTCTTCGTTGCTTTATCATCCAATATGAAAATTCTCATTTAACCCGTTCAAAGAACGTCCATTTCGCAAAATCGAACCAACCACAACCTTCGCCATTAATATCTATTGTAAGCGTGCCGAATCAGTAAGCATCACCCCTCCTATGAGCCTCGACCAGAGGGTGGTTGTTACTCACAAACACTCGTCGCTAGCTGTTCCATTGTCTGCCGATTCCCACTCTGCTGCCGATTTCCACTGAGCCATCAGAGTGGAATTTGGAATTTTTTATTTCTCTGAGCTCATGAAAGTGGTGACAATGGGTGGTCTGCCATTGCTCTTCCACAAAAGCATCTTTCACCTTTCAATAAAATATTTGTACCAACCAAATCTGCGAGTATGGGGCGCAGAGAAAATACACAAAAAGCAACAGCCCTGGCTTTGCTTCCTGGAAGCTTCCTGGAAGCTTCCTGCAAAACGCTTTGCTTCTCGCAAAACGTCTGCCTATGGGAACTAGAGGGAGGGGAGGGAGAAGGAGCGGGAGCAAGAGACAGGGTGCCGGAATGGACATGAGGGACAATGAGGGACAGTGAGGGAGTGTTGGTATGCAATTTTCATCCAATCGCCATCTTTCACAATAATTCTGGACCGGCATGAGGTGGGGTTGTCTGTCATGAATTTATTTGTTGATCGAACGAGTTTTAGACATGGCGGGAAAACTGAAAAAAAAATTTTTCTCTCCTCCACCCCTTTTTTTTTTTTTTTTTTTTTTTTTTTTTTTAACTTTGGACCCACGGCTTTCGTCCTACACAATTCCGTTTAATTTGTCTAAATCCGACCAGTCGTTCCAAAGATATAAGCCGTTTTGTCGCAATACCATAAATTGGAATGAGGTAAAAATATATATATATAAATATAATTCCATTTCCCGGCTCCCTGTCGCACGCCGAGCAAGTCGCGTGCTTTGAACAAGTGCAAAAAAAAAAAACTACTTTACACGTGTACGGGTGTGTAAACGAGTGTACCGGCCTTACACGACTTGGAAGCAAACGGTCGCATGGTGCACACATGCTCCGTTTGCTCCCAGGTCACAGCAAGGCCCTTAATGGCCAGCGCCGACCTGGTGCATTTTATTTAGACAGCGCAAAAAATACGTATTTACAGAAATCATTTAGAAAAACACGAATAATAGCTACAATCGTTTATCGAAGTACCATTCTTTATCCTATGTCGCGGCATCGGTGCGCAAGGAAGCCCCAGACCACCTCCTCCCCCATGTATGTACAAAATTATTTCCAAGTTCGTAAATCATATTGGACAAAAACAAGACACACTCACCTTTTAAAGACTTGTTTGTGTACAATTGATGTCAGCGGTGCCTCCAAATTGTCAGGGAATTGGTTGCTGAGACTCAAGACTCCAATGACCGGACACAGGTTTTACAAAAGGTCTGGTTTATTAACTGGTTATTCACTTCATTCCATTACCAAATAATACCGCTTAATTCAATGGACCAGGTTAACTCTTTTCGCATGGTCCTTCTCGTTCGGCCGATGTTCCTCCGCCACTCCCGTCGGGCAGAGGGTCTGATGATGAGTGCTCGTCCGTTCCGTCGGTCAGAGCTTGGGGTCACAAGTCTCCTTGACTCAACGTTTGCTCGGATTTATATGGACAAACTGGAGTTAATCCCCTGTCCGCTGAATGTTAATCCTTTCTCCGCTAATGCCCCGAGGTCATGCATGCACCAAGTCCTGGCATCAGCTCGCTCCCCTCCTGCTGTGAGTTCCGTTTACCAAACGATAGGGGGTGCTCCAGCCAGGGGCTGTGACCAGGTGGACAAGAGATTACCATGTGCGTGCACATTCTTGGCATCCATTTACGAAATCGTTACCAGTCTTTAATCAATAAGTTACACTGAGTTACACTTCCACACTGTCTTGGGAGGGGGTCATCTGTGACCACGATTCCCACACAACATTGCTTGCGGTCTTGGGAGGGGGTCATCTCTGACCACGATTCCCACACAACATTGCTTGCGGTCTTGGGAGGGGGTCATCTGTGACCATGATTCCCACACAACGTTGCTTGCGGTCTTGGGAGGGGGTCGTCTGTGACCATGATTCCCACACAACATTGCTTGCGGTCTTTGGAGGGGGTCATCTGTGACCACAATTCCGACACAACGTTGCTTGCGGTCTTGGGAGGGGGTCATCTGTGACCATGATTCCCACACAATGTTGCTTGTGGTCTTGGGAGGGGGTCATCTGTGACCCCTCCGTATGTTACATGATATTCTTAAAAAGCATGCTTTCAGAGGTGCTTTTGTGCTGTGAGATTGATGTCCACATGTCTACATGTCTACACCTCCTCTTACTCAAACTGCTTATAAATGAGCCTGAGCTTGAAAGGTCATTTTCTCTTTTTGACCACCTTGATTGCCTCATACTTGTCCTGAATGAACATGCGTATAGGAACCGTCTTTAGAGGCCATTTTCCCCCCACAGAGCAGGCTGGCCTTTTTGGGCACCATGGTCCCCTTTTTGAAGCAATGTTTTACAGCCATCTGGCATAAACCATTGGGAGGCATATCCTGCTGTACGCTATTAGGCAAATTGCAAATTGCAAATATTATTATCAATATTATTATCTCAATAATATATTATAAATAAATATTATATAAATAATAAACAATAATAATTATAAACAATATAAAATAACAATATAAAACAATATAAAATAATAATTATAAACAATATAATAATAAATAAACAATAATTATAAATAATAATAATACAATAATATTATTATAAATAAATAATAATAATAATAATAATAATAATAATATATTATATAAGTATTATAATAATAATAAAATATTATTATATAAATAATAAATAATAATTATAAATAAATAAATAATAAACATATATTATATGAATAAATATTATTATCAATTGCAAATAAGAGGCAAAAATCAGTCCCTTCCTGCCACCAACTCTGTTACTCACTTCTTGCAACACACAGTGAATTACCAGTGAGCTGGTACTCAATTTGTCAACCTTGGAAAGATGATAGGCTGAGTCAACCCCCCTGGCATTAACTCAGCGATCTGACCGGGATTTGAGCCCAGGATCTCCAAGCCGGCACCTTAACCGCTAAGCCAACACCAGTAGTACATGGGCTTATGTATATTTGTGGACCGTTTTGCTAGATTCTTGGCAACTAGGCTTAAATCACTCTAAATAGCATATAAAATAAAATAAATTGCTGTTGCCAAATTTTCACGACATCTTCATGGCGGCCATCTTGGATTTCAAGATGGCCACCATTTCGGACCTATTTTGCCTTATATCTCACTTATTAATCAAGGTATCAGCACAAGAATAGTGTCCTTACCCACATTTTCGGGGTCAAGGAAGACAATGGTAATAATCAAATTTCAGCTGGATGGCCAACATCTTTATAATTTCAAGATGGCCACCATTTTTTAAGCTAGTTTTGCCCAAACTCCAGGTCAAAGCCATACTTTAAAAGGTTTTCATGTATATCAGGTTTAAATATAAATGTCCTGGTATTGAATCTATTTACTTTTACTCACAGGTACTTACATTTTTAGATAATGGTTAGGATTGGATTGGGAGGGGGTGGATAGGAGGTGGGGGGACAGGGGAGTTCTTCTGCCAGATCCACACCCAAATATTATCTAAAGAATCAAGCTACCGTACATCTAGTTTTAGTCAAATAATATTCCTGAAACTGTGTTGGATGACTTTTTAACAATCTTTATTCTTTTCAGATGTGCAGCAGACGACCTTGAGAAGTTGCATTCTTGGATAACTGTGGAGGAAGAACGACTGCCGGCATCATGACCACGCCAGAGGAACCTGCTGCTAAAAAGAAGCCCATTGACTTCAGTCTTTGTTTGCTATGCCAAGGGAAGAAATACATAAAAAGGAAAGTGCTTGAGCCTTTAAGCACACCACAGGCAGATACTGATACATATGAGACATTTTTGCGAAATCTCACCAAACGAGATACATACAGGAATCCGACATATGTGGCCATAAATCAGAGACTGCAAGGCTTATCCGCTGGTGATCTGATGTCAAGAAAAGCATTATGGCATCGGAGCTGTTACGGTATGCTGACACATATACAGCATATTGAACGTGATAAAGGACGATATGAACAAGCCACAAGTCAAATGGACACTCGTGTTCTGACCGGAGGTAAGAAACGAGGAAGACCATCAACAACTCCTATTCCAGAGGAAGCCTCCTGTTCAGCACCAGCAGAAAGGCAGACACGGTCGACAGTACCATCATTCTGCCGGAATATGTGCTTTTTCTGTCAGACTGTGAAACAGGACAAAAAGACCGGGACAGAAGAGATACGCTGTGAGTGTAGAAGCAAAGATATTGGTAGGTCAGTTAAACAGATTGTGGAAAACAGTGACAACAGTGTCTGGAAACTCAACCTTGTGGACTTTCTCGTTGAGGGAGATTTTCTTGCAAGGGACATAACCTATAGTAAGGGCATTTTATGAGATATTTCACAAATCTGTTAACTAAATTGTTACCAAAAAATTTCTTCACCAATATGTTTGTAAAGGTGTGTAATAACATGTGTTAAAATGTTGAAGTTCAACTCCCGTGGGAAACCCAGAAAAAAAGCTGTTGAATTCGGGTACCGAAAAATTATTTTCGAGAATTTTTATTTTTTTAAATCGGCCCTTAAGTAACTTATGAGGGGTCAAATAAGGGTTTTTCATGATTCTGAGTTGATTGTTAACATTTATATTTTCACTTTTACATTTACACACAAAGTAGCTTTTATTTCACATACATATATAATACTCAAGAGTTATTTCTCATTCACAATGTCAGAAGTTTCAACAGTCATTGTCTATGTCTTCTTCAGACTCAACAACATCATGACTGCAGTTTCTGCATGTAATGCCATTACAGACTCCACAGGCCGAGATGCACGTGACCCCATTCTTCTTGCAGCTGCATCGCCGGTTGCTGCAATCTCCATGACAATTACAGCTCGTGAACTGCAATAGCTCCTCAGGAGCCGTGGGGTCCAGTGTTGGAACTGGCTCATACCCATGCACACCTATTGTCCATCCATAGTCACTGGGGTTCAGAGACATGCTCTGTAGAAGGATCCTCTTTCAGAGTGGTGAAGATGGTGTTGAGGTCATTAGGGTCTCCTTCAATAACTGGGAGGAACTCGATCTGTGTGCTCTGCTTTGCATCATTAGCATGGATTCTCTTCATCCAGCCATTCCAGTTGGAGTGTGGGAACTCAGGATCGTTGGCTTTGATCACCCACCCCGCTGCCCAGAGTGTGTCACCTGGGGTGAGGAGTGGCTGATCATGAGCCAGGGAGGAGGAAAGCTCAGCGAGGGGGAGAAACATGATCGCGTTCGTTCCTATCTGTTTCCTGTTCGTAAATGGAATAATCTTTACTTCAGTTATTTTTTTTTTTTTTTTTGTATACAAGATCGAGGCTCGTGAAAGAGCGAACATTAATCACACAGAAAGACAAACCGACACATAAAACATATAACATAGGGAGCGGTAGACAAGATGGGGAGAGAGGGGGAAGGACACAAACACAACATTTGAGAGCAGGGACCGAGAGACATGGAGACATCGAGAGATCTGAGAGAGGGCGAGGGCTTTGGGGGGGGGGGGCGTGGGAAGGGGGCGGTGGGAGAGGTATAAAACATATGGACACTGCCAGGACTTCCAGGAAAGAAGTTGGAATTTCAAACAAGGTGGATCTGGGGTGAATTAGCGGGGGTAGAAAAGATCAAGATTTTGGATGGGGGAAGATAAGAGATGGTGGTGAACAGCTGTTTTAAAGACCTGGAGGGAGGAGTGGGATTGAAGGGAGTGAGGGAGTTTGTTCCAGAGGCGGGAGAAAAGAGGAATGAAAGAGTGAAGGTGAGCAGAGAGCCGAGATTTCGGCAGTTTAACCATCAGAGGGTTGCTGGCAGATCTTGTGCGACCTGTAGGAATATTTGGGGGACAGAGCACAGAGAGAGCTGGGGGTGCAAGGCCGGAGAGGAGTCGGTAGAAGACAGAAAGACCACCTACCTGCCTGCGGTGAGTGAGTGAAAGGCCCTCAGAGATAGCTTCATCGCGGGAGATTCCAATAATTCTGAAAGCTTTGGTTTCAACAGCGTGTAGCCGAGCTAGGTGTGAGGCAGGAGCACCGGCCCATAGGGGAGAACAGTATTCCATTGAGCTGCGGATGAAAGCCTTGTATGTGGTGAGGAGCTCAGGTGTGCCGAGGAAGGACTTCGCACGACAGAGGATGCCCAGTCGGCGACTGGCTTTGGAGGCCAGCTTGGAAATGTGGTTTTCCCAAGAAAGATCATGGCAGATAGTGAGACCCAAAATCTTGAGCGACAGAACTTCTTGGAGAGGATTGTTGAGAAAGTAGATGGGAGGGTTGTCCAGTCGATCTTTTCGGAGAGACATAGTAAGAGTGTGAGATTTGTCAGGATTGAAAGACATGTTCCACTTGTTTGACCAGTCTGTGATTTTGTCCAGGTCTTCAGAGAGTGAGGAGGCAGCAGACTGCCGATCTGAGGGAAGAGGAATGGAGCGGCAGAGAGTGGAGTCATCAGCAAAGAGATAGAGAGGATTTTCGAGAGAGCCAGAGAGATCATTGATGAAGACCAGAAAAAGCACGGGGCCCAGAACACTGCCTTGGGGAACTCCAGCCTGAACAGGAAGAGGAGATGAGAGAAACCCATTCAGGGCCACACGTTGACGACGACTAGAGAGGAATTCCGCCAGCCATGCGTGGAGATTTCCATGGATACCAAAGGAGGAGAGTTTGGTGAGCAGAGCGGGGTGCCAGACCGTGTCGAAGGCACGTGATATGTCGAGGGAGACAGCTCTAAATTCCTGTTTGGCATTGAGGACCTCCATCCATTGTTGAGACAGCAGAAGCAGCATGTCCAGAGTAGAGTGACCTGGTCTGAAACCAAATTGATGATCAGAGATCAAGCCATTGGAGAAGAGGAAAGATTTCATATCCGAAGCAATGATGGATTCCATGACTTTGCTGATAATTGGGAGAAGGCTGATTGGTCTGTAGTTGCTAGGATCTGTTTTTGCACCTTTTTTGTGCAAAGCGGTGATGTTGGCTGATTTCCAAGCAGATGGCAGTTGACCTTGAGCAAAAGAGAGGGTGAAGAGAACAGAGAGAGGGTGAGATAGAGCAGCAGAGCAGGATTTTAGGACCCGTGGGCTGATGCCGTCGGGTCCAGTTGCAGAATCAGAGTCGAGGGTTGACAGAAACTTTTCCGCCTTGTCAGGAGGAAAGGACACGGAGTCCAGGAGCAGCAGGGTACGACTGGGTATGGTTGGTACAGAGAGGGATGGGTTTGGGACACAAGATTTAGAGGCAAACACAGAGTTGAGGCATTCAGCTTTTTCACGTGCGGAGTCAGCTGTGTAGCCGTTTGAGGTAAGGGAGGGGATGGAGGGGGAACAAACACCAGAAACGGATTTGACCAGACGCCACCAGGATTTGGAAGAGGGAGACAGATAAGAGAGTTCGGTCTTGAGAACGGAGAGATATTGTTTCCTGGCTCTCCTGAGGGTGGACACACACTTGTTTCGGGCTTTGTGAAAGGAAATGAGATTTCCTTCCATTGGATTTGTTTTCCAGGAGATGAAGGCAAGTTGTTTCTGGGCAACAGCCTCACCACAAGATTCCGTGTACCATGGACGGGAGGAAGGGTATGACAACTGAAGATGAGATGGGATAAATCTGTGCATGAGAGAGAGCAATTTACTTTGGAAGAATTCCCAGGATGAGTTGATGTCAGAGGTGGTAGAGATGGGAGACCGGTCCAGATGATTGATGGCTGCTTGAAGACCGTGCCAGTTGGCCTGAGTGAAATGCCAGACTCGTCGACGCTGAGCAGGCTCCCTGAGGATGGTCAGAGAGATGTCCACTTTAACAAGGACATGATCAGATGATCCGATCGGAGCAGAAGAAGAGCAGCAGACATTTTCAGGGAAGTTAGTCATAACCAAGTCCAGAAGAGAAGATGTTCCGTTGACTGAGATCCGGGTCGGGAAATTGACAGATTGTGTCAGTCCCAGTGAGTCGCAGAAGTCCTTTGCTGAGGAGCCATGGCTGGTGAGATAGGTACCCACACCCAGCCAACTGGCATGATGACAGTTGAAATCACCACATATGAGGAAGAGAGAGTTGGGATGAGTAGATAGAAGTTGGTCCATATCATCAGACAGCGAGATGTAGATGGAGTCATCACTGTTTGGTGGACGGTACAACACACATATGAACAAGAGGTGGGAGCGAAGGGGAAGCCGTAGCCAGAGGTATTCCTGGGGGTGAGGTGGAGAGAGTGCAGTGCAGGGCGAGTGAGGAAGAGAGTTTTTGATAAAGCTAGCAACCCCGCCTCCAGGACGAGGCTCAGGTCTATCATACCGGAGGAGGGAGTAGCCCGGGAGAGATACTATGGAATCAGAGACATCATAAAGGAGGAAAGTTTCTGTTAAGCAGATCACGTCTGGTTTGACAGAAGCAACCTGTAAGGAGAGATCAGTTAAGTTTGAACGAAGGCCCCGGATGTTTGAGGTCCATACCGTTAATGAAGAGGAAGGGGGAGCATCAGATACAGAACAGGGGGGAGGAGGGGTAGGGTAAGATGTGGAAGAGGTGGAAGAGGTAGGGAGAGCTGTTGAAGGTGTGTCAGAGATTTCAGAATAGCTCGGAGAAAGGGAAGGATGGGGCGGACAAAAGGTTTGATGGTGATTGGGTGAGCCACAATGAGGTGTTATTTGAGGAGGGGGAAGAGCGAGGCAGAAGGTTGGGGGAGATGGAGGTGAGAGTTTGAAGGGGGAAGAAGCGGGGAGGACGCTTTGAGGAGGGGGAGTGAGAGGGGGGAAATTGAAAAGCAATGAGGGTGGGGAGATTTGAAGGGGAGGGGTGAGGGGGGAGTTTGGGAGGGAAGGGACAAGGGGAGGGATTTGAAAGGGATGGGATATGGGGGAGATTTGGAGGGGAGGGGTGAGGCAGGAGTCTAGGAGGGGAGGGGCGAGGGGGCGTCTTGGCGGGGAGGGGTGAGGGGGTAGTTTAGGAGGGAGGGGGCAAGGGGGGAGATTTGAAAGGGATGGGTGATGGGGAAGATTTGGAGGGGAGGGGTGATGGGGAAGATTTGGAGGGGAGGGGTTATGGGGAAGATTTGGAGGGGAGGGGTGAGATTGGATTTTTGAAAGTGTACGATTTATGGGAAACGAACATTTATTGCAAAATGAGTTTCTTGTGACCTTCGAGTTAAAAATATGTTTAAGGACGCTGGATGGAGGATGGAGTGCAGGAGAGTTTAGGGAATGTAGAAAAAAGGCACTATAGGAGATGGATATTTTTTTTGGGATGAATTGAATTGGTGAGCAAGTCGAAAGCAGCCTTTTAAAGAAGAAGAAGAAAAAGGTGTTATAAAATATGACGGAATACATAACTTGAGGGGAAAGTGTAAACATTGAAGGTTAATGAGTGAAAACTATCTGGGGAAATGGGGGAGAAAGTTCCTCTCAGGTTCCTCTCAGGATCTTAGCTTTGTCGAGTGCCTTCAACTTCACCTGGGGGAAAGCTGCTGTTGTCTGTGGATCTGGCAAGGGTGGTGCCGGAGAGGTGACTTCGATCCAACCCATTGAGTGAAAGGGAGTGTTTCCGTGAATAGAGACAATGCTTAAATCTATATTGTCTCCAACAAACTGAGTGACTGCATTGTTTGTTTCCCCAACCTCCATAAAGACCACCTGATCATTACTTGACAATTCACTTTCACTGGCTGGCACTTTGGCTGTCATCACTGATTGATCCTCAAGCGCAGCATCAACCGCAACCTCATCATTGATCTGTTCATCGGTTTCCTCCACAATGGTGTCAAGAGTGCCAGAAGTATCTGGAACATCATCTCCACTCCTACTATTAAGGAAGCAGTATTTGTAGTTTTGTGTCTCCGTGTAAGACTCAGTGTATCCCAGCCGGTGGAACTTGTTGAGCATCCATTTTGACCCAAATCTATGATCAAGTTGTATGGCAAGCCCCATTTGGTGTGGCAATACTCCAGACCGAGGTCGACAGGCCTTAATAAAATTCTGCCCCCAAACGGCAACTCTTTCATCTGTCTTGACAATCGGTCTCAAGAACATCTGAAGGCTTGCAGGAACAAGTGTCAGCTGACTATCGATGTCAGTCATACTGTGTGTGGTGGGGTATGACTTTGGACCTAAATCAATCAAGGCAATATCATTGGATATGAACTTGAGTGCCGTCTTTATGATCTGAGTCTTCTCATCTCCATGGTCAAGATTAGCATGATGCACTCGCAGAATATTGTCGGTGCCATCTTTGAGACAGAGTACATCTGCCCTTCTTTCCTGTGTGTGAAATACAAGGTGTCTTCGTATTTCTCTAGAAGTTTTATCTTTAGCCAATGCTTTGAATAAGAAAGGCTCTTCTCTGGTGACTGATCAAACTCCTGCAGCCTTTCATGGACTTGGTCCATGTTCATTACCCCATGCTCTAATTCTGAGTCTAACCATTCGCAGAATTCAATAAAAACTGCCTCTCGCTCCTCATGCTGTCCTCTGTCCTCTCTTCCTTTTTCCTTCCTCATCAGTCTTGGACAAACGGTCACCTCTCGCAAACATAAGTTTGCATCGCAAATGGTACAGTGTTTCTTCTGCTACCAAGTCGTTGATCCCTTCCAGGCGTGCAGTGACTTCAGTGCCCCAGTCATCCCCGCGACTCCGTGCTGTCTTCAGCAAGCTTGCCTTCAGTGTATCTGCAGTCAAATTATCTGGCACTCTGTATTTCTTTCTAGCTTGTGCTGGATTATTTTTGTAGAGCTGGGCTGGTTGGTTGCAAAGAATGCATACATCCTTATACAGGAGGTCAACTGACTGTGATCTTCTAGAACTGCAGCCAGTTGATGAACTGAACTCACAAGTAGTGCGTCTTCGCTTCAACTTTGATGACTCTTTCTCTGCCTTTGATGCTTGAGCTGACTTCTTGGTGGTTGCAACAAAGTTGTTGTACAGATCATTTTTACACTTCTGGTGGTACCTCAGTTTTCCTTCCTTTTGAGCCTCCTTCATACGTTCCACAACAGTAACATTTTCGACAGTTTCTGCTTGTTTCAATAAAGTTGAGTATCCCTTTGGAGTTGCCTGTATGAGCCTTTCAGCTGGTGTATCCGAGCGTGCACAGATGAAGCAATTGAGCACAGGTGGAGTAACGTCTTCATCCATATTGCTAGACTCCATGTCCTGCAAAGTAGAAAATGATATATATTTAGAAATTATTTTTCCACAAAGGAGTGTCTGTGGTGAAATATAAATGTTAACAATCAACTCAGAATCATGAAAAACCCTTATTTGACCCCTCATAAGTTACTTAAGGGCCGATTAAAAAAATAAAAATTCTCGAAAATAATTTTTCGGTACCCGAATTCAACAGCTTTTTTTCTGGGTTTCCCACGGGAGTTGAACTTCAACATTTTAACACATCTTATTACACACCTTTACAAACATATTGGTGAAGAAATTTTTTGGTAACAATTTAGTTAACAGATTTTCATATGTTTCCCTTACTACTACCTTAAGAGCTGTTTGACCTCCAACTGGAGTCGCTACGTGCAAATGCCACAGCGCAAAAATTGTGCAGGTGACCGAAGTGGTGATTGGGACTTAGGACAGTGAGAGAGATTTGTATCAGCTGAAATTGAGTTCTTCGCTGAATTACAGGATTGCATCGATGATGGACAGTTTGTCTCAACACCTGAGGCTGATGAGGTCTACAGTAACATGATGAGGGACTATGGTATTCAGAATCACAGCATCACCAGGGGCAGGCTGTTAAAGAAGATCCGTGAGAACATTTGTTGTGATATTACCGATGGTCAAGGCCAAAAACCTTCTGTCATTCATGGCAAAAAGGCAAGAAGGACAGCAATAGATGCTGCAATTGAGGTGATTCCTAAAGCTGTGGAGGAAGGAATTCTTAATGCAGAGAAATTCGGACAGGAGGCTTAAAGTGCATTTGTAGAAAAGAGAATAAAGGGAAACCAAAACCTGTGGTTGACAATGACCAAATTGACATTGCCATCTTGGAATTCGGTCGGCAAAGACCTGTTGGTGAAAACTGGTAGTGAGGTAGTGGCACTGAAAGTGACGACATCCCTGTTTGCTCGACTACTAGTCATTGCAAGGTCATCGAGGGAAGCAGTGGATCTAGAGGAAGTGGTAGGGGCACATGAACTGTCCAATACCAATAGAACTCTTCTCCAGCCAAATGGAATGGTCCACCCCACCACCGACAAGAGCAAGATCATATCACTCCTGGAGGGTCTTGTGAAATCCAGTGATGACACAAACTCAAGTGACCATGCTGAAGAACTTGCAGAACACCCTGAGAATGTGCAAGAAAGACCCAGGACATGCTTAATTGTTGATGGAATGGCGCTATTGCAAGAATTAATGAGTGTCAAGAAATTTCAGAACTGCAAGGAGCTAGGCACAGCGTATGTACAGCTAGCCGAATGCAGAGGACGTGCTTATGATCAGCTTCGGGTTGTGTTTGACAATTACACAATTGATGCATCATTGAAGGAAGGAACAAGGGAACGTCGTAGAGGCAAGACCAAGGCAGTGAAAAACTATATTGTTGATGAGCAAACCAAAATCAAGGACACCAAGTCATTCCTTGCTAGTAATGTCACAAAGGATTCACTGACACTCTTCCTGGCAAATAGATTGATCAACAGTAGATCCTCCATGCAGATTGTAACAGTGACAAGGAGAAGTGTCCAGAGCAATTTTGAATGTGAAATTGCTAAAGAGGTCAGTAGCCAGGAGGAAGCTGACACACTCATGATTTTGCATGCAGTGCAACTTGTGAAAACAGGATTCATTGTGAGTATCTATTCCCCAGACACAGATGTGTTGTTACTTGCTCTACGTCGAAGTGATGACCTAGGAAGTGATGCTGCAGTTATCATGGGCACTGGAAAAAACCGTCGGAAAATCTTACTAAGGCCAATCTATGAACAGCTTGGTGCTCAGAGGGCAAAAGCACTTGTTAATTGGCATGCTCTCACTGGCTGTGACACCACTGGCCACATTCAGGGGAAGAGAAAAACAACTTGCTTCAAGGCATTCACTGAAAGTAGTCAAACAGTAGTGTCAGCAATTGCTCAGCTTGGAGAGGGTGATAAACCATCTGATGCTGTCCTAGAAGGATGTGAAGAGTATTTCTGTCGCCTCTTATGTCCGAAAGGTGTCACAATAAGAAGTGCTGCTGAACTACGATGGCACCTATTCCGCCAGCTGAAGGCTGATCAGGGAGTCGAGAAACTAACACCAACTGCTGGTGCCTGGAAAGAGCATGTCCAACGTGCTCATTTGCAAGCACACACGTGGGCACAAGATCTAACTCTAAATCCAACTGTGATCGACCCAAACACCTTGGGATGGGAAACTGTTGGAGGCGAATTGAGACCAGTCCTGGCGCAGGTTGCAATTGCTCCAGCCTCAATTCTCCAACTTGTTAGCTGTGGCTGTGGACGAGCTGCAAAGAGTCCTAGCAAATTGTGTTCACGCAGGTGTTCATGCAAAGCTAGGAATGTAGTCTGTACCGAATTGTGTAACTGTGATGCTGATTTGGAGAAATGCTGCAACACTGATGCCCAGCCTATTGGGAATGACATTGTGTTTGATCAGTAGAGAGCCCGTCGTTTGGATTTTTGATAGGAGTTGTTTGATGAAACAAACTGATTAACAAACTGTAGCATTGCTTTCAGAAAAGGCTTAAGTCTATGATGGTTGCTAGCCACCACAACTAGTCTTCATCAATTGTCTCAGACTAAGACACTAGGCTATGTTTGCTCATACTTTGATTAAAAATGGCGGCCATCTTGAAATTATAAAGATGTTGGCCATCCAGCTGAAATTTGATTATCACCATTGTCTTCCTTGACCCCGAAAATGTGGGTAAGGACACTATTCTTGTGCTGATACCTTGATTAATAAGTGAGATATAAGGCAAAATAGGTCCGAAATGGTGGCCATCTTGAAATCAAAGATGGCCACCATGAAGATGTCGTGAAAATTTGGCAACAGCAATTTTTTTATTTTATATGCTATTTAGAGTGATTTAAGCCTTGTTGCAAAGAATCTAGCAAAACGGTCCACAAACTTTGGTTTCCCAACATAAGCCCATGTACTACAGGCTTGCATGAACATGGGTATGAGGCGTATAAAGTATTTTTATATGTTGCTTAAATCAGAGTTCAAGCCACAATCACTGGGATATCAGCCCAGAGTCCTCACAACAAAGCCACCACTTTACCTACTTAATGGTTCACACATATCATATTTTTAAAGAGAATCACT
This sequence comes from Myxine glutinosa, assembly GCF_964187855.1. Taxonomy (NCBI): domain Eukaryota; kingdom Metazoa; phylum Chordata; class Myxini; order Myxiniformes; family Myxinidae; genus Myxine; species Myxine glutinosa. Next base: position 97,956,731 of record NC_136264.1, on the reverse strand, counting down.
GTGGGAATGCAGAAAACTGTTAGCAAAGTTTGAAATCACAACCATATAACCACCTTTAGGTGTTGAAATCACAACCATGATAAACTTTATCTGAAGCATTGCTATGAAAGAGTGTGTTTTCAAATTTGTCCCCTCTTACTTGTTCGTGTCAGTGTTTCCTCCCATCTTGTGTCTCTCTTCCTTTTCTGGGTGTTTATTCCCTTCCTTTTTGTGCCCAATTGTTCCCCCACTACCCAACTGTCAGTTCATCCTTACTCTTCCATGAGCCTCGCTCTTGATGTGCATGGTGGTGATGAACTATCCAGTACAATTAAAAGTATTATTGATCTGGTACAGCAAATAAGAGGAAATGGTTATACCTTCTCCCATTACTTACAAAAAGGATGCTGAAGGGAATTTGGGTTTTCGACATGAATACGTCATACCTGTTCGTTTAAACTCTTCACTCGATGCAGGGATATCAGTGGCTCAAGGAAAAGGTGCTCAGTGAGGAGGGAAAGAGGCAGCAGGGACGTCTCAAGGAACCACAAAGCATCACTGAAAGGCTGGAGTGCACAATGTGATGATGGGCCTCGGGCATGATGTCAGAGACTCAACTTTTTACCATAGTAAAGCGATGTTCTCATTTTATAGATGTCATGCAGAGCCATCATTACATTGTGCGACAATTACACGAAGTCAAAAGTCTCAACTGATGCTCAATGTCTGGTTCTATTTGCATGGTGCCTGCTCAATGTCTGGTTCTATTGGCATGGTGCCTGCTCAATGTCTGGTTCTATTAGCATGGTGCCTGCTCAATGTCTGGTTCTATTAGCATGGTGCCTGCTCAATGTCTGGTTCTATTAGCATGGTGCCTTCACAATGAAGGTGTGAGTTCGGTGCTCCTGAGGGCTACCAAGGTGGAGCAACTCATCGAGAACCTCGGAGCTATACAGGTAGCGTATCAACCAAATATTATGGTCCTGAGACGTATTGTTTTCATTCTGCTTGTTCAATTTGTAAATTTAAAGATGTAAATTTCAATTTCCTGTTCAATTCTCTCAACATTTTCCCCAATATATCGAAATGCACAATTATTTAAATTTCTTCCAGGAAGTTAACTTGAAAATTGTTGATTGACCTACACAGGTGCTTCCTAAGTTGACAGCTGCGCTGGTGGCGGAGATGGACAACATTCTTGGAAACAAGCCAGCCGGACGGAAGGAATGCCGTCCTTAGGAAAGTTTTTCTCGACTTTGTCTCCTGAAACATTGGCTCCACATCACCCTTTCTCTCAGGCTTGGGTACCCAAGTTGGCCAAATGTATTATGTTCAGCCAATGGGAAAGGCAAGGAAATTTAGCAATAGCTAAAAAAATGGAAGTGTACAAGAATGAACATCAAGTCAAGGTCAAGGGTGACCTACAGTGGTCCCGGAATATTTACAAATGAACATATTTTCCAGGAAAACTTACCATGGAGGTACCTTTTATCTTTAGTACTTTTTCTACAGTTTCCTGGCTTTACCTGGCTCCAGTTATACACAAGGAAAAAAATAACAACAAAAAGAGTATGAACTTCCTTTCAAAGCGATAATGGAATAATTACTTTTCCTCATTCGCTGGCGAACCATTCCGACAATACGTTGTAATTGGTCATCGAGGAACATATGTGACGTTAGCATGATTTGCATGTCATGCTGAGCTACTACTTCTGAAGCGGTCAAGCGGGAGCCAATAAGCCCAGAGGTGTTTGGCTCAGTGGTATACTTGTCACTGATTGGCTAGAATGGAGTTGCAGAATTAAAATCACTTGCAAAGTTGATCATACATTTGTTACACACCACCAAAGTCAGCGAATTTGTTTTTACGAGTGAGCTTCGGTCTTGAGGTGAAAACGAGGTGTTTCAAAGCATTAAAATGCTCTGTGGAAGACTTTCGTGACGTATTTAATTGGAATCATTAATCCTACTTTTTAAAGCCTTTCTAACCTTAATAAAGAAATGCCCATGGATTATATAGCTTGTGCAGTTCTTTCATTAGGACAAATACTCAATAAGATGATTTCAATAAGGCAAATGCCCAAAAAATGTATCAATAAGTAAGTCGGTCGGTGCAATGGGGATTTCAATTCTGATTTGCCTAAATATAACACCTCGGCTCAGCCAATCATAGTGTATCCCCACCATACTGTGCATTTATTTATCTTTGTACTTCACACGGATATGTTTCATCTATATAGTGAAGTAGCCAGATTTGTCAGTCTGTCCGTCTGCCATGGCCTTTTCCATGCACGTGTTACGTTTAGCTCCCGGTTAGGCCTCTACGGACATGCACGTCATCCCGGCATCCAGCACTCAACCCGTCCCATTGCTTTGTTGATGGCAGTTGAACAACATAACCCATAGATGTGACTCTACCTGATATCCATAGGAGACGGGCTGAATGCCAGACACCAGCTCGCCTTCTGTATGACGGATTTAGTAAGACGGTGTTATGTCTGGGACATTATTACGGTGTTACGTCGAGCGTTAGGTTTGGTTCGGCCTTTACTGCAGTGACTAAAATTCAGCGGACATTCATGACTCAATAAGAATTCAGCGATGTATAATTTCAGAAACCACTTCTGATAACTGCTAGCAAGCCACAACCTATTAGTCTACGTTTCTTAATAATATCGTTTTCATAATATTGTTTTTTTGATGAATTAGTTTGCGTATTACTAAAATTAACACTGGGTTGTTGGCAATAAACCAAATGTTTATGGAATACATTTTTTTTGCAAATATTGACTGTCAATGAACTAAAATATCACATTGGTTGGGGACATGTATTGCAAAGCAATTCTCCCTCTTGGTATCTCTGGGTTTTATGGACTAAATCAATTTATCAACTTTCAAGCAAGCAACAACCTCAATAATCTTTCACGGTTTGCTTCCTATCTTGACGAACTTTTGAAAGACCCCTAAAAGGCACGGATGAGGGCCAATGCGGAGAAGCGTGGCATGCTTGGATTCAAGGTGAACAAATACATTGTGACGCGTCTTTGTTACACCTGTACTACAAATGGTAGAGGTATAAGCTCATCAAGGAGCCTTAGAGAATTACAAAAAATATTTGTAAATAATGCAGAACTTATGATATCAAGTTATTTTGTGGATACTTGTTAAAACAAGTGGTCTCCAGAAGAAAAGAAAATATTTCAATTCATTGAAATTCGTTTAAAAACCTTCAGATGTGAAAAAACTTAAAATGTGAAAACCCCGCTTTAGAACGTTGCAACAAACTGATTTGTCCACTGTGACAGAAACTTGCACAAATAAAATTTCTGAGGCTTCACTGGAGGCTCATGCATTTTTCCATTTCATGGTTCTTTCTGAGATGAAAGCCTCTCATCGGAGCTCTTGCGTCGAAGTAATTGCTGACGCGAATGATTTCTGGTCGATAAAGCCTCACTCAAACTCTCTATTTGTGAATGGTCAGAAGCTAAATGATGGCTGAATTTGTCTGCTAGCATCACTTGGGGTTACAATTGCGTGAGACCCATGAGAATGTGCTTCCAGCCCACGAGTCCTCGAAAAATGAAAAAAGTTCACCTGAGTCTCATGGGGTAAACCATGAGATTCGACGTGCGTGAAAGTCCATTGATCCAAACAAGGTTTATTGGGTATTTGAATCTTTGTATGGATAGTTCAGATCAATGCAGAGCATGACTAAGCTGTGCAAATCGCATTTTCTTTTTCTTTTTTTTGTTTCGAAAATTTCAGAGATTGTGAGAAATTTATAGTCTGGCGGAATGGTGCATAAAATCAACCGAATAGCGCTTTTTGTGTTAAATGCATATAACTTGGCATGTGATAGAGCAAAATCTGAGAATTAATTTTGGATCTGGGGCCACTTGAAAAAAATCCAAGATGGCCGCCATTTTCAAGATGGCCGCTACATAGTGAAAATGATAATTTTAACAGATATGAGTTGTTTTGTTGTCATTTTTATATTTCTGACTTGTGTCCACAATGTATGATGAATTACATAAACAAAACTAAAATACTGAGGTTTTAAAATTTATAATACCTGTTTAGCAGAAATTTGATGCCTTATTTGCATATTTTTGTTTGAATACCAGTATCTTTTTTCATACCTCACTGGTATTTGTCTATTTATTAAACAAACACGTGGATATTCTGTTTGCAAATAATTTATAGTTATTATTCCTTTATCTCTTTACAGTACTCAAGTGTGTCTTCATGGTTACTACATGTTATTTAATAATTTTTGAAGTAGCTTATGAAGGACCTCCATAAGTCGAAGTGGAAAAGTCCAACTATTCCATGACACTCTTTCACAGTCAGCACCGCACTTGTATAATGCAGTATGCAGTATACCGTAAATTACTTTTGACATATTTCCAGTGTCCTCTGCAGCCTCTGTCTGGAGTACACGAACATCTGATCAGCTGTCGATCGGACTTTTATGCCTCAGAAATACTTGTCCAGAGAGGTCCCCATGTTCTTGTTGGTGACCCTTTCAATCCCAAATCACTGGGACCTCGAGGTTTTAGAGTTGCTGTTATGTCCCCAAACGTATCCAGCCTGGTATGCCACTCTCTTTGTGTGTTGGATAAGAACTGCTGACATTGGAGGTAATGCCTCCATGGATCTGGCTTTCTTGGTGAACCGTTCTTCGTGTGCCTTTTTGATACAGGTACTTGCATGATCATACATGAGAACAACAAAGCGTTCAAACACATGGGATTTATCAGCCAAGACTTGTGCCTCCAGTTCCTCACGAAGTGCCACAAATGCTGTTGTGACTTTGTCATACATCTTCCATGTCTCCCTTGCACTATTCGTCCCTCTGCCAACAAAGAAAGATGTTTGGTCACATCTTATCAAGGCGTAGAATAATGGTCGTGCTTTGGATTTCTCAGGGTCGAAAGACGTTTCTATTTCATGCACAGCTATGTACCTGAAGTGCTTTCCCATGCTGAATGTTAGCCAAAACTCTGTTGTTGGAACATAGCTATGGCTAGGGCAACTATATCTGTGTCCACCATCCTCATCAAGATTCTAGTATGTCCTTCCCTGACGCAATCAGCGGCATGAATTACCAATCTATTATCTGCCTCTTCATGCGTGCATGGGGATAGGAGTCCAGATTACATTCACGTGTGGCTAGGTACTTAGTATGAAGTTCCCATAGCCAGGTACAACTTCTTTATTCTTGCTCTCTATTGTGATGGACTGTTAGGCAAGGTACAGGAGCAGTTTGGTCTATTTATTGTCTGAAGAAAAAGCTACAATAATTATTCCTAGTTTCTCGGAAGCTTTGTTGTTGCCTCGACACAGCGCATGACACATTTGTTTAATTTACACTTTGGTGCTGCTTTCAGGCTGTCTTTGATATATTCATCCCACACAATATTTCTTCTGTTGACATTTTGCAACCTGCTTCCCAAAACCTTCATGAACATGGTCTGGGCAGACTCACAAAATGTTTTGGCAACACCTGCTTTGAACATGTTTATGATCGCTGCACCGTCTGTAATTGTGGCCTCAACATCAGGTGAGTTTTTTGGCTTAGGACCCAGCTTTTCCAGACATGAAACCAAACTTTATTTGGCACCTGATCTAAGTGTCCCAAATTGTGAAAGTGCTGGTGCGTATGACTGATTCTTATGACAAAATAACTCAAGCGAGATCACACCCATGTACCTGGCAAGAGATACCTACAGATGAGAGAAGAGAGAACAATTCTTCCCTGGATTAATCAATCTGTTGCTTCTCCTTTTTTGCAACTCTCGGTGGAAGACAACTAATCAATGGAAACTTGTTTCTCTTTAAGGGGACAAAGAGTGTTTCGGTTCTCTTGACTATTCTGCTTTCCACAAAGTCATCAAACTGTTCTTACTCTTTCAATGTTTCTATGTTGCTGCCACCTCTTCATCTGCAATGTCTCTGGTAACAGGTACAATTAAGTCCATGCTTTATTTCAAGAAAAGGTCTCCCATTCTATCTATCACAATAAAAAGTGATGTTATAATGTCGCTGAACGTACCATAAGCAGATTTGGTTTGTTCGTGAAGCTGGATACTCGAACTCCTGTTTCTAGTAAGTTGAATTCTACTTCTGTTGTAGCTGTGGTCCATACACTGTCTTCTATCGAGTCACTGATAGTCTTTCATACTGTAATCTCTATATGGAGTCCTCCAAACAACAACAACAACAACAACAATAGTAGGGTCAATATACGAAAAAAACTCACCTAACCCCACAAAAATTGATACAAAAGGTTTTTCAATGGATTCTGGTACCATTGGGCATGCTAAATAACATACTAAAAATCTAGTAACATCTGACTTCCGGAAAGGGGTCATTTTCAAGATGGCGTCCAAGATGGCCGCCGGGAGCTTAAATGGCCATATCTCAATTACTAGTACCCGACTGCAAAGCCGCAATGAGCCGGCGAAGCCAAAGCCTCTTGCCACAATTTACCCATCACTATGGCATCAGTAGGTTAGGTAGTTGGTAGTAGGTAGGTGTAGTAGGTGTAGTAGGTACCATTTGCATTCTGGATGAGATTAAAATTGATAAAATTTACTTCTTGATTAATTCGGTGAATTCCATCTCAACTTCTGATATTTCCGGCCGTGAAAAACTATCCCCGACGGCCGCGAGATTTCTAAAAAATAATTCTTCGTCAATTTTAGATTATTTGACGCCGTTTTCACCCTCCGAAACGCGTAATAAGCTTAAAAAAAAATTTTCAAATGTTCGAATCTCATTGGTGATGTTTGGTGACGATTTTCGTTGAAGATAACGAGGTTGGTCTTAACGTATTTTAATTACAAATTAGAGGTGCATTAGATTGTGAATCAAAGAAAGACGGGTGAAACAAACTCCTATTGAACTTTTTCGCAATTGTTTCATGCAAACTTCCGCATCCGGTCGATGGCGGCCTCCATTGCTTGATTTGGTTTTAGAAATATTTTTTGAAATGCTCGAATCTCATTGGTTCCGGTGTTTGGTGACGCTTTTCGTTGAAGATAACCAGGCCCGTGCGGGCCGAGGTTGGTCTTAAAGTATTTTAATTATAAATTAGAGGTGCATAAGATTGTGAATCAAACAAAGACGGGTGAAAGAAACTCCTATTGAACGTTTTTCAATTTGTTATGCATACTTCCGCATCTGCAAGATGGCGGTCTCCATTACGCTTCGGAATTCTCAAGCTAAGGGATACAGCATAATCTGGTTTTCGACATAAAACGTACGCGTTTATTGACAACACCGGATGCGCCGGCTACTAGTACCCGACTGCAAAGCCGCAATGAGCCGGCGAAGCCAAAGCCTCTTGCCACTATTTTACCCATCACGATGGCATCAGTAGGTTAGGTAGTTGATAGTAGGTCGGTGTAGGTACCGTACCTGGTAAGACTTGGTAAAAGAGAAGAGCAGACAGTCCTCCCCAATACCTACATACAATAAATGTCACAAGAAGCTTAAGGAAGTAACGATACGATGTGCTAGCTTGGGGCCTATTTTAGGAAATTTTAACTGGGCTTAACATACGTTTTCACAGTATGTGTGTAGTCTTCCAACTTCAGTCTGTCAGGGCTGGTTCCCTCCGGGCACAGCGGCTTCCTCAACCAGAAGAAGTTAGCTTGCAGTAAGATCAGTGCCGACAGATCAGACGATTGTGCCGTTTCAACGGCAATGTGTGACTGTCATTAATCAAACCGAGCTTTCTTTCTTCATGTAAACCGCTTGTACCGTATTTCTGGCCGTGAAAAACTATCCCCTACGGCCGCGAGATTTCTAAAAAATAATTCTTCGTCAATTTTAGAATATTTGACGCTGTTTTCAGCGTCCGAAACGCGTAATAAGCTTTTGAAAAATATTTTTCAAATGCTCGAATCTCATTGGTTCCGGTGTTTGGTGACGCTTTTCGTTGAAGATAACCAGGCCCGTGCGGGCCGAGGTTGGTCTTAAAGTATTTTAATTATAAATTAGAGGTGCATAAGATTGTGAATCAAACAAAGACGGGTGAAAGAAACTCCTTTTGAACGTTTTTCAATTTGTTATGCATACTTCCGCATCCGCAAGATGGCGGCCTCCATTGAGCTTCGGAATTCTCAAGCCAAGGCATAATCTGGTTTTCGACATAATACGTACGCGTTTATTGACAACACCGGCTTCGCCGGCTATTATTCAACCTAGAAAGGTGGTTTTGGTGTCTAACCCTAGGTTTTAGGGCCCAAGGAATCCAAATGAATCAATAAAATTACCATCAGTTATTTATTTATTGACAAGTCCAAGATGACATCCCAAGGTGACATCCTGATCCACTAAAATGGCTCTGTCGAATAGTAGTCAACCTAGTGAGATTTTTTCAGTGTGTATACCTAGATTTAAGGCACCCAGGAAATCATCAAAATTACTTAAATAAGCACAAAGTAATCAGGTAATCCAGTAAGCCAGGTTTACCAGCCCATTAGGCATTTGTTGTCTTATACAGTTAGTCGCTATTCATTGTCATCCTCTGACTCCTCTGGAAGAAACTTGTTATGTGGATTGTCACATTCTTCAAGTTGGCACGGTCCACAGGCAGTAGTTCATGGTAGTCCATATCGTCTACAAGAGCAGCGGAGTGTCTTGCAGGCAGTGGAGCAGTTACAATGAATGACCTTCAAGAGACTGTCTGGAGCAGCGTTCATTCTTGACATAAGTGGGACAAACTGATTATCCTGCAGGCTCCACCCCCATTTCATGGCATCCATACCCTCTTCTTTTCCCATCCACACCATGATCTGGTAGTACGCTATACGACAGTGAAGTTTGGTAGCAGATTCAGTTGGGGGCAGACGTTCGGGTGTTACAAAAGACGAAGCAGAGACAACCTTCTTGCTGAAGGTGTTATATCGCATTGTTGCAAGGGAATCTTTGCACTTGCCACCAAAGAGGATAGCCATTACTCGGCATCCAAGGTCATCGATCACCTCTGTGGTCTGGTTTGGGATGGTGAATGTGTTGGCACAAGACCGAAGGACAGGGTCTCCTTTTACAAGCTTCTGGAAAGCAGTCTTTTTGCCAACACCAAAAATCCGAGAAGTCGTGTTACAACCAGTCATGGCATGGATGAATATCAACTGAGAACACATGTCATGTCCGAGGATTTCTTTTAGACGGTTGATGTCATACACTTTAAAACTGCCATCAGCTTTGGACTTGTCTATGACTTGTTTATGAGCCTTGCAGCTGTCTCAAGTATTGCTCTCTTCTGCGACTCTTCATCACCTTCTTGGTTTGTGCTGTTGAAGTATGATCTGAGGATGTGTGACGTTTTCTCTCTCATTGTCACTATGTCATCTAAACCTTCTCCTTCTGCAATATATATGCAGTTCCCATACCGTTCCTTCAGCTGTCTTTTTAGGTATTGATTACCATAGGGGAGGGAATCGGCCTTAGACAAATACTCTTTCATTTTACACCTAAGGTCAGAAACAGTCAGCTGTTCTTCATCATTCGCTGCAAGGTATGCACACATCTTTAACATGGCTTGTTCTTGGTCCTCATATTTTGGCCTTCCAGATTTCCTCCGCTTTGGATCAGGATCTGTCTGAAATTGCAGGGGTATATGACGGCCACACCTGAAATGGCTGCTACAATCTTGATGATACACGCAGTCTGCAGCGTGTAGATCCCCATGATCGTATTCAATTCTACCTTTGACCTTGAAAGACCACTCATCTTGCCGGTTATCACAGCATAGCAATATTTTCTTTGCAAAGATATCAGTTTTCACATAACTATAGTCTGCACTTCCTTCCTGAACACTAGTGCCGCAGAAAAGGCAATCAGTTTTGCTATTGAACGGACCTTCAGAAACCCTAGTACTCCTTTTTGTGGTACTGGATTCACCACTCTGTTTCCTCTTTAAATGAAGATCTATTTCAATACTGTTTGTGTACATTTTGCGACAGTTCAAACGCACTTTACAGCCAGCAGTCACAGCAATGGTGTCACCTCTCCGAACACTAGCTTCATTGATCCCATCAGCACCCTTTCGGCGAATCTTGCCTACATCACCTCCATCTTCCAATTTGCCTTGACAAATGGGACAGATCTGGTCACTGCAGGATGCACTCATCTTGTACCTTGAAGAAAAAAAGAAGAAATTAATACACGTATGATTAGTGCCTTTACAAAATCATAACGAAATGCAAATAGCCTCTAGAATGGTCAATATATGGAAAGTAACCACCTAACCCCCCAAAATTAGTACAAAACTCTGACTTCCAAATTCTTTTTGTTTCCTGAAGATGCCACTGACAGTTAACTGAGAGTTAACTGTGACAAAATTTGAATATACAACACATGGAATTTTCCACACCCTTGAATATACTCAAATTGCCAAAAAGCCACCCTTTTGGGTGGCACACTGGCACAGTCCTACTACACTGGACACATGGAGTGCCCCCCCCCCCCCCCAGGCTATAGCTGGGAAAAGTTGGGTACATTTCTTTTGGAAATGTCTAAAAAATATGGATTTTGTTTATGCATACATGTACCAAATAATATACTTATTCCTTTTGAGATGAAAATAAATTGTTTGTCAGATTTTTCAGTCCCCCCACACATTACACTCTTATCTCCAATCTGAAACACACACTTGGTTCATTAGCTGGTGAGTCGGAGGATGACGATGAATAGCGACTAACTGTATAAGACAACAAATACCTAATGGGCTGGTAAACCTGGCTTACTGGATTACCTGATTATTTTGTGCTTATTTAAGTAATTTTGATGATTTCCTGGGTGCCTTAAACCTAGGTATACACACTGAAAAAATCTCTCTAGGTTGACTACTATTCGACAGAGCCATTTTAGTGGATCAGGATGTCACCTTGGGATGCCATCTTGGACTTGTCAATAAATAATTAACTGATGGTAATTTTATTGATTCAATTGAATTCCTTGGGCCCTAAAACCTAGGATTAGACACCAAAACCAACTTTGTAGGTTGAATAATAATTGAGATATGGCCATTTTAAGCTCCGGGCGGCCATCTTGGATGCCATCTTGAAAATGACCCCTTTCCGGAGGTCAGATGTTACTAGATTTTTAGTATGTTATTTAGCATGCCCAATGGTACCAGAATCCATTGAAAAACCTTTTGTATCAATTTCTTTGGGGTTCAACCATATATTGACCCCTCTACAACAGGCATTTAAGGCCATTTTCCCTGCTAGAGCAGGGGTTAGCCATGCGTTCCCCATGACAATCTTCTCCATTTTGCCCTATTTTCTGCATCTCCCCTTGTTAACCCCCTTGCCCGCATTTCTTCTTCCACCATCTTTAGCCAAGTCTTTTTCAGTCTTCCCCATCCTCTACTTCCTTCTACATTCATTTCCATCACTCTTCTCAACCAGTCACTTTCATCCTTCCTCAACACATGACCAAACCATCTCAACCTGTTCCTCTTCACATAATCAATCACAGGCTCTATTCCCATCATCTTTTGCAATTCATCATTTGTCTTCCTCTCTCTCAACGATACTCCGCACATCCACCGAACCATTCACATTTCCACCCCTTCCAGCCTTCGTTGCTGCTCTACGTTCATTACTCATGTCTCGCTCCCATAAATCATAACACTTCTCACACATGCAGCATACACCTTTCCCTTCAGCTTCAACGACACTACCCTCCTCGTCAGCACGCCACTCAGTTCCCGAAACTTCTTCCATGCACATCTCACTCCAGCAACCGTTGCCGAGTCTGATCCACCTTCTCCATTCAGCATGTCTCCAAGGTAGCAAAATGTTTTCACACCTTCCAGCTTCACGCCGTCTCCAAGATCCAACTCAACATTTCCTCCATCTGCAGCTCCCTCTGTGCACACCTTACATTTGAATGTAGCTGCCACACTGGTTAATGACCCTCTCAGACCACTACATTTTTGATGAACCCACTCATCTTTATTATTATCTTTATCCTTAATTCATATTTATTTGAATTATGGAGTCCTCCAAAGATGATCACAAATTTATACTCTTTGCAAATTAAATTGTATCATCTTTTGCAAAATTCACAGAGGTTAGTCAAAGGAAATAACAAGAGTTTAACCTGTGTTGAGAGAAATTCACATTTTGTCATATGATATTCATGGCCAGTCTTACCATTGCAGGGGATTTTGATGATAAAATGGAATGTTATTTATATCATAAAAAAGTGTCATCAATAACTTCGAAGAATCAAGTTGTTGATCATATCTTTTACATGTCAACAAACATGCCTAATTATATAAAGTTGGTTTGTTTAATTGGTTATTTTGATATTACAAAATGTCCCCAATTGCGTAATTGTGTGTAATATGTGTAAATAAGCAAATATAATGAAAAACTGCAAGCTGCATTGTCAAAATAATGTCACTATATCAGAAATTTAAACCAATGGCTGCCATCTTGGAAATGGCTGCCATTTTGAATTTTTTTGAGTGGCCCCATGTCCAAAATTAATCAGTATGCGGTGGTCAACCACTGTGTCAAATTTGCTACTTTAAAAAACCCCACAACGGTTTTACCTATTCTGCCGGACTATTATGCCTCTGTGGCCATAGAGAGGAATTTTCCACAGTTGCTGCCGATTGGTCCATAGTTTATTGTCACCCAGGAATCCAACTGCGGAACCTCCAAATGATAGGGTTTTGACCACATGAGTAAAAGTTGATACTGGACTACCAAAAGCCTTCCGTGCTTATAGAAGGAGGTGATTTGGTTTTTATAAATTTAAAAGTTCTAAGTTTTTTTGTTCAATTTTGTGTATTTAATTCATTAGGAGATTGAAGGCCCTTTAAGAAAATAACAAGGTTGTTGATTGATCATTGTAAGTGACCACATCATGTAACAATGTTGCAACAGGTAATGTGAGTCTGTGTTTTCACTAAATGATGAATGACAATCAGAAATGTAGTCAGACAAAGCCATAAGTTGTTAGGTACTTGTAAAGTATGATAATAAACCCTGACAACTGTGAATAGCAGTATCAGACAGAGAGCACCTCACCGCTGCTTGGGCAATTTCGACCAAAATCTATTATCTGAGAAAAGAAGTATCAACTGATAATTTCTGATCAGTGTTGTTTTACCTGTATTATTTATTTTATTTTCAGGCACATGGGGGAATTATTGTAGTTCTTCTGTTAGAAAATATGTTTGGGAGTTTTGTTTGTCGTTTGTTTGTTTTTGGATAAAATGACTCCATGGACATAGTTTGAGTGGGAGTTTGAGAAAACAAATTACGTAGATTGTACACATGGTTTATACTCTTATTTATGCATTGAAGAGATTGATTGTGAGATTTTGTTGACTCAACATGAGCACTGTATTTTTGCTGCAGCGTACGCGCCGCACAGCCTGTATTAAATAAGTCATTACATACAAAATAAACAGATGAGGCTCCTGAAAAAGATACTGCACTTGTTTTTGTTTCATGTGAAAATATTTTAATTTCTATTTTATGTGAAATTGCTGAAATTCACCCAACTGGCACCATGAGTGTACCAGAATGGATTTTCATGCACAACGCAAATGCACTGTACAACATGACGAAACCATCACAGGCCTTGTGAAGATAGGCCTCATCGATCGATGCAGCAGTATGTTGTTTATACACTGCCCAAATAATTATGTGGCATTCTTTCAAGCAGAGATTTTACCGTGGAGGTTACGCAGGTCCTAGCTATTATTTCCAACTATTTTTTCTTAATCAGTATTTATAAAACCCATGTCATTATAAAGGTATTTGTTGACGAATTCTGGGAATATCGCGACAATTTGAAAGAAAACACCCGTCGTTATTTATTTGGAAAGATGTGTACACAGCATAAAGTTGTGGCTAAAACTATTGGCACCCTTGCACTTTTTTCAAATAATGCACCATTTCTTCCAGAAAATTGTTGAAATAAAAAAATATTTGGTCTCCACATATGTATTTCTTTGTTTGCAGTGGAACAAAACAAAAAAGCTGAAAAAATTACTAAATCTTAGCTTATTCCGCACAGGAATCCTAAAATGGCCCGGACAATATTATTGCCATCTTTTAGAGGTTGTTAAAAATAATTAGATTTCAAGCAGGTGATTCTCCTTTACTTTGGGATTGAACACACATATGCTGAGTTGCAGGTGCCTGCAAAATAAAAATCACTCATTCAACCAGTTTGAATGGAGTAAAGGAGTCATTCTGCTATTTTGTGTCACTGTGTGTACCGCAAAGGGCATGGAGAAAAGAAAGAAAACCAGAGAATTGTCTGAGGAAGTCAGACACAAGATTGTAGCCAAGAAGGGATAATCGCAAGGCTACAAGTCCATCTCCAGAGACCTTTATGTTCCTGTGTCCACCATATGCAATGTTATCAGGAAGTTTAAGGCCCATGGCACTGTAGCCAACCTCGCTGGACGTGGTCGCAAGAGAAAACTTGATCGAAGATTGCAGCGAAGGATTGTTCGAATGCTGGAGGAAGCACCTCGATCAACTGCCAAACATATTCAAGCTGACCTTCAGACACAAGGTACGACAGTTTCAACTCACACTATCCGTCGCCAACTCAATGAAAGGGGTTCTATAGTAGGAGACCCAGGAAGATCCCACTGCTGAGAAAGCCAAACTGGAGTTTGCCAAAACACACCTAAACAAGCCAAAATCCTTCTGGGAGAATATCCTGTGGACAGATGAGACCAAATTAGAGCTTTTTGGTGAAGCACATCATCTCTATGTTTACAGGAAACAAAGTGAAGCCTTCAAATAAAAGAACACCTTCCCTACAGTTAAACATGGAGGAGGCTCAGTGATGTTTTGGAGTTGCTGTGCTGCCTCTGGCACTGGGTACCTTGAATATGTGCATGGCATCATGAAATCAGGAGATTACCAAGGCATTTTGGAGTGCAATGTTCAACCAACCCAGTGTAAGACATCTGGGTCTCCGTCGAAGGTCATGAGTCTTGCAGCAGGACAATGACCCCCAAACACACTTCAAAAATCACCCAGGAATGGTTCAAGTCAAAACGTTGGACTGTTCTGAAGTGGCCAGAAATGAGTCCAGATCTAAACCCATTGAACACATGTGGGGAGATCTGAAAACAGCAGTTGGGAGAAGGCTCCCTTCAAATCTGGGAGAACTGGAGCAGTTTGCACAAGAACAGAGGGCAAAACTGCCAGTAGAGAGCTGTCGAAAGCTCATTCATGGCCAGAGGAAGTGCTTGACTGCAGTTATTTTGTCCAAAGGATGTGCTACCAAATATTAAGTCCACGGTGTCAATCATTTTGTCAATGCCATTTCTATTTATTTTCTGATTAAAAGGATATATTTAGTTCTGAATCAAAAACAAAGGTTCTGTAATATTAACAGTGAAATAAAGAATTGTGGAGACCAAATACTTTAGACAATTTCAACTTATTTTTAGAGAAAATTGTGAGTTATTTGAAAAAAAGTGCAAGTGTGCCAATATTTTTGGCCACGACTGTATGCAACACGAAGAAGATAACTGGTCTCGGGCCTCATTGTCACATGACCGCTGCAATTCCATGAGGTTTCCACACTTCTCGTGGGATTGAGAACTAGACATGCGACAGTGACGGGCCATAACACGTATGAGCCATTCCAATCGTGCTTTCTGTGACATCAGTGATGTCATGAAATAGGGGGAGGGGTGGGGGGTGGAGGTGAGGTCGTTAAATATTCCACTGTTTCGATGTGGGAATGCACGTTTGCTTTTAAGAGTGGGGTGAGGAGCGGAGGACAGTATTGAGGTTGGAGGGGGGGGGGGGCGAAGAAAGGACAGAGTTGGGAGGGAGAGGTCGAGGCTTTGCAGTTGTGGTGGGGGGGGGGGGGGGTGGTGATTGAGGAGTAATGGTGAAGAGGTGAGAGGGGGGTTGAAGGCTTGGAGTGGGGAGGGTATTGACACCTTATCGTTGAGAGTGGGAGTGTGAGGACTTGAGGTTTGGGAGTTGGAGAGTGGGGGGAGGGGGGGTGCGTTGAGGAGTAATGGTGAAGAGGTGAGAGGGGGGTTGAAGGCTAGGAGTGGGGAGGGTATGGACACCTTATGGTTGAGAGTGGGAGTGTGAGGACTTGAGGTTTGGGAGTGGGGGGGTTGGGGGTGGGGTGGGGAGAGTTGACGACTTGTAGTCACATTTCACATTGCGGACTGGTGGGACAGACTTCCCCAGGACCGCATCAGACGCCTGGTACAGATCATGCGTCGGAGGTGTACAGCCTGCATCACAGCTCAGGGAGGACACACACGATATTGAGGACTGCTGTCATTCTGTCCTTGCCTATTAGGAGTGTTGGTCCATTCCTCTGTCATTTTGTTTTGACTGTATTCAGGTGCGTGCCTTTGTGTTGCAGTGCTGTGACTTTTGTTGCACCACCCCTTGTGATGTTCATGCTTTTTGCTTCTTTGTGATTGAGGCAACCTCTTGCTTATTGACATGTGTTTCGTAAAGATTGCTGAACTTACCTCTGTGTTCAAATATTTTTCATTTTTGCGTGGAGGATTTCAATGAGTGTCCTTCTAAAGATTTGATAAGTTTATTTTGATGTTGAGTTTACATGTGTACATATATATATATATATATATATATATATATATATATATATATATATATATATATATATATACATATATATATATATATATATATATATATATATATATATATATATATATATATATATATACATATATATATATATATATATATATATATATATATATATATATATATATATATATATATATATATATATAGTCATCTTCTCTCTCTCGACCTCAGCACCTTTTGTTGCACCATCTGCACCACCACCGCCAGCACCTGATCATGTCGCCACCTGTATCGTCCTGCTGTCAATGCTACTGAGCATGCACTCAGTGCATGCTGCACCGTTCCTAAACCTCCACACAAATAACATCTCATCTCATCATATACAGTCACGTGAAAAAGTAAGTATACCCCATGTAAAGTGTTGACTTTTTCAACATATTTCAACATACAGCTATTTGATCTTCATTTCAACAATATTGATAGATAACGGTGATATAATATAACAAATATCATGAAACATTTACATTTTGTAGTCCATTGTATAATTTCAATAAACATAAATGCAAATTTCGCATGTGGAAAAAGTAAGTACACCCCTACATTTATCACTACTTGTAATAACTAAAATTAGAATCAGGTGCACCACCTCAGGTGCAAATGATTAGAACATCGTTAGAGAATATCTTGGAGGAACCTGTCTTATTTAAACCTCAGACATTTAGTTTGGTTTGCTCTTTGTTGTTGAAGTGTGTGGCGTCACCATGCCTCGATCAAAAGAGCTATCTGAGGCCTTCAGAAAGAAGGTTATAGATGCCTACGAGTCTGGAAAGGGATTTTCAAAGATCTCCAAACAATTTGAAATCAATCATTCGACTGTCCGGAAGATCATCTGCAAGTGGAGAAGATTCCAAACAACTGCCAACTTGTTCAGGCCAGGCCGCCCCAGCAAGTTCAGCCCGAGAGCAGACCGCAAGATGATGAAAGAAGTCCCCAGAATGTCATCACGGGACCTACAGGTAGCTCTTGCCACTGTTGATGTCAAAGTGCACGAGTCTACCATAAGAAAGAGGCTGCACAAATTTTATCTACATGGGAGGTGTGCCAGGAGGAAAGCTTTGCTGTCCAGAAAGAACATCAGGGCAAGACGAAAGTTTGCCAATGAACACCGAGGCAAAGACCAGCACTTCTGGAACAATGTGCTCTGGACAGATGAGTCAAAGGTAGAGCTATTTGGCCACAGTACCAGAAGACATGTTTGGCGAAAACCATGACAGCATTTGACCACAAGAACCTGATACCAACTGTAAAGCATGGTGGTGGAAATATTATGGTTTGGGGCAGCTTTGCTGCATCAGGGCCTGGGCATCTCACCATCATAGAATCCACTATGAATTCTTAATTGTACCAGAGGGTGCTTGAGGATAATGTGAGGCCATCTGTCGGAAAGTTGAAGCTCAACAGATAGTGGACTTTGCAACATGACAATGACCCTAAACATACCAGTAAATCCACCAAGGAATGGCTGAAAAAATAAAATTGGAGGGTTCTGGAAAGGCCAAGTCAAAGCCCGGATCTAAATACTGCCGAGATGTTGTAGGGGGATTTGAAACGAGCTGTGCATGCAAGAAACCCCTCAAACATCACACAGCTGAAAGAATTCTGCATGGAGGAGTGGGCAAACATTTCTCCCAGTCGATGTCAGAGACTGGTAGACAGTTATAAGAAACGCCTACTTGAGGTTGATTCTGCCAAAGGGGGCAATACCACCTATTAGGGGCAAGGGTGTACTTACTTTTTCCACAGAAGGAAATGGCATCTCTGTTAATTGTTTGTTGAATAAATTATTGCAAAGTCAATTTGTCATTGTTTTTTGTTCAATTAGATCAGCTTTATCTGTAGATACTGTTTAAATGAAGATCAAATAGCTGTATGTTGAAATATGTTGAAAAAGTCAAAACTTTACATGGGGTAAACTTAATTTTTCACGTGACTGTACATAGGTATTAATATATATTGTTACGTTTATGGATTATGGGATGGGGGTGGTTGGGGTGGGGAGAGTTAAGGACTTGTAGTCACATTTCACATTGCATGGATGGTCTACGGTTAGTACATACAAATTTAGCCTTATTTAATGTCGTCGCATTTGACTTGATTTTGTTTATGAACACAACTTTAAATTTTTAACATGTAAACTTGATTATGAATTGTGATGAATATCAGCAAAAACTTCCAGACGATAATAAATGTAGATACATTTGTTTTTCAGATGGAGAATCAGCGTATTTTTGTATGACTTGTAATACCACCTTTCACCAGGAGCGGTGCTATACAATACACATTTGCATCGTGAGAATTGCGGTCCTGAACTGCCAGACGATGATTTTTTTTGTTTCCTCTTAAAAACTTTTCAGGCACTGAGTACAACCACCATTTTTAAACCCATTCCAGCCAGCAGTTCAGGAGTGCATAAAAGTCAGACACACAAACAAATACACAGAGACTTTTCGAATTATAAATACTATATTAAGTTCAGTCATCTGACATTGTCTCAGAGTATAATCCAAAGTGTTTTTTTTATATATCATACATTGATGACCATCTTGCTAAGATAAAGTATTGAGGTGCCTTCCATCAATATATCTTACCATCCGGCACCCACTTAATGCCATCCATTAGCAGAGGAAGAATCGGGGTTCTAGGACACATTAAATTTAACATTGAAGTCAATGGGGAACATTATGGAAACTTATGGACTCAAACCCCCTCTCCTGAAAAATTACACCCTTTTTCTCCCTCTTTTAACTTATTAACTCTCCCCATTTTTCATTATATTCGTACAGAGACCCAACGAATATTTGTGTTTAATTTTTAGGTAATAACTTAATTTTCTTAAAAGCAGAATCACCATCTAAAATATTGATAAATATTATGTTAGAATTTTCTTCTAGATGTCGCTGTTCAGATAATATGAAACGATAAACCTCTCTTAACGACCTCATCTAACCCCTTCCCGAACCACATATCATTTTGAGATTATAGTAAATTATTTTCCCATAGATTTCTTGGCACCATCAAAGTTTTCAGTCTACTCAAGGATGTTGCCTCTAAGAGCCTCTAACTTATTCGTTTTTAAATTTTTTCGCTTATTTGTTTTATTTACCTTTACCCCCGTTATTTCTTATAAGAAATAACATGAATGTGATATTTTTCACATTCATGATGTTCTCCATTTTAATACCAAGGTTGTTGTTTTCTCCACTCTTTGGTTTGGTTAATGCTTGGTTCTATCATTTATATATCAGTAAAAAAAGGTGGCGGTAGCCCGTTAAAATTCCTAACTCCCCCCCCCCCCCCCCTTTTATCTTAACACTTATGGTTATCACTTATATTTATCTTAACACTTATAACCATAAGGGAGGCTATGAATTCCATTTTCTAAAATAAACCTCTTATTATCAAAAGCTCCAAGAGCTTTCTTATTTACCTCTTCTGAATATAATTGATGTTTTAACTCCTTATCGTATTCATTTTTCAAAACTCTTCTTTCTTTAAAGTTAAACAATTATAATAACTAGCAACGGTACCCGTCCTATGGGCGGGTCTTCAATTGGGAGGCCCAAATGAAAAGGCAAAATATCAGAAATTGAAGGTTTTTTTTATTTTAAACGATTTATATAACATCCGTTAAATAATATCACATGCAAATCATCAAAATTTAAACTATTTGTAGAATTTCAATAAAAGCCACATCACTGTTCATATCGGTAAATATTTTTCCATCATGTTTGGAAAAACTGGAAAATTGGACAAATTGGAAATAGGTAAAATTGGAAAAACAATATAGCCAATTTTACTCCAGGGGGTCCCAGGATTACCCACCCAAAATTTCGTTGCGATCGGTTCAGCCATTTTTGCGGTACTAAACCGCAAATTGCGGTACTAATAACTAAATTATTATTAGGTTAAATAAAAACCAACCGGAAACCAGGCATCGAACACTACCGCTGGTGCCGCAGCTGCGACATCACCACCTCAATCAGGCAGGGTCCGTGGGGCCACGCCTCGAGGAGCGGTGGTTGGTCCGGGATTTGATTGGTGCAAGGACTGGTAAGATGGAACTCGCTGATAGGAGCAGGCACGGAGACGTCATGAGATGACATCAGAGACTTGACTATAAAGGAACACTCGGCTGACATTTTCTCCTCTTGCGCAAGGGAGATTCATCACGAACATTCGTGTCCCGACATTTTGTCTTTCTTCTTCTCTCGCTTTCCTCGTGGCTTTCTCTCATGTGTTGGGGAGCTCCGGAGTGAGGGACATTCTTAAAGAGCGGGGACATATACAGTGTGCTCTTGAGCGAGGGACATTCATTGGGAGCAGCCACGATTTTGTATCTCTCAGTTGCTGAATTCGGTGGTGAACAGTCATGTTCCGACATCTTCCACGTGATCATGAGGAGGAGGAACTGCGGACGGAGAACTGCGGTTTCCTGTGCATGGACGATGAAGACTAGCTCGGCTGGGCGAACGAGGGTGCGCGAGGCTTAGTTCGCCCCCATGGCAGTGCAGCCTGTGGTTTTGCCACCAAGGACGCGAGGGGTTTTGATGATTTCCGACGAGGTTCAAGAGCAGCTGAGAGCTAAGTGCCACAAATCACACATAATTATTTTCCAGTTATAGTTACCTTTGTCTGTATTCAGGTCTGTCTGGGGGCACTCCAATTAGAAATACTAGTGAGATACCCATGCTACGCATGGGTGGGAGGCCACAAGCAAACAGGCAATGCAGATACGGCGAATGCTAAAGCATGAAACCAATAAATTCCACATTCCTGAAGCACCCTCAGTCGCACGTCAGACATGGACAGCAAGTTCGTGAAGGACTTCCATGAAAAACGTACCCGTTCGCAAACAAACGGGTACGTTCACGTATAGAAACATCGATCGTGGTTCGGTGGCGAATCTGCATATGGCGATCCGCGAAGTTCACGTTTAGAAAGTAGAAACCATCATGGCATGTCGTCATTTACTTGAACTCGATATCTCTTTTTTCATTCCAAACAACACAACTCCAGTCACAAATTAAACTTTTCACAACATTGTTAATGTTTCCTTCATTGTAAAAACTACCAAGTCAACAGTTAAAAGGATTTTGAGCCGATAGGTTGTTCCGGCCTTGGCAAGATCGATGGAGACAGCGATCTGTTAGCATATACACCGCCCAAATAGCTATGTGGAATTCTCTCATGTAGAGATTAAACTCACGTCGTTTGAACTTTTGGCCGAGGTCATTATTTACTTTTAATGATGTTTATATGCGAATCAAAAAGAAGATAATTGGTTTTGGGTCGTCCTTTACGCATATCTCATGGGATTGTGAGTTGGAGAGATGACCGTGATGGCGGGGAGGGGGTTGGCATTCTCCCAAGCAGGGATTCAACCCATGTCCTTATAAAAGGTAAACTCACCAAAACCTCACCAAAAACTCGGTCCGAGGTCACCGAGTCCGATCAGTGCAGCCAAGTGGGGCAGCCGATCGGTGCAGCTGTTTGTGCAGCACCCGGGAAAATAATGTTATGCGGGAGTCCAAACCTGAAAATGCTGGGGGCCAAAGCTGAAATTGGAAAAACAATATACCCTATTTTACTGCAGGAGATCCCAGCATTACCCACCCAAAATATCGCTGCGATCGGTTCAGCCGTTTTTGCGGTACCTTCGAACGGACAGACAGACGGACATTTGGTGAATTATAGTCGGATAGTTTTATCGTGCATTATTTTGTGACCGGCATTTTCTTTAATAAATCCGGTATTTTTGTAAATTTTAATTCCGTGTTGGTTTGAGTTGATTTATTGCATGGTCGAGGACGTCGTGTGGACTCGTGAAGGTAAGCTCGTCATCCTCCTTTCCCTCGCGTGTAACAAATACTGTCATTTTGGATTGAATGCCTGGGAGTAAAGCTCGTTTAGTCATCCATGTCACCCTGCGGTTTTCACCACAGGGTAGTCACACAACAATATATACACTTAGTTATAAAAAATCTCTAGATATGGTAAATTTTGTCAGATTTCACTGCAGATTTGGACATTTATTTAGTTTACAAGATCCAATCCTCATATCCGAATCCAGATTTTGATGATAACCTTCAAATATGTAATGGTAAATCGATCGTGTTTCCAAGGCAAGGCACGTTTGAATAAGCCGAGAAAATGGTGGCTTAAGAACCCAGTGAGTGACAGTGGGCTGACCAAGATGATGGGCCGCCATATTGGTAAGGCTTTTTGAGGTTTTTTCTTATGAGCACCTTGTTAATCATCTTCGAAAAGGGTGTTGTAATACACCCAAACACCCAGGTTTCATCATTGCAATCTGTCGGAGGTACAGGTGGATGCACGCAAAGTTTGGGGCCACTAGGTTTCATGGATTTGGAGTTACGGAGGAGACTGACAGATGGACGGATGGACACTGCCTTTTATTATTAAATATATCCCTGCAAATGTCTGCTGTTCTTCATCTGCTTCAATCGGTTAATTTGATCATTTGCTTGTTAAAGTGAACAATTTTCTGGCCATTCTCAGAGAGCCTCCTAAGTGTCGACGAGTTTGGTATATCACTCAGGCGGACTGGCATGGTCTTCAAGCAGCCCTCAAATATCTGGACTAGTCTCCCATCTCTCCTGCCTCTGACATCAACTCATCCTGGGAATTTTTCCAAAGTAAATTGCTCTCTCTCTCATGCACAGATTTATCCCATCATGTCTTCAGTTTTCATTCCTGTCCTACCATCCATGGTACACTGAATATTGTGGTGAGGCAGTTGCCCTGAAACAACTTCCCTTCAACTCATGGAAGGCAAATCCAAATGAAGGTAATCTCAGTTCCTTTCACAAAGCTCAGAGCAAGTGTGTCTACCCTCAGGAGAGCCAGGAAACAATGTCTTTCCACTCTCAAGACTGAACTCTCAAATCTGTCTCCCTCCTGCAAATCCTGGTGGCGTCTGATCAAATCTGTTTCTGGAGTTTATTCCCCTTCCATCTTCTCCTTTACCTCAAATAGACCATGGGCCGAACCTAATTTTTCTGCTTAGTTTTTGAGTTTCATAGTCTCCTCCTGGGGACTACTTGAAACCTTCCTTAATATATTCTTCATATTATGTGCCTGAACCCAAAATCAAATGTTCCCAAGCTTGAAAATTGAGTGTTACTGAGAATTTCACAAAAAAACAAAGAAATACATAGAAATGGTTGCTAAGGTAATTTTACCCTAGCAACGGTGACACATAGGCATTTTCTGTGGGTTTAGAGCACAGAAATGTAACAAATGGGCAGAAGAAATACTTGTAAAAGACTCCATTTATATCAACACATCCATAACATTATGTTAAATGTTGATGAGAGGGTCTTTGTAGTGTCTTACACAATGAATTACGGGAGACATCAATGGCTAAATTAGTACAGTTCATAGCAGGTAGTAAACTAACTTGGAACACCACTGCCATCATCTTTTCACCAAACAGAATTGTTTAAAATGCAAACATCTCACAACCACGTGTTTAAATGAAGAAAAAACATACCCCTTATTTATTTTATATCTCTGTTCATCCAGTTTAATGTTTGCTTGAAAAACTTACACCCAGTACCATCCTCGCTTGTGCTCATACTTCATTACAAAATATTTCCCTCTTTTTACAGTTTTCAATTACTAAATTTTGTTTCTCCTATTTCATACCTCGTACACAGGCACTTTCTTTTCCCCTCCACTCCCCCCCCCCCTCTCTTTCTCTTTCTTTTCCTTTTGTCCTTTCTTTCCATCACTCTCCTCTCGCATCGAAGTATTCGTACATGTAATGTTACAAACGAACTGCGTACAGTGCAATGAGTAAATTGTGTCTTGGTTGGTGTCTTTAATACAAGCTGAAGCCATTATAAAAATCATCAATTCGTGATAATGTCAATCACTGAAAAGAAGCGTATGTAGCAGTTACCGCTGGGTGTACACAATCGCCTTGCACCTGCCAGGACGCGGCCAGGGCGCAATCGCCATGCCGGGCTCGTCCGGACGGGCCCAGACGCGCCTCGCCCGGGCATGCCCGAACTCGCTGTTCCCGGGCTCGCCCGAACCTCCCGGGCACGCGCGGTCTCGTCTTTCCCGGGCATGCCCGCTCTCGCCTTTCCAGGGCTCGCCCAGAATGCCCGGGCATGTCCAGACTCGCCTTTCCAGGGCTCGCCCAGCACGCACGGGCAGGTCCAGACTCGCCTTTCCAGGGCTCGCCCAGAACGCCCGGGCATGCCCGCTCTCGCCTTTCCAGGGCTCGCCCAGAATGCCCGGGCATGCCCGCTCTCGCCTTTCCAGGCCTCGTCCAGCACGCACGGGCAGGTCCAGACTCGCCTTTCCAGGGCTCGCCCAGAACGCCCGGGCATGCCCGCTCTCGCCTTTCCAGGGCTCGCCCAGAATGCCCGGGCATGCCCGCTCTCGCCTTTCCAGGCCTCGTCCAGCACGCACGGGCAGGTCCAGACTCGCCTTTCCAGGGCTCGCCCAGAACGCCCGGGCATGCCCGCTCTCGCCTTTCCAGGGCTCGTCCAGGACGCCCGGGCAGGTCCAGACTCGCCTTTCCAGGACTCGCCCTTGACACCCGGGCATGCCCGGTCTCGCTTTTCCTGGGCAAACGCTCCGGCATAAATGTGTATATATATTGCTGCCCGATAAACGGGCTTTTCAGAGTACCCGAGTTTGATACGTACATTAAAGCAACTCGGACGAATTTCCGTCTTTGGTCGCGTCAATTCTTTCGACTCATGTTGGAGCACAGCTCCTTCATTGGTGACCCCGAACATGGATACGGCAGTGGCTCTTAAGCTGCCTACCTTCTGGGAGGCTCACGCGGCTGTTTGGTTCGCCCAGGCAGACTCCCAGTTTGCCTTGCGAGGCATCACCGCGGACGACACCCGCTTCCACCATGTCGTGGCAGCGCTCGGTTCCGCCACCGCGGCCCGTGCCCTGAGCCTCCTCGAGCGCCCGCCAGCTGCTGACAAGTATGACGCGATTAAGACGCTGAAAAGAAGCATACATCATAATATTATGTTAAAACCTGCAAAGTATTTATAATGATGTGGCATTATATATTTCTCAGAACATTTAAAAGCAAGGTTTGGGTTGTAACTGGTCATCATTTACGCAATGAAGCAATCTTTGTCAATTTCATTAAGTCATGATGAAATGAATCCAGTAATGATGAAATGATCTTCAAGTCTTACCCCTTAAAACAATTTTTAACACTATTGGTCTATTTTAACATACACTTGTTAACATACACTTAACACTATAACATACACATTTATTTAACATACACTATTTAACACTATTACGAGGTAATCAATCACACAAGTCTATTATTTTTGTTTCTACCAATCATTAACATAGTACATGTAGCTTAAATGTTTCCACAAAAACATTGCGTACAAAGTTGGTCACAGAACAAAGTGTTACAAATCAAATACTGCTAGGAATATCATTTTTCAAGGTTTTAAATAGAATAGTACAAAATCAAATGATGAATAATAATTGAGAAAAAAATGATGTGCATAATTCATATTTTGTGTGGAACAACCAGGATGTATTAACTTTGATATTCTATTAAAAATAGCAAAAAGGAAACACCTACATGGGGCTATGCTAAATCACCTTCCTCCCTTATTTATTTTCCCTCAGACAAAACGAAACAAAATAACAAAAGCAGTCATTGCACGGTGAAGGATGATGAAGACAAATCAAACAAACTATATCTCATCCTCTGAGTCAGGGGTGTCAGTTTCATAGTGTTCAAGTTCCTCTGCTGAAACTGAAACATTTTCACATCCTACACAAGAACAAAGGTCTGTGCAAGGAAGCTTGTTGGCCAAACAAGAACATCGCCGTTGTGAACACTGCATCTTCTTGCATGAGCAGTGTGACAACTCCATAACACTTGCAGGTGCAGGGGGAAGCCCCATCCAATCGACCACTAGCTCATCACCATCTGCTTTCCATCCATGATTTTTTGGAGATGGAATGTTTGGCATGGTCTCAAGACATTGCTTATGGATTGCTGCCTGATAGTTTGCACGTTGTGTATGTTTGTGCAATGAATCCTTATTAGGTGGCAAACATTTCTCTACACATCCTTCTGGCTTGAACATCTGACACCTGGCCTGATTCACATCTTTGCAGTTAGTCTGGCCATAGAGTGCACAAGTGAACATCTCAAGTCCTGCATAGAGAGTTTCAGGAATCTCAAAAGCTGTTCCCAACTTCTCAAATGTGGAACAGTGCTCTTTACTTGCTATTAAGATTTTGGCAGCCTTCACTTTCCCCATACCATACAGGGCACTCACTGAGTCGCATCCAGAAAAGCAGTGAAATCCCACAAGAGCAGAGCACACCTCCTTTTTTCTTTTTTTTCTTTTTTTTGTATACTGAATCGAGGCTCGTGAAAGAGCTAACATTTACTTCACAAACAAATCAACCAGACAAACAAAATATACAAAAAGAGGGAGCGGAAAACAAGATGGGGAGAGAAGGGGAAGTGATGGAAGATTTGCTGGATGTCAATGGTACGTTTGCTCTTTCCTTTTCCAGTGTGGAAATATAGCTTAGCATCAATATCTTGGCAGAATGCAACGCACAACACAAACACATCTGTTTCTGGGCTGTTGATGATCACATGATCACTTGATCTGGCTGCAAATGCACTATGCAATAAAAGTCGCGTGTCCGCTTCTTTTTGATTTGTGAAGAGAAATTGAATGGCGACAACTTCGAGGTCTGTTTTCTTTTTATTCTGACGAAGAGCATGGCATTCACCCCCGTGTCCTACAATGAGTCTTACATCATCGATGACTTCCATTGCATTCTTGCACCAGTATTCAAAGAGGAACTGTAACAGATTCTCCTTATTCTGACCGCATGACAAAAACTTTGACCATTGTTTTGGTATCTTCTGTTCAGGAGAGAAAATTTTCATGACTTGCGTTCCTCCTACTGACCGTCTACTTCTCTCACCACATTTGATACTTTTGGTATGGTATCTGTCAGGGACAAAGTGCACCACTTTTGACTTATACACTTTGGCTTGTCTCATTAGGCATGAAAGTACCTGAACAGCAAACTGGCCAAATGTTGATGGTGGCTTGAGAACTTGAATCAGTGCCATGGCATCCCAAACCCATGTTGAACCACTTGGGATAGCATTGATGGTAGGAAGTGGGTCTACTGCTTTCTCCATGAAGTGTAAGAGCTTTGCTTTGTTGGTGTTGATGAGCGATCCATCATAGTTCGCAAGAGGCAATGGTCATGGGCCCAGTGAATGAGTTAGCATCTCCTCAATATCAAGCTTCCTAACAGTACCAATCACGATTAACCTAGCAAAAAGATTCCTGTCAGCCTTAAGAGCAATCTCCTTCCCCTTCACGTTTGATACTGTAGGCTTGCCTGTGTCTTTGAATGTCTTCAATTTCATCTTCTTGACGGGATCGTGAAAGCTGATGTCTGAGGCTTGAAGTCGTTTCTCACAATAGGTCTGAAATGCTTCTTCTCCTTTCTCATAGGCTTTTTGGAGATATTTCACCACCTGGGTTGATGCAACCTTCCCCGAGGTAATATGATATAGCTGATCAGATTCCAGAGAAGTATCAAAGGAATTTACCATGTTAATAATAGTATCCATGACACTTCTTACATCTTTCTCATCTCGTATTTTCCTTGTTTCATCCATAGTCAGGTTCACTATGTTTTTTCGTTCAAAATTTTGGTAGATTAGCAAAACTATACATTTTTGGAATATTCAGAGCATGAGGAATCCAAAAATTAATGTTGACATTTGCGTAGACACCTTTGCGAAAATGACCCTCAGGACAGTGATGAAGATCTGTAAAAGCATATTCCTGAATGGTATAGACCTCGTAGATCCTGTGTATAGGACTTATAGTTCAATCTGATACTACCTATAACTTCCTATAACAACCTAAATCTTCAAAGGACTTGCAAAATCATGTATAATGTAATACAGTTATATCACAAATATAAAGACAATGGTTTTCAATTACCTTTGTTTGTTGCTTTTCTATAATCCTGAGCACTATTTTGAGGCCTTTATTGGATTCCTTGACCCAGAAAACATAGGATTAGCATATTTAATTAAGTCTCTAGGTTGACGAGAAGCCGAGATCGCGCAAAAAATATGTATTTTATGGCGGCCATTTTCAAAATCCAAAATGGCGGCCATGCAGGTGTCTGTGCAAATGCCAACATTGATTTTCAGATTCTCCATGCTCTGAAGATTCCAAAAATGTACAGGTTTGCTAATCCCAAAATTTTGAAAGAAATTATATTTGTTAACATAGTGAACCTGACTATCTTCATCACTGTCCTGAGTGTCATTTTCGCAAAGGTGTCTACGCAAATGTAAACATTAATGTTTGGATTCCTCATGCTCTGAATATTCCAAAAATGTATAGTTTGGCTAATCTACCAAAATTTTGAACGAAATTATATTTGTTAACATAGTGAACCTGATTACCAGGTCAATACGGGTCCTTGCAGACATTCTATGACCAGCCATCTCTGTACACTGCCTGCTAATTCCAGCTCTCTCATGTTGGGTCAAAGTCCATCTTTGAGCGGCACCCTTGTTGACAGTAAATCCAGTCAGACCTTCTTTGGTTTTGGAATCACGGTTGGCTGTCTGTTCTATCACCTGGTAGCAGGCAACCTGAGCAAAGCCATATTCCTGTTGCCTCTGAACCACAAACTTTCCATTCTGCAACTCACCATGAATGTCTGGATGATCGTCGCATAGGCTATTCATTTCAAGCCAATATGCAGAAAGATACCGTGCATAGTTGACGTGGTCATAGGAGAAAAACCATGGCATCATAGAGCGAACACTCGATAGGTGAAGATTCCAACTAGCAACTCTGGTTGCTCTGATGAACAGTAGTAGTTGTTGCACCATGTCAATGTATCTACTCCAGTACTGGAATGTCAGGTTCTGTTTGCTGTTCTTCTCCACAAAATCTGCATACCTCTGGAGGAGACAACTGATTCCTTCAGACTTCACAACGGTGTCAAACTCCCTCGGAAATGCAGCTTGCAGCTCTGTAGCATTGCAAAACACAAGGTCTTGCTCTTCATCTGGCAGAGTTTCGATGAAAGCTTGCCATCGTAATCTGTGCAATGCCTCGCAAATGATCTTGTGACTCCTCACACTGCGATTGTAGTGATGGCCACTGCACACTCCATTAACAGAACCTGCTGCAACTAGCTCAGATTCAATGAGGATGTCCTGTAGACCAGCATCGTTAAAATCATTTCCCAATACAGGCCATGAATGTCATGGCTGTATGAAACTCTCCCATTCGAAGTACAAGTCTTTGCATGAAGACAGGATTTTGCCAACGGATCTCCTGAGCTTTAGCGTAAATTGCCTGGTCCATGACTACGACAATCTGCTCTAAGCCAAGCTTGTTCACGATGCTAATACTTCGTTGCAGAATTGTATTCACTGTGCTGAGGTTAGTAGGACTAGCATCGATTACTGGAAGAAATCCAATGCTTGATATTGATGGGATAGTCTCTCTCTGTAGAATGGTATTAAAGCCTGTCCATCCAGGTAGGGTGTCAATATTGGAATCTGGTGCCTTGCAAAGAAAGTAGGCATCATCCAATGTTCGTGCATCTTCCTGCATCTGCACATAATGTGTGAGCTCTACCAATACACCCTCACCATACGGCTCTGGCCCTGCCCTCTGTCCTCCAGTGTACAATTCAATATTTGGAGTGGGTGGCTGAAGGGATCTCTTTCTCGATCTTGCTAGAGAATGCTGTTCTGGTTCTTCTGCAGCAGGCTGGTTTCCATGCTGAATAATTATTCCATTGGTATTATGAGTAGTGCCCTTTCCCGACAAAGTCTCCTCCCCAAAATCGTTATTGTCCCAAACGAATGTAGTATGTATGTGGGGTTTGATTTTCGGTGGGATGTACTCCTCTCCTTGTTTGAGCTGCAACACAGCAAGGGCTGTATCGTGTTCTATGACTGCTGAATTTGAGGTACAATGTCCCAGGCCATTCAACAGCCCAATTAACTGAGCTGAACCGGTAAGATGACGCACAGACATTGCCAAAGCTGAATGTTTTGGCATTAATTGCTTTCCTTTCATTCCAAGATTGATGATATCCTGACACACAGATACAATTTTTTTACTGCTGGAATCATCTACATTTACACGCGAATCGTGTGGGGGGAAATCACTTGTGATGCCTGTAGTCCATGCCAGGAAATTGAACAGCTCATCTGGAACTATGTTGTGTGCTGCTTGTAGAGTCAATTCCTTGGAACTTGGTGGCCACTTCAGTGGAGGGGGATGGCATCACATTTGTCTTTAATGGAATTCTTCAGTGCCAGAGCAGCGTGGTACATGGGGTCTACATTTCATCTGAGTTGTAATCCTGCTGGTTGTAGCACCCATTCTGACATCAGTGTCAGTGTCTGTATCGTCAGCACTTTCCGATGAGTCGTTCACTGCTTCCCCTGCAATCTCTGCTGTGGAAAGATCCTCAACAAACACAAGATCACTTTCATTACTTTTTGATGACTTGACAAATTTGAGGAATGGATATGACTGTAGTAATCTTCCTTTAAGGCTGTATGTCTTGTAGGATGGGATTTTCATGCCCTCCTCTTCTTCTACACACTTCTTGAACAAGTAATTTAACTTTGTTAACCTCAAAATTCCTCTATTTTTGACAATTCTCTCTTCAACAACTCTTTGGCAAAAACATTTATACCCCTTGTCATACAAAAAAACCTCTTAGGGGTTTTTCACATTGTTTTTGCATCTAGTGTAAGACTTAAACCAGCTCTTATGATACCTAGCTTCTATGGCTACTAGGCCTTTCCCTCTGATGTTAATGAGGAGGGCCTCATCTTTCCTCATCTCAGCTGCAGTGACCAGCTTACCAGCTGTTATAGTCTCACAATGAACCAACTGTTCCTTTCTTCTTTTTCTGCTGTGTGGTTCTACAATGTTCTTGTCTTTCTTGCAAATGAGACAGCATACTGGCAGTAGATGGGAGGATCTTGAGCCCGCCGCCCTGGAATGGGATGTCTTTGACCGCAGAAGTCTGATCTTGGGAGCCACTTCGTCTTGTCCCTGGTCATGTTCAGCAGATGCATCAGCTGCATTAAAGAAAGGGGACCAGTAGGGAGAGCAGTGGGAAAACAAGAAAAATATGAGGAATGAGAAACAAAAAGAAATACACAGTTTACAACTTTACACACCCTTCAAAAATAATTAAATCATTTTTAGTTGTATGATAGGAAATTCTGACATCTACAGGTCTAGATTATCTAAGGCAAACAAGCGTCCTGTATCCAGATAATATTGTCAGTATGAATAATGAGGTGTACAGGATGGTCCGTGGAGCTACCTAACATGACTCGTGACAAAATTCATATTTCATTGCAGTCAGACATAGAGGTGACAGTTACCAGCCTCCGTAAACATTCTATGGGTTACCAGCCACCTGAAAATTTGTTCAGCTTGTTCTTTTATTCCTGCATGTATGATGTCAACAATATGTGATATAAACTTCTCTATAAATACAAATTGATATGACTGTTGTTGACTTCATACATGGAGGAATAAGAGAACAAGCTGAACAAATTTTCAGGTGGCTGGTAACCCATAGAATGTTCACGATACGGTGGCTGGTAACTGTAAACTCTACTCTCTAGCTTAACTTATGCCGTACCTAGTTAGCCATGAAATTTAAACGTAACAGGAACTAAAATTAAAATCTCCAGGGTATATCCCATAAATCTTGGTAGGAACCAAAATATTTCTGAAAGAGAATTTTAAAAACTAGCACAGAAGTAAGTGGGGCAGCAAAACCAAATAATCTAGGCTAGCAGTAGCACTGATATGAACTGTACGATCAAAATAAACACTACACAGATCTCAGTACATGGGGCATGTGGGTGGATTGTGCTTTTGCATTTTGTAGACCAAACAAACCAACACGCAAAATGTGGTGATATAATGCTGGATAAGCTCATTTTATTGAAAATATAACACAATCACATATCAAAATATATTTACTTACATTGGTCACTACTTTGAGGCACGAGTGCAGGCTTCTTCCTCGCTCTCTCGATCTTGCACTTGTCAGTGTATCGCATGTAGCACTTGCGATGATACCCGGCTTGACAGGGAACGGCATCGAGTATTTCTGGTGCTCTAACCAGCTCCAATCCAAAAGTATTGATTGCATTTTGTGGAATTTCAACTTCTCTGGTATCTGTAGATTTCCACTGATGAACACTTGTGATGAATTTTTGCCAACTAACTTCCGAAAACAAAGTAATCTTTTCTCTTGCACCAGTAATAATGTGCATGCAACATGCCATTGCTATGCCCAGGTAGCTCAGCTGCATGGGTCAAGGGCTGTGATTGGCCAATTCTGTGACACTTGCAGATACAGCATCTGTGATTGGTCTGTCAAGGCATTCAGTATGACATCATCATGCTAGATTCTGGCTGGGGAAGTGTATATTTTTGCGTGCAAATTTCTCAAAAATGCTCAGTTTTTAGTGATGGGAACATTAAAAATAGTAATTAATGACCTAATATCTATTGCTCTTGCAAATATCCAGTACCCCCAAGTGGGGACTACGGAAAAGTGGATTTTTGAGTCTTGGCCCATGGTCTAAAATGGCTACACAGCTGATACTGCATGTGAAAAAGCCGAATGCCTCAACTCTGTGTTTGCCTCAAAATCTTGTGTCCCAACCCCATCTCTCCCTGTCTCTCCCAACCCCACCTTACCCAGTCATACCCAGCTGCTCCTGGACTCTGTGTCCGTCTCTCCCGACAAGGGGGAGAAGTTTCTGTCAAATTGGAAAAACAATATACGATATAGCCTATTTTACTCCCAGGGGTCCCAGGAATATCCACCGAAAATATCGCGATCGGTTGAGCCGATTTTGCGGTACCTTCGAACGGACAGACGGACATTTGGTGGATTATAGTAAGATGATGACGGATACTTTGGATCCCGAGAGTACCTGGTTCACCTTTCCGATACGTGATACCTCCCAAAGAGTTACTACAAGTTGGATTGCGATTTTGAAAACACCAAAAAAATTGATTCTCACAATTTATTATCACAACATGTTCATTTCAACATATGAAAAGTCAAATGTAATTTTGGGGAATTGCGATTAGAACATTTTCATCAAAGTTTTTGTAAAATAGAAAACGGTACAACAAACACGTTTAGAGGTAAAACAAAGTTATTTTTTGCAAACACAGGTGATCGCACACCTGTTGCCACGAATGGCAAACTCATTGGGGATGTCCCGACGAGGTGTACCACTAGAACGGTTTGGAGGACCGTCCCGACGAGCGAGGTGTACCACTGGAACAGTTTGGAGGACCGTCGCGACGAGGTGCACCACTGGAACGGTTTGGAGGACCCTCCCGACGATGTGTACCACTGGAACGGTTTGGAGGACCATCACGTCGAGGTGCACCACTGGAACAGTTTGGAGGACCGTCCCGATGAGGTGCACCATGGAACGGTTTGGAGGACCGTCGCGACGAGGTGCACCACTGGAACGGTTTGGAGGACCTTCCCATCTGCATGAGCGCCGGACAGTAATGCTCGGTATGCGCGTTGTCCCCAGTGGCTTTACAGGTGGGACACGTGTACGCACGCAGGATGGGACACGTGACGCGGCCGTACACATCCTTGAGCGCGTGCTCCTCGCACGTTTCGTACGCAGATCCGTTCTTTAAACAGAGGACGCACGGAGGTCTGCTGTGTTGAGGGGTCCTCTCCAACGACCTGCTGTAGCTTGCGTGGAACCTCCGATGGTCCGAGGAGCTCGACGTTTTCAGGTGACCTCTCGGGTCCACGGCGTTGAAAGGGACGGCTTGAGGTCCACGGGACTCCGCTCTGACAAGCGACGAGGAGTTTGATCCCATCGGGAATCTGCCACGAGTGTGCGCTGCCTCTGAATCTGCCACCTCTGACCCGAGTGCACCCGACGGGGTCATGACCTCGCTCCAATACGACCTCATTTCGTCAAGAAAATGTGTGTAAAAAGGAGAATCACTGAAAGGTCCGAATCCACTTATCACAGAAGGTCTTTCTGAGTTCGATCGATTTCTGAGTCCGAGCTGAGGAGTCCGTTCGATCTCCAAATTGTTGACGCCTCCAGGGTCCGCGTACCATGTGCGTTTCTCCGGAACTTCCCGGATGGTCGCAAGGCAAGGGTGGACATGGGATGACCTCGCGCTGCCGTCTGGGTCAGGAAGGACCGATGGGGATTCCCCGTCGTCGTCATAGAATGGAAAGCGTCCGCCGGCACTGGATCTCGGGACACCACCGGGTCTTCGGTTCTCCATGAAGACGGGTTCACTTGGATCAGCTCGTACCGAATACCGGCTTTCAATAAAGTGGAATGATCACAGGTAGACACCTAAATAGGTTTTCATTTCCCAAAGTGCATTGGGAGGGGTAATTCCCCCAAATAGGGAACCAATGAACCCCTCCCGTTATGATACGTTGATGAAGTTGTGACGTAATCATCTAAGTGTGAGATGATGATCAAGTCGAGCTGTGAATTGAAATAATTAAAAACGAGCGGTGATCAATAAATCCACAGCCTGGAAATAATACAATGCGACGTTGTGTATACCTGATTGTGGAAGTTATTAGCGAAGGGAGTTGATGTTTCGATTTATATGATCATTATAAGTGTTAATCATATGGGGAGAGGAGGGTCCACAATGTACGGACTCAGAACGGGATAATGATAACGTGGAGCCCAATAAAGGTGAACGCTTTTCAAATATTTTATCGTCTCTGGACTATGTTGAGTTTGATATCTGGATTATGGTGAGTTTGATATCTGGATTATCGTGGGTTTGAATCTCTGCACATCCATCTGCATTCCTGAATATTGACTGTGTGGGCAGCACGAGGGTCGGGGCTCGTGTGTCTGTCTGACAAATGGTCGATAACTCCCGCACCACAAGTTGATCTGACATTCTGATTCTACTCAGACTTCAATGGATGGAGGCCATCCTGGTGTGCTGGTGTTGATATAAATGCGGATAAACAACCCAGAATTTTTGATTCTTTTCTGGAATAACCACATCTCTTCCCACCGCCTCTCCCCCCTCCCCCCTCCCCCTCCACTCACCCCCCTTCCCCCTTCCCCCTCCCCTCTCCCCTCTCCCTCTCCCTCTAGTTTCACTGATCCCAACAAACACATAAAGCAACCGATCTGATCGAGGACGTGAATGGGCGGAATTTCATTATTCTTCCACAAAGTATTTAATAATATCCGACTTATCTCTCACTTTATGTAATTCTTCATTGATTTTTTTAAATTCGTTCGAATACCAAATGCGATGCTCACTGAGCAGTTACATCAAGTATCGATTAAAGAGTTTTTCATAAACTCTCAACATTTGGACCTGGTATCGTGCACCTGACATTGTTAAAGTGGAATTAATGAATTGTCAACAATTGTGAATGAGTGCCCATAACCTGTTTACCTGTACACGAATGCAGGTTACCAATGCAAACAAATCTGATTAAAAATACACCTGTGGCCTTGAATTACAGAACTATTGTTAAAGTCGTGAATATTTGATGGTTAAAGTAGTCTTACTTCGTGATCGACCATTTGACGTGGCCTCCTGTGCCTGAAATCACCTTGTGACGTCATCAATAGGTGTTTCCGTCAATTAATCGATTCGCGTCTATTTTTACCGGTTCCACCTGTGACGGTCTTTGTTCACCAATGGCCTCAGGGCGCTTGCGACGTATTTTGAACGGTTCAGATTAAACACGAAGGTTACACGTGATCGTTTGCATCAATGATTGTTTACAGATATTCTTATCAATTGAGCGACAAAAAAGGTCCACGAAACGTCTACAATAGCTCAGGAACGTCAAGACGTCAACCTTTTGTTTTCAGATTTACAGGTAGATCTGCATTTGTTTTCAATCACGTTGTCGTAATTAAACATTTTGTAAACATTCAAAATACGTTGCAGTTCACCGAATTGTTGCCCTGCCACAAAAGGTGGATGGAGGTTATGTTTTCAGCCCCGTCTATCTGTTTGTCCGTTTGTCTCTCCCGACACCGAGTTGTGCACCGCGTTGGGGTCCTGCGAGCGACAATCAGAGCTCATATTGAAGTGTATTGATGGAGTATGTATGAAACATTATGAGTTTCTGTATAATTGAAAGAACACCTTCCCTACGGTATCCATGTCGAGTGTCGTAACTTTATGGATGTCGTGGAGATGGAGGTCGTGGAGACCTGGAAACACTCTTCCTTCACTCTAATCCTGGGACTAACAAGGAACATGAAGGACCCTCGACGCAGAAGGAGACCATCGGGAGAAGAAAGTCTGCGTTGTCATTACCAACCTATGGTTATTTGTCAGTGCTCTATCCTTTAATAAATAGTGAACGTCATGCAAGGAAGCAGCGCGTAACATTTTAAAATCTTTGGTAAACAAGAGGTAAAATAAAACAAGAGGTTTGAACACATCGTGTACTTACCCATATAGGCTATGTACATATATATATATATATATCGATATCAAATATATATATACAGACTTGGCATTTAATATGGAATATTTTTTTTGTGGGGGTGAACTTACTTTTTTCAAGATGACTTAGAACCAAAAGTTCATTGGAATTATCTTGAAATTATTCTAGATTTTGTTAATGTGACCTTTCAAAGAAACAAAAACCACATTTGACATTTCGAAGCAAATAAATTGATCCTTGAAAGTGATGTAAACTGATATCGAACTCAATTCACGGACAGTACTGTGTTAAACTTCTCTGCGTTTTCCAGAAGTATCTCTTTATTTTGCACATTCGCCCAATTTTTTTTTAACAAAAACAAAAGTTAAATTACGACTGGGATTACGGACAGTAAAATTACAGTTCAGTACTTCGTGTAACCCCCATGAGCATTCAGGAGAGCACGTACACGTTGAGGCATGCTGTTCACGAGATTTGCCAAGGTTTGGACAGTAATCGCTTGCCATGCAGTTACAATAGCCTGCTGCAATTCACGCACAGAGGCAGGCTGCTGGTCCAAGTTGTCGATTTGACGCGTTAATTCTGCCCACAAGTTCTCTATCGGATTCATATCCGGGGACATGGCAGGCCACTCCATATGCTCTACACCACGGTCAGCAAGAAAGTGTTGGATCATGCGAGCAGGATGAGGCCGTGCATTGTCATCTTGGAAGACAAAGTTTCCTCGAAAGGCTGCACGAGCAAATGGAAGCAATGTTTCGTCCAGAATGGCCCTGTACTTGAACTGGTTCAGGTTTCCATTCAGAACAACCAGGTCAGTTTTGCCCCCTGCATGAAAAGCAGCCCAACGGTCACCCCACCACCTCCAGCTTTGACTCTTGGCACTATACAATCTTCGTTGTAGGCTTCATGCACTTGTCTGCGCACTCGGACGCGGCCATCTTGACGATAGACCAGAAATCTAGACTCGTCGCTGAAGATCACGTGATTCCAGTGTCCTGGCTGCCATTGACGGTGCTCTCTGGCCCACTGCAATCGGCGCTGGCGGTGTTGTCTGGTCAGACGTGGCTTTCTCAGGCGACGCCTGGCACGATAGCCTGCTTGAACCAGTCGTTGGTTGACTAGCCTTCTGGATACAGGCACATTTGTCAGTTGCTGCCACTCAGCCCCAAGCCGATTAGCTGACTTGGTACGGCCATTGCGGACTAACCGGTGCAGATGGCGATCATCCCTTATTGTGCTTCTGCGGGGACGTCCTGGCCTCGGTATTGGAGTAGGGACACCCCTCTGAGCATTTCGTTTCAGGATCTTTGACACTTGACCTTGATTGATGCCATACTCCCAAGCAATAGCACGCTGTTTCATGCCGTAATTTCGTAAAGCCACCACTCCATGACAAACAGCATTGTTGAGTTGACGGACCATCTCCAAGGGAAGCGGCAATAACTTTTGTAGACGTGCAGCAGTTGTTTTCCACTAATACAGAACACAACAACCCTTTTTTACCCGATTGTGAAGCCAATCGTCAAATGTACCTGTCCGTACATTTTGTCACGCCACCTATGATATAATCCTGTATTGACTTCTTGCTGCGAAAGACAATCAGTGACATGGTTCTTTCATCAAAGAAACCACCGAAGCGTAAAAGAAACTCACCAGATTGATATACTGAGTTCAGAAATTAAACCCAAGTCAAGAAGAAGAAAAAAATCCATATTAAATGCCAAGTCTGTATATATATATATATATATATATATATATATATATATATATATATATATATATATATGAAATATATAAACATATACACACACACACACACACACACACACACACACACACACAAACCTCAAAATCAAGATCAGACAGCTCAACATAAGCAGGTTACGAATTGAGCTATCCTGCATTTGACGACAACACCCGGGCCTCCCATCTCAGTAATAGCCGAGTTCGATTCTCCTTAACTTCCGAGATCCGACAGAACCGGCTGCATTCAAGTTGAAAAGTCATCCCTGGAGAGTCTGACTTGTTTTGCGTTAGTTGTGGATTTATAATTCAGTCTTTCTTGGAAGACATGGTGGATACAGAGGAGCTTCTTGGTTTCATGCTTCGGACCATAATTTGCTTTTTTTACATTTGTTGATGGAAAGGTTGAGTTTATAGGCCGTGCCTTCTGTTAGAGCCAATCCATCTGAGGCAAAGGGAAGGAGAGAAGAAAACACATCAGATGTGCTTAGATTAAAATTGTTAAATATTTACACTTGTTTGTCACACATCAACTTTTTCTTTTTGTAAATAACTTCCTCAATTGTACTCCATAATGCAGGTCCCGTCCTCGGCAACGCTTCCCTCCTCAGATGTGTGCCACACAAGGTGGTGCGTACGTGCCCAGATTTGATTTCTTGGCTGTTAGCAGGAGGCCTACTCAGTTGCACGGCAGTTCAGCCTGATCCCGCCTGTGTGCGAGCAAACAGAGTACAACCTATTCCATCGAGACAAAGTCGAGTTGCAGCTGCCTGAACTTTACCACAAAATCGGTGAGGTCACACTTGCCTGACTGCCATGTTGAAAGAAAAATAGAAACGATATCAGGGAAAGAAGCACACTGAAAATGTAAACTTGATGAAGGGATTCTTTTGTATTCATGGCACTGATTTAAATCTTTATTGTACCTTTTGAACCGAGTCTTGCCTGGGTAATGAGAAAAGGGTTGTTTACTTCCTGGTGCAGGCATCGGGGCCATCACGTGGTCCCCACTAGCCTGTGGGTTATTGACAGGGAAATATGATCATCGCATACCGGAAGACTCCCGGGCTTCTCTCAAGGTGCGTCCGAGGACAACCTTTGGTTTTTATTTTGCTTTGCCCAAAACCTTAAGAGAGCAATCATCTTTGGAACCCCATGAATATATCCATTCCACCCAAAAGCACAAATGAATGATAAAGAGGGCTTTGTATTCCTGCTCTTTCTTGCTCAGAGTAAGGTGGGGCAAATGCCCCTGGCATGAAAGGTGGGACGAGCTGTCACCCTTCTATATATATATATATATATATATATCCTCCTCTTTCATTTCATTGAATGTACAGTGCTAACAACCATCAATCAGAGGGACTTTTGCTGCAGACATTCAGGAACATGTGATCAGGACCAATGAGGTCATACAGGGTGGTTGGGGGGGGTGTTCTGGAGGGAACAGAGAGTATCTTTCACCTACTTTTCCCAAAAGGGGAATCCTTATTAAATATTAATCCATTGTATTAATAATATTTATTTGAGAAATATCTCAATTTATTTCACACAGGAGCAAATACACAACATTATTGCCATCGGCGTGATTTTAGTCTCCCCCGCCTTGCCCTCCTTCCCCCATCTCGCATGCTTCCACACCTCCACCTTCCCACCTTGCCTTTTACAGCTATCTTCTCCTAACATCCTGCATCTTTTTTCCTTGTCCATCCCTCTTCCATTATTTTTCTGCAATCTTTTCTTCTCAATTTATTCCCTTCACACACCTTGCGTATATAATGTGGAAGGTCGGGTCATATTTGAATTGAGATATAGACCACCGTTTTTACCCCATAGAGTATAGGACTTTTCTCCTTGTATTAAGGACATGTGGATAGGGACACTCGTCCTGTTTTTTGTCTGCCACTGCAAGACGGTTTTTAACCTTCAGTACTCTTGATTAGCAACGAGAAAGGAGGCACACAATTGGACTGCACTACTCAATGTCCACGGCACCAATAGGGTCAGGATCGGCTCCACTGATTGGATCGCGATGCTGTCACTAGGTGTGAGGCAGCCCATGATCGGTAAGGAGGGATGTCGTGGATCTCTTCAGGGGTGCAAGAGGTACATGAGGTGGCGTGCTCTCTCGCTGCTGAGTCTGAGAAGCACAGAATGAGACAGTCTGAAGGAGAGATGCTCTCCTGTCGTATGTGTGGCTGGCAAAACTCAAGGCATATCCTGCTGTTCGCTCGCTGCTGCTACTTTGGAGACTTGGCAGTTTCATGCCTGCCTAATCATTTTCTATCTCGCCCGGTTTTAGTGTACGTGGTCCCTTAGGGGGTTTGAGTTTCACTGTCTGTAAAGTGTAGCTATTTATCACCCCATGAAGTGAAAAGCTGTTCATTTGTCTAAGTACTGTTCAGCAGTATTTTGAGAAAATATTACTGCTTTTTAGGTCATCACATCACAACCAATCAAATTTGCCGCTTCCAGAACTCATACATGTCCTTGTTTCTCAGTTTCTCAAGACTGCATGGGTTAATGTGTCGCATGAACTCTCTAGAGTCTCGTTCATTGTGTCCGCAATTTTCGTTTGTGCTGTCTTGTGCTAAGTTTTTATTTTCCCCCTAAGTCCTGTGTGTATCTGCCTGCTATCCATCCTGCGAAAATGTTTCGGTGATTGGTAGTCCCTGGAGGTTAAATTGGTTTAATTGTATGGGAAGACACGCTTGTTACATCAAGCACCAACTCGACTTGCAGGTGTTCCATGTCAAAATCAGCCTCAGACGGCCATCTTCGAGGAGAATGACCTCAACATGTACGATTCCCACACAACATTGCTTGCGGTCTTGGGAGGGGGGGCATCTGTGACCACGATTCCCACACAACATTGCTTGCGGTCTTGGGTGGGGGTCATCTGTGACCCCTCCATAACTTACATGATATTCCTAAAAAGCATGCTTTCAGAGGTCCTTTTGTGCTGTGAGATTGATGTCCACATGTCTACACCTCCTCTTACTCAAATGAGCCTGAGCTTGAAAGGTCATTTTCTCTTTTTGACCACCGCTTGAAAGGTCATTTTCTATTTTTGACCACCTTGATTGCCTCATACTTTTCCTGAATGAACATGCGTATAGGAACCATCTTTAGAGGCCAGTTTTCCCCTCAGAGCAGGTGTTGGCCTTTTTTGGACACCATGGGCCCCTTTTTGAAGCAATGTTTTATGGCCGGATGCCCTTCCTGCCGCAAACCCTGTTACTCACCTCTTGCGACACACAGGGAATTACCAGTGAGCTGGTACTCAATTTGTCAACCTCAGAAGGATGACAGGCTGAGTCAACCCCCCTGGCGTTAATTCAGCGATCGACCAGGATTTGAACCCAGGATCTTAGGATCCCAAGCCGGCACCCTAACCGCTAAGCCAACACAAGGCTTGAATGAACATGCGTATGAGGCGTAGAAAGTATTTTTTTTATATGTTGCTTAAATCAGAGTTCAAGCCGCAATCACTGGGATACCAGCCCAGAGTCCTCACAACAAAGCCACCACTTCACCTACTTAATGGTTCACACATATCATATTTTTAAAGAGAATCACTGTGGTAATGCAGAAAACTGTTAGCAACTGTTAGCAAAGTTTGAAATCACTACCATGATAAACCTTTATCTGAAGCATTGCTATGAAATAGTGTGATTTCAAATTTGTCCCCTCTTACTTGTTCTTGTCAGTGCTTCCTCCCATATTGTGTCTCTCTTCCTTTTCTGGGTGTTTATTCCCTTCCTTTTTGTGCCCAATTGTTCCCCCACTACCCAACTGTCAGTTCATCCTTACTCTTCCATGAGCCTCGCTCTTGATGTGCATGGTTGTGATGAACTATCCAGTACAATTAAAAGTATTGTTGATCTGGTACAGCAAATAAGAGGCAATGGTTATCCCATGACTTACAAAAAGGATGGTGAAGGGAATTTGGGTTTTCGACATGAATATGTCATACATGTTCGTTTAAACTCTTCACTCGATGCAGGGATATCAGTGGCTGAAGGAAAAAGTGCTCAGTGAGGAGGGAAAGAGGCAGCAGGGACGTCTCAAGGAACTACAAAGCATCACTGAAAGGCTGGAGTGCACAATGTCACAGCTTGGCATTGGTTTGTTGTGTGTGTGTGTGTGTGTGTGTCTGTGTGTGTGTGTGTGTGTGTGTGTGTGTGTGTGTGTGTGTGTGTGTGTGTGTGTGTGTGTGTGTGTGTGTGTGTGTGTGTGTGTGTGTGTGTGCGCGCTTCCAAAGGCTCATCTAGGAATGAATATTCCATTGCATTATTCATAGTTTTGAGGTTAGTGCTGTTTACAGCCGTTGTTACTCATTCGCTGGCACGAATAATGCCAATCACAGCAGACGTTAGCGAGCTAATACAACGCAGTAACTCGGAATTTGACACAGGTACCATCACTCCGTGAGATACCCTGGCATCTTAGGCTACACAAGTGTACATCTTAGCACCAACACATCTGAGCCGACCTGAGAAGTTAACCCTCGGGCATGATGTAAGTGACTCAACTTTTTACCATAGTGAAGCGATGTTCTCATTTTATGGATGTCATACAGAGCCATCATTACATTGTGTGACAATTACACGAAGTCAAAAGTCTCATCTGATGCTCAATGTCTGGTTCTATTAGCATGGTGCCTGCTCAATGTCTGGTTCTATTAGCATGGTGCCTGCTCAATGTCTGGTTCTGTTA
Source organism: Myxine glutinosa (assembly GCF_964187855.1). Taxonomy (NCBI): domain Eukaryota; kingdom Metazoa; phylum Chordata; class Myxini; order Myxiniformes; family Myxinidae; genus Myxine; species Myxine glutinosa. Next base: position 97,913,076 of record NC_136264.1, on the reverse strand, counting down.
GCATGGTGCCTGCTCAATGTCTGGTTCTATTTGCATGGTGCCTGCTCAATGTCTGGTTCTATTAACATGGTGCCTGCTCAATGTCTGGTTCTATTAGCATGGTGCTTCACAATGTCTGGTTCTATTAGCATGGTGCTTCACAATGTCTGGTTCTATTAACATGGTGCTTCACAATGTCTGGTTCTATTAGCATGGTGCCTTCACAATGAAGGTGTGAGTTCGGTGCTCCTGGGGGCCACCAAGGTGGAGCAACTCATCGAGAACCTCGGAGCTATACAGGTAGCGTATCAACCAAATATTATGGCCCTGATACGTATTGTTTTCATTCTGCTTGTTCAATTTGTAAATTTAAAGATGTAAATTTCAATTTCCCGTTCAATTCTCTCAACATTTTCCCCAATATATCGAAATGCACAATTATTTAAATTTCTTCCAGGAAGTTAACTTGAAAATTGTTGATTGACCTACACAGGTGCTTCCTAAGTTGACAGCTGCGCTGCTGGCGGAGATGGACAACATTCTTGGAAACAAGCCAGCCGGACGGAAGGAATGCCGTCCTTAGGAAAGTTTTTCTCGACTTTGTCTCCTGAAACATTGGCTCCACATCACACTTTCTCTCAGGCTTGGGTACCCAAGTTGGCCAAATGTATTATGTTCAGCCAATGGGAAAGGCAAGGAAATTTAGCAATAGCTAAAAAAATGGAAGTGTACAAGAATGAACATCAAGTCAAGGTCAAGGGTGACCTACAGTGGTCCCGGAATATTTACAAATGAACATATTTTCCAGGAAAACTTACCATGGAGGTACCTTTTATCTGTAGTACTTTTTCTACAGTTTCCTGGCATTACCTGGCTCCAGTTATACACAAGGAAAAAAATAACAACAAAAAGAGTATGAACTTCCTTTCAAAGCGATAATGGAATAATTACTTTTCCTCATTCGCTGGCGAACCATTCCGACAATACGTTGTAATTGGTCATCGAGGAACATATGTGACGTTCGCATGATTTGCATGTCATGCTGAGCTACTACTTCTGAAGCGGTCAAGCGGGAGCCAATAAGCTCAGAGGTGTTTGGCTCAGTGGTATACTTGTCACTGATTGGCTAGAATGGAGTTGCAGAATTAAAATCACTTGCAAAGTTGATCATACATTTGTTACACACCACCAAAGTCAGCGAATTTGTTTTTACGAGTGAGCTTCGGTCTTGAGGTGAAAACGAGGTGTTTCAAAGCATTAAAATGCTCTGTGGAAGACTTTCGTGACGTATTTAATTGGAATCAATAATCCTACTTTTTAAAGCCTTTCTAACCTTAATAAAGAAATGCCCATGGATTATATAGCTTGTGCAGTTCTTTCATTAGGACAAATACTCAATAAGATGATTTCAATAAGGCAAATGCCCAAAAAATGTATCAATAAGTAAATCGGTCGGTGCAATGGGGATTTCAATTCTGATTTGCCTAAATATAACACCTCGGCTCAGCCAATCATAGTGTATCCCCACCATACTGTGCATTTATTTATCTTTGTACTTCACACGGATATGTTTCATCTATATAGTGAAGTAGCCAGATTTGTCAGTCTGTCCGTCTGCCATGGCCTTTTCCATGCACGTGTTACGTTTAGCTCCCGGTTAGGCCTCTACGGACATGCACGTCATCCCGGCATCCAGCACTCAACCCGTCCCATTGCTTTGTTGATGGCAGTTGAACAACATAACCCATAGATGTGACTCTACCTGATATCCATAGGAGACGGGCTGAATGCCAGACGCCAGCTCGCCTTCTGTATGACGGATTTAGTAAGACGGTGTTATGTCTGGGACATTATTACGGTGTTACGTCGAGCGTTAGGTTTGGTTCGGCCTTTACTGCAGTGACTAAAATTCAGCGGACATTCATGACTCAATAAGAATTCAGCGATGTATAATTTCAGAAACCACTTCTGATAACTGCTAGCAAGCCACAACCTATTAGTCTACGTTTCTTAATAATATCGTTTTCATAATATTGTTTTTTTGATGAATTAGTTTGCGTATTACTAAAATTAACACTGGGTTGTTGGCAATAAACCAAATGATTATGGAATACATTTTTTTTTGCAAATATTGACTGTCAATGAACTAAAATATCACATTGGTTGGGAACATGTATTGCAAAGCAATTCTCCCTCTTGGTATCTCTGGGTTTTATGGACTAAATCAATTTATCAACTTTCAAGCAAGCAACAACCTCAATAATCTTTCACGGTTTGCTTCCTATCTTGACGAACTTTTGAAAGACCCCTAAAAGGCACGGATGAGGGCCAATGCGGAGAAGCGTGGCATGCTTGGATTCAAGGTGAACAAATACATTGTGACGCGTCTTTGTTACACCTGTACTACAAATGGTAGAGGTACAAGCTCATCAAGGAGCCTTAGAGAATTACAAAAAATCTTTATAAATAATGCAGAACTTATGATATCAAGTTATTTTGTGGATACTTGTTAAAACAAGTGGTCTCCAGAAGAAAAGAAAATATTTCAATTCATTGAAATTCGTTTAAAAACCTTCAGATGTGAAAAAACTTAAAATGTGAAAACCCCGCTTTAGAACGTTGCAACAAACTGATTTGTCCACTGTGACAGAAACTTGCACAAATAAAATTTCTGAGGCTTCACTGGAGGCTCATGCATTTTTCCATTTCATGGTTCTTTCTGAGATGAAAGCCTCTCATCGGAGCTCTTGCGTCGAAGTAATTGCTGACGCGAATGATTTCTGGTCGATAAAGCCTCACTCAAACTCTCTATTTGTGAATGGTCAGAAGCTAAATGATGGCTGAATTTGTCTGCTAGCATCACTTGGGGTTACAATTGCGTGAGACCCATGAGAATGTGCTTCCTGCCCACGAGTCCTCGAAAAATGAAAAAAGTTCACCTGAGTCTCATGGGGTAAACCATGAGATTCGACGTGCGTGAAAGTCCATTGATCCAAACAAGGTTTATTGGGTATTTGAATCTTTGTATGGATAGTTCAGATCAATGCAGAGCATGACTAAGCTGTGCAAATCGCATTTTCTTTTTCTTTTTTTTGTTTCGAAAATTTCAGAGATTGTGAGAAATTTATAGTCTGGCGTAATGGTGCATAAAATCAACCGAATAGCGCTTTTTGTGTTAAATGCATATAACTTGGCATGGTGATAGAGCAAAATCTGAGAATTAATTTTGGATCTGGGGCCACTTGAAAAAAATCAAAGATGGCCGCCATTTTCAAGATGGCCGCTACATAGTGAAAATGATAATTTTAACAGATATGAGTTGTTTTGTTGTCATTTTTATATTTCTGACTTGTGTCCACAATGTATGATGAATTACATAAACAAAACTAAAATACTGAGGTTTTAAAATTTATAATACCTGTTTAGCAGAAATTTGATGCCTTATTTGCATATTTTTGTTTGAATACCAGTATCTTTTTTCATACCTCACTGGTATTTGTCTATTTATTAACCAAACACGTGGATATTCTGTTTGCAAATAATTTATAGTTATTATTCCTTTCTCTCTTTACAGTACTCAAGTGTGTCTTCATGGTTACTACATGTTATTTAATAATTTTTGAAGTAGCATATGAAGGACCTCCATAAGTCGAAGTAGAAAAGTCCAACTATTCCATGACACTCTTTCACAGTCAGCACCGCACTTGTATAATGCAGTATGCAGTATACCGTAAATTACTTTTGACATATTTCCAGTGTCCTCTGCAGCCTCTGTCTGGAGTACACGAACATCTGATCAGCTGTCGATCGGACTTTTATGCCTCAGAAATACTTGTCCAGAGAGGTCCCCATGTTCTTGTTGGTGACCCTTTCAATCCCAAATCACTGGGACCTCGAGGTTTTAGAGTTGCTGTTATGTCCCCAAACGTATCCAGCCTGGTATGCCACTCTCTTTGTGTGTTGGATAAGAACTACTGACATTGGAGGTAATGCCTCCATGGATCTGGCTTTCTTGGTGAACCGTTCTTCATGTGCCTTTTTGATACAGGTACTTGCATGATCATACATGAGAACAACAAAGCGTTCAAACACATGGGATTTATCAGCCAAGACTTGTGCCTCCAGTTCCTCACGAAGTGCCACAAATGCTGTTGTGACTTTGTCATACATCTTCCATGTCTCCCTTGCACTATTCGTCCCTCTGCCAACAAAGAAAGATGTTTGGTCACATCTTATCAAGGCGTAGAATAATGGTCGTGCTTTGGATTTCTCAGGGTCGAAAGACGTTTCTATTTCATGCACAGCTGTGTACCTTAAGTGCTTTCCCATGCTGAATGTTAGCCAAAACTCTGTTGTTGGAACATAGCTATGGCTAGGGCAACTATATCTGTGTCCACCATCCTCATCAAGATTCTAGTATGTCCTTCCCTGACGCAATCAGCGGCATGAATTACCAATCTATTATCTGCCTCTTCATGCGTGCATGGGGATAGGAGTCCAGATTACATTCACGTGTGGCTAGCTACTTAGTATGAAGTTCCCATAGCCATGTACAACTTCTTTATTCTTGCTCTCTATTGTGATGGACTGTTAGGCAAGGTACAGGAGCAGTTTGGTCTATTTATTGTCTGAAGAAAAAGCTACAATAATTATTCCTAGTTTCTCGGAAGCTTTGTTGTTGCCTCGACACAGCGCATGACACATTTGTTTAATTTACACTTTGGTGCTGCTTTCAGGCTGTCTTTGATGTATTCATCCCACACAATATTTCTTCTGTTGACATTTTGCAACCTGGTTCCCAAAACCTTCATGAACATGGTCTGGGCAGACTCACAAAATGTTTTGGCAACACCTGCTTTGAACATGTTTATGATCGCTGCACCGTCTGTAATTGTGGCCTCAACATCAGGTGAGTTTTTTGGCTTAGGACCCAGCTTTTCCAGACATGAAACCAAACTTTATTTGGCACCTGATCTAAGTGTCCCAAATTGTGAAAGTGCTGGTGCGTAGGACTGATTCTTATGACAAAATAACTCATCGAGATCACACCCATGTACCTGGCAAGAGATACCTACAGATGAGAGAAGAGAGAACAATTCTTCCCTGGATTAATCAATCTGTTGCTTCTCCTTTTTTGCAACTCTCGGTGGAAGACAACTAATCAATGGAAACTTGTTTCTCTTTAAGGGGACAAAGAGTGTTTCGGTTCTCTTGACTATTCTGCTTTCCACAAAGTCATCAAACTGTTCTTACTCTTTCAATGTTTCTATGTTGCTGCCACCTCTTCATCTGCAATGTCTCTGGTAACAGGTACAATTAAGTCCATGCTTTATTTCAAGAAAAGGTCTCCCATTCTATCTATCACAATAAAAAGTGATGTTATAATGTCGCTGAACGTACCATAAGCAGATTTGGTTTGTTCGTGAAGCTGGATACTCGAACTCCTGTTTCTAGTAAGTTGAATTCTACTTCTGTTGTAGCTGTGGTCCATACACTGTCTTCTATCGAGTCACTGATAGTCTTTCATACTGTAATCTCTATATGGAGTCCTCCAAACAACAACAACAACAACAATAGTAGGGTCAATATACGAAAAAAACTCACCTAACCCTACAAAAATTGATACAAAAGGTTTTTCAATGGATTCTGGTACCATTGGGCATGCTAAATAACATACTAAAAATCTAGTAACATCTGACTTCCGGAAAGGGGTCATTTTCAAGATGGCGTCCAAGATGGCCGCCGGGAGCTTAAATGGCCATATCTCAATTACTAGTACCCGACTGCAAAGCTGCAATGAGCCGGCGAAGCCAAAGCCTCTTGCCACAATTTACCCATCACTATGGCATCAGTAGGTTAGGTAGTTGGTAGTAGGTAGGTGTAGTAGGTGTAGTAGGTACCATTTGCATTCTGGATGAGATTAAAATTGATAAAATTTACTTCTTGATTAATTCGGTGAATTCCATCTCAACTTCTGATATTTCCGGCCGTGAAAAACTATCCCCGACGGCCGCGAGATTTCTAAAAAATAATTCTTCGTCAATTTTAGATTATTTGACGCCGTTTTCACCCTCCGAAACGCGTAATAAGCTTTAAAAAAATATTTTTCAAATGCTCGAATCTCATTGGTTCTGGTGTTTGGTGACGATTTTCGTTGAAGATAACGAGGTTGGTCTTAACGTATTTTAATTACAAATTAGAGGTGCATTAGATTGTGAATCAAAGAAAGACGGGTGAAACAAACTCCTATTGAACTTTTTCGCAATTGTTTCATGCAAACTTCCGCATCCGGTCGATGGCAGCCTCCATTGCGTGATTTGGTTTTAGAAATATTTTTTGAAATGCTCGAATCTCATTGGTTCCGGTGTTTGGTGACGCTTTTCGTTGAAGATAACCAGGCCCGTGCGGGCCGAGGTTGGTCTTAAAGTATTTTAATTATAAATTAGAGGTGCATAAGATTGTGAATCAAACAAAGACGGGTGAAAGAAACTCCTCTTGAACGTTTTTCAATTTGTTATGCATACTTCCGCATCTGCAAGATGGCGGTCTCCATTGCGCTTCGGAATTCTCAAGCTAAGGGATACAGCATAATCTGGTTTTCAACATAAAACGTACGCGTTTATTGACAACACCGGCTGCGCCGGCTACTAGTACCCGACTGCAAAGCCGCAATGAGCCGGCGAAGCCAAAGCCTCTTGCCACTATTTTACCCATCACGATGGCATCAGTAGGTTAGGTAGTTGATAGTAGGTCGGTGTAGGTACCGTACCTGGTAAGACTTGGTAAAAGAGAAGAGCAGACAGTCCTCCCCAATACCTACATACAATAAATGTCACAAGAAGCTTAAGGAAGTAACGATACGATGTGCTAGCTTGGGGCCTATTTTAGGAAATTTTAACTGGGCTTAACATACGTTTTCACAGTATGTGTGTAGTCTTCCAACTTCAGTCTGTCAGGGCTGGTTCTCTCCGGGCACAGCGGCTTCCTCAACCAGAAGAAGTTAGCTTGCAATAAGATCAGTGCCGACAGATCAGACGATTGTGCCGTTTCAACGGCAATGTGTGACTGTCATTAATCAAACCGAGCTTTCTTTCTTCATGTAAACCGCTTGTACCGTATTTCTGGCCGTGAAAAACTATCCCCTACGGCCGCGAGATTTCTAAAAAATAATTCTTCGTCAATTTTAGAATATTTGACGCTGTTTTCAGCGTCCGAAACGCGTAATAAGCTTTTGAAAAATATTTTTCAAATGCTCGAATCTCATTGGTTCCGGTGTTTGGTGACGATTTTCGTTGAAGATAACGAGGTTTTTTTTTTTTTTTTTTTTTTTTTGTATACAAGATCGAGGCTCGTGAAAGAGCTAACATTAATCACACAAAAAGACAAACCGACACACAAAACACAAAAAACAAGGGGAGCGGTAGACAAGATGGGGAGAGAGGGGGAAGGACACAAAAGAGAGGGGGAAGGACACAAACACAACATTTGAGAGCAGGGACATCGGGAGGACTTGGGGGGAAGTGGGAGAGGATTAAAACATATGAACACTGCAAGGACTCTGGGGTGAATTACCGGGGGTAGAAAAGATCAAGGTTTTCGATGGGGGAAGATAAGAGATGGTGGTGAACAGCTGTTTTAAAGACCTGGAGGGAGGAGTGGGATTGAAGGGAGTGGGGGAGTTTGTTCCAGAGGCGGGAGAAAAGGGGAATGAAAGAGTGAAGGTGAGCAGAGAGCCTAGACTTTGGCAGTTTAACCAGAAGAGGGTTGCAGGCAGATCTTGTGCGACCTGAAGGAATATTGGGCTGACAGAGCACAGAGAGAGCTGGGGGAGCAAGGCCGGAGAGGAGTTGGTAGAAGACAGAAAGACCACCAACCTGCCTGCGGTGAGTGAGTGAAAGGCCCTCGGCGTTGACTACATCGCAGGAGATTCCAATGATTCTGAAAGCTTTGGCCTCAACAGCGTGAAGCCGAGCAAGGTGTGAGGCAGGAGCACCAGCCCAGAGGGGGGAACAGTATTCCATTGAGCTGCGGATGAAAGCCTTGTATGTGGTGAGGAGCTCAGGTGTGCCAAGGAAGGACTTCGCACGACGGAGGATGCCCAGTCGGCGACTGGCTTTGGAGACCAGCTTGGAAATGTGGTTTTCCCAAGAAAGATCATGGCAGATAGTGAGACCCAAAAGCTTGAGCGACAGAACTTCTTGGAGAGGATTGTTGAGAAAGTAGATGGGAGGGTTGTCCAGTCGTTCCTTTCGGAGAGACATTGTAAGAGTGTGAGATTTGTCAGGATTGAAAGACATGCTCCACTTGTTTGACCAGTCTGTGATTTTGTCCAGGTCTGCAGAGAGTGAGGAGGCTGCAGACTGCCGATCTGAGGGATGAGGAATGGAGCGACAGAGAGTAGAGTCGTCAGCAAAGAGATAGAGAGGATTTTCAAGAGAGTCAGAGAGATCATTGATGAAGACCAGAAAAAGCACAGGGCCCAGAACACTACCTTGGGGAACTCCAGCCTGAACAGGAGGAGGAGATGAGAGAAACCCATTCAGGGCCACACGTTGACTACGACCAGAGAGGAAGTCCGCCAGCCATGCGTGGAGATTTCCATGGATACCAAAGGAGGAGAGTTTGGAGAGCAGAGCAGGGTGCCAGACCGTATCGAAAGCACGTGAAATGTCAAGGGAGACAGCTCTAATTTCCTGTTTGGCGTTGAGGACCTCCATCCATTGTTGAGAAAGCAGAAGCAGCATGTCCAGAGTAGAGTGACCAGGTCTGAAACCAAATTGATGATCAGAGATCAAGCCATTGGAGAAGAGGAAAGATTTAATATCTGAAGCAATGATGGATTCCATGACTTTGCTGATAATTGGGAGAAGGCTGATTGGTCTGTAGTTGCTGGGATCTGTTTTTGCACCTTTTTTGTGCAAAGCGGTGATGTTGGCTGATTTCCAAGCAGAGGTTGGTCTTAACGTATTTTAATTACAAATTAGAGGTGCATTAGATTGTGAATCAAAGAACGACGGGTGAAACAAACTCCTATTGAACTTTTTCGCAATTGTTTTATGCAAACTTCCGCATCCGGTCGATGGCAGCCTCCATTGCATGATTTGGTTTTAGAAATATTTTTTCAAATGCTCGAATCTCATTGGTTCCGGTGTTTGGTGACGCTTTTCGTTGAAGATAACCAGGCCCGTGCGGGCCGAGGTTGGTCTTAAAGTATTTTAATTATAAATTAGAGGTGCATAAGATTGTGAATCAAACAAAGACGGGTGAAAGAAACTCCTTTTGAACGTTTTTCAATTTGTTATGCATACTTCCGCATCCGCAAGATGGCGGCCTCCATTGAGCTTCGGAATTCTCAAGCCAAGGCATAATCTGGTTTTCGACATAATACGTACGCGTTTATTGACAACACCGGCTTCGCCGGCTATTATTCAACCTAGAAAGGTGGTTTTGGTGTCTAACCCTAGGTTTTAGGGCCCAAGGAATCCAAATGAATCAATAAAATTACCATCAGTTATTTATTTATTGACAAGTCCAAGATGACATCCCAAGGTGACATCCTGATCCACTAAAATGGCTCTGTCGAATAGTAGTCAACCTAGAGAGATTTTTTCAGTGTGTATACCTAGATTTAAGGCACCCAGGAAATCATCAAAATTACTTAAATAAGCACAAAGTAATCAGGTAATCCAGTAAGCCAGGTTTACCAGCCCATTAGGCATTTGTTGTCTTATACAGTTAGTCGCTATTCATTGTCATCCTCCGACTCCTCTGGAAGAAACTTGTTATGTGGATTGTCACATTCTTCAAGTTGGCACGGTCCACAGGCAGTAGTACATGGTAGTCCATATCGTCTACAAGAGCAGCGGAGTGTCTTGCAGGCAGTGGAGCAGTTACAATGAATGACCTTCAAGAGACTGTCTGGAGCAGCGTTCATTCTTGACATAAGTGGGACAAACTGATTATCCTGCAGGCTCCACCCCCATTTCATGGCATCCATACCCTCTTCTTTTCCCATCCACACCATGATCTGGTAGTACGCTATACGACAGTGAAGTTTGGTAGCAGATTCAGTTGGGGGCAGACGTTCGGGTGTTACAAAAGACGAAGCAGAGACAACCTTCTTGCTGAAGGTGTTATATCGCATTGTTGCAAGGGAATCTTTGCACTTGCCACCAAAGAGGATAGCCATTACTCGGCATCCAAGGTCATCGATCACCTCTGTGGTCTGGTTTGGGATGGTGAATGTGTTGGCACAAGACCGAAGGACAGGGTCTCCTTTTACAAGCTTCTGGAAAGCAGTCTTTTTGCCAACACCAAAAATCCGAGAAGTCGTGTCACAACCAGTCATGGCATGGATGAATATCAACTGAGAACACATGTCATGTCCGAGGATTTCTTTTAGACGGTTGATGTCATACACTTTAAAACTGCCATCAGCTTTGGACTTGTCTATGACTTGTTTATGAGCCTTGCAGCTGTCTCAAGTATTGCTCTCTTCTGCGACTCTTCATCACCTTCTTGGTTTGTGCTGTTGAAGTATGATCTGAGGATGTGTGACGTTTTCTCTCTCATTGTCACTATGTCATCTAAACCTTCTCCTTCTGCAATATATATGCAGTTCCCATACCGTTCCTTCAGCTGTCTTTTTAGGTATTGATTACCATAGGGGAGGGAATCGGCCTTAGACAAATACTCTTTCATTTTACACCTAAGGTCAGAAACAGTCAGCTGTTCTTCATCATTCGCTGCAAGGTATGCACACATCTTTGACGTGGCTTGTTCTTGGTCCTCATATTTTGGCCTTCCAGATTTCCTCCGCTTTGGATCAGGATCTGTCTGAAATTGCAGGGGTATATGACGGCCACACCTGAAATGGCTGCTACAATCTTGATGATACACGCAGTCTGCAGCGTGTAGATCCCCATGATCGTATTCAATTCTACCTTTGACCTTGAAAGACCACTCATCTTGCCGGTTATCACAGCATAGCAATATTTTCTTTGCAAAGATATCAGTTTTCACATAACTATAGTCTGCACTCCCTTCCTGAACACTAGTGCCGCAGAAAAGGCAATCAGTTTTGCTATTGAACGGACCTTCAGAAACCCTAGTACTCCTTTTCGTGGTACTGGATTCACCACTCTGTTTCCTCTTTAAATGAAGATCTATTTCAATACTGTTTGTGTACATTTTGCGACAGTTCAAACGCACTTTACAGCCAGCAGTCACAGCAATGGTGTCACCTCTCCGAACACTAGCTTCATTGATCCCATCAGCACCCTTTCGGCGAATCTTGCCTACATCACCTCCATCTTCCAATTTGCCTTGACAAATGGGACAGATCTGGTCACTGCAGGATGCACTCATCTTGTACCTTGAAGAAAAAAAGAAGAAATTAATACACGTATGATTAGTGCCTTTACAAAATCATAACGAAATGCAAATAGCCTCTAGAATGGTCAATACATGGAAAGTAACCACCTAACCCCCCAAAATTAGTACAAAACTCTGACTTCCAAATTCTTTTTGTTTCCTGAAGATGCCACTGACAGTTAACTGAGAGTTAACTGTGACAAAATTTGAATATACAACACATGGAATTTTCCACACCCTTGAATATACTCAAATTGCCAAAAAGCCACCCTTGTGGGTGGCACACTGGCACAGTCCTACTACCCTGGACACATGGAGTGCCCCCCCCCCCCCCCAGGCTATAGCTGGGAAAAGTTGTGTACATTTCTTTTGGAAATGTCTAAAAAATATGGATTTTGTTTATGCATACATGTACCAAATAATATACTTATTCCTTTTGAGATGAAAATAAATTGTTTGTCAGATTTTTCAGTCCCCCCACACATTACACTCTTATCTCCAATCTGAAACACACACTTGGTTCATTAGCTGGTGAGTCGGAGGATGACGATGAATAGCGACTAACTGTATAAGACAACAAATACCTAATGGGCTGGTAAACCTGGCTTACTGGATTACCTGATTACTTTGTGCTTATTTAAGTAATTTTGATGATTTCCTGGGTGCCTTAAACCTAGGTATACACACTGAAAAAATCTCTCTAGGTTGACTACTATTCGACAGAGCCATTTTAGTGGATCAGGATGTCACCTTGGGATGCCATCTTGGACTTGTCAATAAATAATTAACTGATGGTAATTTTATTGATTCAATTGAATTCCTTGGGCCCTAAAACCTAGGGTTAGACACCAAAACCAACTTTGTAGGTTGAATAATAATTGAGATATGGCCATTTTAAGCTCCGGGTGGCCATCTTGGATGCCATCTTGAAAATGACCCCTTTCCGGAGGTCAGATGTTACTAGATTTTTAGTATGTTATTTAGCATGCCCAATGGCACCAGAATCCATTGAAAAACCTTTTGTATCAATTTCTTTGGGGTTCAACCATATATTGACCCCTCTACAACAGGCATTTAAGGCCATTTTCCCTGCTAGAGCAGGGGTTAGCCATGCGTTCCCCATGACAATCTTCTCCATTTTGCCCTATTTTCTGCATCTCCCCTTGTTAACCCCCTTGCCCGCATTTCTTCTTCCACCATCTTTAGCCAAGTCTTTTTCAGTCTTCCCCATCCTCTACTTCCTTCTACATTCATTTCCGTCACTCTTCTCAACCAGTCACTTTCATCCTTCCTCAACACATGACCAAACCATCTCAACCTGTTCCTCTTCACATAATCAATCACAGGCTCTATTCCCATCATCTTTTGCAATTCATCATTTGTCTTCCTCTCTCTCAACGATACTCCGCACATCCACCAAACCATTCACATTTCCACCCCTTCCAGCCTTCGTTGCTGCTTTACGTTCATTACTCATGTCTCGCTCCCATAAATCATAACACTTCTCACACATGCAGCATACACCTTTCCCTTCAGCTTCAACGACACTCCCCTCATCAGCATGCCACTCAGTTCCCGAAACTTCTTCCATGCACATCTCACTCCAGCAACCGTTGCCGAGTCTGATCCACCTTCTCCATTCAGCATGTCTCCGAGGTAGCAAAATGTTTTCACATCTTCCAGCTTCACGCCGTCTCCAAGATCCAACTCAACATTTCCTCCATCTGCAGCTCCCTCTGTGCACACCTTACATTTGAATGTAGCTGCCACACTGGTTAATGACCCTCTCAGACCACTACATTTTTGATGAACCCACTCATCTTTATTATTATCTTTATCCTTAATTCATATTTATTTGAATTATGGAGTCCTCCAAAGATGATCACAAATTTATACTCTTTGCAAATTAAATTGTATCATCTTTTGCAGAATTCACAGAGGTTAGTCAAAGGAAATAACAAGAGTTTAACCTGTGTTGAGAGAAATTCACATTTTGTCATATGATATTCATGGCCAGTCTTACCATTGCAGGGGATTTTGATGATAAAATGGAATGTTATTTATATCATAAAAAAGTGTCATCAATAACTTCGAAGAATCAAGTTGTTGATCATATCTTTTACATGTCAACAAACATGCCTAATTATATAAAGTTGGTTTGTTTATTTGGTTATTTTGATATTACAAAATGTCCCCAATTGCGTAATTGTGTGTAATATGTGTAAATAAGCAAATATAATGAAAAACTGCAAGCTGCATTGTCAATATAATGTCACCATATCAGAAATTTAAACCAATGGCTGCCATCTTGGAAATGGCTGCCATTTTGAATTTTTTTGAGTGGCCCCATGTCCAAAATTAATCAGTATGCGGTGGTCAACCACTGTGTCAAATTTGCTACTTTAAAAAACCCCACAACGGTTTTACCTATTCTGCCGGACTATTATGCCTCTGTGGCCACAGAGAGGAATTTTACACAGTTGCTGCCGATTGGTCCATAGTTTATTGTCACCCAGGAATCCAACTGCGGAACCTCCAAATGATAGGGTTTTGACCACATGAGTCAAAGTTTATACTGGACTACCAAAAGCCTTCCGTGCTTATAGAAGGAGGTGTTTTGGTTTTTATAAATTTAAAAGTTCAAAGTTTTTTTGTTCAATTTTGTGTATTTAATTAATTAGGAGATTGAAGGCCCTTTAAGAAAATAACAAGGTTGTTGATTGATCATTGTAAGTGACCACATCATGTAACAATGTTGCAACAGGTAATGTGAGTCTGTGTTTTCACTAAATGATGAATGACAATCAGAAATGTAGTCAGACAAAGCCATAAGTTGTTAGGTACTTGTAAAGTATGATAATAAACCCTGACAACTGTGAATAGCAGTATCAGACAGAGATACCTCACCGCTGCTTGGGCAATTTCGACCAAAATCTATTATCTGAGAAAAGAAGTATCAACTGATAATTTCTGATCAGTGTTGTTTTACCTGTACTATTTATTTTATTTTCAGGCACATGGGGGAATTATTGTAGTTCTTCTGTTAGAAAATATGTTTGGGAGTTTTGTTTGTCGTTGTTTGTTTGTTTTTGGATAAAATGACTCCATGGACATAGTTTGAGTGGGAGTTTGAGAAAACAAATTACGTAGATTGTACACATGGTTTATACTCTTATTTATGCATTGAAGAGATTGATTGTGAGATTTTGTTGACTCAACATGAGCACTGTATTTTTGCTGCAGCGTACGCGCCACACAGCCTGTATTAAATAAGTCATTACATACAAAATAAACAGATGAGGCTCCTGAAAAAGGTACTGCACTTGTTTTTATTTCATGTGAAAATATTTTAATTTCTATTTTATGTGAAATTGCTGAAATTCACCCAACTGGCACCATGAGTGTACCAGAATGGATTTTCATGCACAACGCAAATGCACTGTACAACATGACGAAACCATCACAGGCCTTGTGAAGATAGGCCTCATCGATCGATGCAGCAGTATGTTGTTTATACACTGCCCAAATAATTATGTGGCATTCTTTCAAGCAGAGATTTTACCGTGGAGGTTACGCAGGTCCTAGCTATTATTTCCAACTATTTTTTCTTAATCAGTATTTATAAAACCCATGTCATTATAAAGGTATTTGTTGACGAATTCTGGGAATATCGCGACAATTTGAAAGAAAACACCCGTCGTTATTTATTTGGAAAGATGTGTACACAGCATAAAGTTGTGGCTAAAACTATTGGCACCCTTGCACTTTTTTCAAATAATGCACCATTTCTTCCAGAAAATTGTTGAAATAAAAAAATATTTGGTCTCCACATATGTATTTCTTTGTTTGCAGTGGAACAAAACAAAAAAGCTGAAAAAATTACTAAATCTTAGCTTATTCCGCACAGGCATCCTAAAATGGCCCGGACAATATTATTGCCATCTTTTAGAGGTTGTTAAAAATAATTAGATTTCAAGCAGGTGATTCTCCTTTACTTTGGGATTGAACACACATATGCTGAGTTGCAGGTGCCTGCAAAATAAAAATCACTCATTCAACCAGTTTGAATGGAGTAAAGGAGTCATTCTGCTATTTTGTGTCACTGTGTGTACCGCAAAGAGCATGGAGAAAAGAAAGAAAACCAGAGAATTGTCTGAGGAAGTCAGACACAAGATTGTAGCCAAGAAGGGACAATCGCAAGGCTACAAGTCCATCTCCAGAGACCTTTATGTTCCTGTGTCCACCATATGCAATGTTATCAGGAAGTTTAAGGCCCATGGCACTGTAGCCAACCTCGCTGGACGTGGTCGCAAGAGAAAACTTGATCGAAGATTGCAGCGAAGGATTGTTCGAATGCTGGAGGAAGCACCTCGATCAACTGCCAAACATATTCAAGCTGACCTTCAGACACAAGGTACGACAGTTTCAACTCACACTATCCATCGCCAACTCAATGAAAGGGGTTCTATAGTAGGAGACCCAGGAAGATCCCACTGCTGAGAAAGCCAAACTGGAGTTTGCCAAAACACACCTAAACAAGCCAAAATCCTTCTGGGAGAATATCCTGTGGACAGATGAGACCAAATTAGAGCTTTTTGGTGAAGCACATCATCTCTATGTTTACAGGAAACAAAGTGAAGCCTTCAAAGAAAAGAACACCTTCCCTACAGTTAAACATGGAGGAGGTTCAGTGATGTTTTGGAGTTGCTGTGCTGCCTCTGGCACTGGGTACCTTGAATATGTGCATGGCATCATGAAATCAGGAGATTACCAAGGCATTTTGGAGTGCAATGTTCAACCAACCCAGTGTAAGACATCTGGGTCTCCGTCGAAGGTCATGAGTCTTACAGCAGGACAATGACCCCCAAACACACTTCAAAAATCACCCAGGAATGGTTCAAGTCAAAACGTTGGACTGTTCTGAAGTGGCCAGAAATGAGTCCAGATCTAAACCCATTGAACACATGTGGGGAGATCTGAAAACAGCAGTTGGGAGAAGGCTCCCTTCAAATCTGGGAGAACTGGAGCAGTTTTCACAAGAAGAGTGGGCAAAACTGCCAGTAGAGAGCTGTCGAAAGCTCATTCATGGCCAGAGGAAGTGCTTGACTGCAGTTATTTTGTCCAAAGGATGTGCTACCAAATATTAAGTCCACGGTGTCAATCATTTTGTCAATGCCATTTCTATTTATTTTCTGATTAAAAGGATATATTTAGTTCTGAATCAAAAACAAAGGTTCTGTAATATTAACAGTGAAATAAAGAATTGTGGAGACCAAATACTTTAGACAATTTCAACTTATTTTTAGAGAAAATTGTGAGTTATTTGAAAAAAAGTGCAAGTGTGCCAATATTTTTGGCCACGACTGTATGCAACACGAAGAAGATAACTGGTCTCGGGCCTCATTGTCACATGACCGCTGCAATTCCATGAGGTTTCCACACTTCTCGTGGGATTGAGAACTAGACATGCGACAGTGACGGGCCATAACACGTATGAGCCATTCCAATCGTGCTTTCTGTGACATCAGTGATGTCATGAAATAGGGGTAGGGGTGGGGGGTGGAGGTGAGGTCGTTAAATATTCCACTGTTTCGATGTGGGAATGCACGTTTGCTTTTAAGAGTGGGGTGAGGAGCGGAGGACAGTATTGAGGTTGGAGGGGGGGGGGGGGGCGAAGAAAGGACAGAGTTGGGAGGGAGAGGTCGAGGCTTTGCAGTTGTGGTGGGGGGGGTGGTGATTGAGGAGTAATGGTGAAGAGGTGAGAGGGGGGTTGAAGGCTTGGAGTGGGGAGGGTATTGACACCTTATCGTTGAGAGTGGGAGTGTGAGGACTTGAGGTTTGGGAGTTGGAGAGTGGGGGGAGGGGGGGTGCGTTGAGGAGTAATGGTGAAGAGGTGAGAGGGGGGTTGAAGGCTAGGAGTGGGGAGGGTATGGACACCTTATGGTTGAGAGTGGGAGTGTGAGGACTTGAGGTTTGGGAGTGGGGGGGTTGGGGGGTGGGGTGGGGAGAGTTGACGACTTGTAGTCACATTTCACATTGCGGACTGGTGGGACGGACTTCCCCAGGACCGCATCAGACGCCTGGTACAGATCATGCGTCGGAGGTGTACAGCCTGCATCACAGCTCAGGGAGGACACACACGATATTGAGGACTGCTGTCATTCTGTCCTTGCCTATTAGGAGTGTTGCGTCCATTCCTCTGTCATTTTGTTTTGACTGTATTCAGGTGCGTGCCTTTGTGTTGCAGTGCTGTGACTTTTGTTGCACCACCCCTTGTGATGTTCATGCTTTTTGCTTCTTTGTGATTGAGGCAACCTCTTGCTTATTGACATGTGTTTCGTAAAGATTGCTGAACTTACCTCTGTGTTCAAATATTTTTCATTTTTGCGTGGAGGATTTCAATGAGTGTCCTTCTAACGATTTGATAAGTGTATTTTAATGTTGAGTTTACATGTGTACATATATATATATATATATATATATATATATATATATATATATATATATATATATATATATATATATATATATATATATTGTTGCGAATATGGAATTTGGCCTCCATATCCGCTTGTAAATATTCCCCTATTTTTTCCAATACTCCCCAACTTTCCCCAGTCCCCCATTCCCTAGTCCCATTGCATGTAAATAACAATCAGTAGAGCCGACCTTCCCCTTATTCCCCCATTAAATGTCGTGCCCAGGTCCACCGCACCACACGTAGACAACTTTCGGACATCTTCCTAGTTATTCTTAATCTATGTCAGTTAAGGCCTCGTCTCCATTAATTATGACTCTTCGTTGCACCAGAATGTGATTATATGGCATCAGTAGTGAGTTTAGGACCTTTCCCATACCTCCTCCCATCTTCTTCCCCAAACAACAACAATAACAACAACTACAACAACAATTACAACAACAACAGAGGAGATGGCGGCGGAGCGGGGGAGGATGCGTCCTCACACCGGCTCGATTAGCTCCAGACCATGCGCTCCACGGGGTTACCCCGAAGGGGCTGGCTGTCAGCTCCTCGTCAGGGGCGGAGCCAGTAACCCCCCCCGCACGCACCCAATGAGAAGCAACGTGCCGATTCCACGAGGCGGAGCTAACGAGCCGAGGGCGTGTCACTCCCCGCCGGATATACGCGGCCCCGCGCCGGATGTGACGTCAGATGCGCCCCCAGCTTGAGACGACAAGACGCCACCTCGAGCGCTGAGAGACCTCCTGCATCTTTTGGGCCGCGCCATCCTGTCCCTGAGCACAAGGTGCACCTTGTGCTGGCCATCGAATA
This sequence comes from Myxine glutinosa, assembly GCF_964187855.1. NCBI lineage: Eukaryota > Metazoa > Chordata > Myxini > Myxiniformes > Myxinidae > Myxine > Myxine glutinosa. Next base: position 97,894,433 of record NC_136264.1, on the reverse strand, counting down.
CCCGCTTTCCTCGCCATCAATCCCCGTGTGAGTCAGTTTTTGTCCTGTTTCTCTGTGGTCTGTCGGGAATAATATAAGGTTGTGTCTAAGTGCCTGTCTTCCTATGATGTACCTCTCGTCCCTGTAATCTGACCTTCCGCACGAATATAACCTCCTCCGGAGGTCTTGAGAACTGAACCCCTGGTGTCGTATTGTGTCATTATAACCCAGCCGGGTGTCTTCTCTTTCCTATTGAGCCAGCGTAGCGCGGCTTCGTCGACGTTCGAGTACGATCGGGTAATTTGTGCGGACACGACGGCCATTCCGCTCGGCCCACCTTAACATCAAAGTCGTGTCTGTAACAATTGGTGTCAGGAGTGGGATTCGAGGCCCGACCAAATTTTGAAAAAAAAAAAAAACGAATAGAGGAAAAAAAAAATTTGGTCAAAATTTGGAGCGGCCGAAATTTGTTTTGTTTTACGAAACTCGAATTTTGCAAGTCGCGCTATGGCGGATCAAGACGGCTGGGGTCCGGTAGGGGAGAGTGAAGCAGGGTCGATCCAGGACCAAAATGAGGGACAGGAGGAGAGCGAAGCAGTGAGGGCGGCAGGTTCGCAAAATAGCGTTGTCATGCACGAGGTGGCCACGGCGTCCACGCCCGCGACCGTAGCAGTGACGCTGGTGGATTGGAACCTTTTTTTTATACAAATGAAGGCCCTTATGGCCCAGACTAGTGAGCAAATGAGGGCTGATAGTGAGCGGTTGGGAAACCAAATGGGGGTAATGGGAAACGAAATGGGGGTAATGAGGGACGAAGCGAGGGGTACCAGTGAGGGATTAGACAATAATTTTAAGGGATTAGACAATAATTTTAAGGGATTAGACATGAAATTTGGGAAATTAGACGATAGATTAGGGGAAATACAGGAGGGGTTAACGGGGGTAGAAAACAGAATGGCCGCTCAAGAGAATCAAATGGAAGGGATGCAAAAAGGGTTAGAGGGGTTAGAAAACACCATGGAAGGCAAATTGAGGGACATGAGGGACCAAGCGGAAAGGGAAGTTAACCAAATGGGGCAGCAGATAGAGGGGGTCAGAATGGGGGTAGAAACCAAACTGGATGCTCACAGGGAGGAAATGGAGCAGATGAGGGTGGCATCTGGGCAGGAGATGCAAGTGATGGGAGAGGAGATCAGAAGAGGAGTGAGTGAGGAGGTCGGAGGAGTGCGCGAGGAGGTGAGGCACTGTGAGGAGCACATGGAAAAGGAGGTGAGAAAGGGGACTGTAAAGTTACAAGGGGGCATAGAGGACCTGACGCAGGAGGTGGAGCAGCTGACGGTGGGACAAACGGAGTTAGTGGAGCAGGTTCAAAGGAACACTGCGGTATTAGGAGGTTTAAAGGCGACACAGAAAGAACTAAAAGATGACTTGGTAGCGACGAAGAGGGAATGTCAGATGGTACGTGAGGGACTGACAACGAGGTTGGACGAGGTGATAGAGGTAATGGAGACGAAGGGCCGGCAGGTGAGGACGCACATGGAAACGGTCAAGGTAGCCTTGGAGGACGAGCTTGAGGAGACGTACCGGGGAATAAAAGAGGTGAAGCACAAATTAGAAGAAGTGGAAGAAGGGATGAGCGAAATTAAGAAGCGACGGAGAGGGGATAAGAAAGAAATAAAAGAGGAGATAAAAGAATTGGTCCAAAGTCTGTGTTTGGATCGTGATGACGTGCTCATTAACCGGATGAGGGATTCGCAGGTGATGGAGGAGAAGCGAAGAGGAAGAGGACCCGGTGTAAGTGGTGACCAATATGGTCGTGCGTATGATGCGCCAGGGGATTTAATAAGCTTGGGGGTCGAGATAGACCCGGGTGTTCGTGAGAGGCCGTTGGTGAAGTGTGCGACAGGTCTGGTGTGCGAAAAAGGAGGTGTGCAAGAAAGTCCGACTCTGGGGTGTGTGAGGAAAAAGTGCGTGCCAAGGAGTGAGTGTGCTGGCGAGAGTGAGTCGGTCGTAGCGCGTGTGCGAGGGAGCACATGGAAGCGCGGGGTGGTGAGGGTTACAGAGGGTGTAACGGGAGAGTGTGCGCGAGAAAGGTGTGTGACGGGCAGGTGCACGAGGAAAGAGTGCGCTGTCAAGAGTAAGGGTGAGTGCGCTGTCAGGAATGGAGGTGAAAGTAGTGAGAGTGACATGGAGCGTGAGTTAGTTGTGACAGGTGAGCGAGGATGTACACCTGGGATGGAAGGATGCACACCTGGAATGGTAGAGCGTGAGTGGGAATGCACGCTGGAGTTGGTGGTGAGGCACGTGGTTGGGTGTGCGAATGAGGGCACACCTGTGATTGTCACAGAGGAGGTGACCGAGGAGGGGGCGCGAAGAGGTGTATTGGTGAGGTGTGCGAGCAACGAATGTGTGCCAAAGTGTTCGGTGGTCAGGTGTGTGACCAAGGCTGTGAGTGGAATGGGTGTACCTGGGTGTGTAAGGAAGGGTACGAGGAGCATGGGCACAGCTGGATGTGTGAGAAAGGAGCGGGCTTCGGGGTGTAAGCATGCAGGTGAAGCATCGACGTTAGACGGGGTAGAGTTTAGAACGACTTATAGCCGAATCGGGCCCTCGGTGCGTGCCGGGCCTCGCTTTGAACGGCCGCGTCCGTGCTCCACTAGGCGGAGCGGGCGGCTGGATAGGAAGGGTCGTCATGGCGACCACGTTTTGTTGAGACGTGCCGGCAGGTCGAGATCGGGACATTGGATGGCTCCACGCCGAGGTGATGCGTGGAATCTCGGCCCGGGTAAGCCCCCGTCCCTGCCCCGAATGCCGGACGCATCCAGCCGCAGGCACAAAACAACCAGCATCCATTGCTTGGCTTTACGAAGCCGGGCTTTGGACAGGAATTGGCGCACCGAGAGGCAGTAGTGAGTAGACTGGGTGATGAGGTTAGTGTTTTGGCCCCGAAATTAGAAAAAGGCGAAATTTGATGATTGGCAAAGGATTGGCAGAGTGATGATTGGTAATGGTACAGTGATTGGCAGATGATTGGCAAATTTTTGATTTGTTGAAATTTGATGTGCAAAATTGGTAGTGAGAGACCCCCGATGTGGTGGGATGGCAAATCCACCATCCTTCCCATGTGGGGGCAAAGGAGCTATAGCTTATGGGGTGTATGGCAGTGAAAACTAGCCCGGGGGGGTTAGGATATTGTGTGTAGGGATCTAGAGAAGATGACATTAGGTAACGTTAAGTTTAGTTAGTGACTGATACCTGTAGTGGGGACGCAGGTAGATTAGTATGGATGATAACGACGTGGGAGCGCAATAGTTTAAAGGGACGACTGGGAAGCGCAAGTTTCAGAAGGGAGTAGTTAGCTGAGATGATGCCGTGTGTGTGAGAATTGAACAGGTGAGATTGCACAGGTGTGCAATTGGACAGGTGTGTGGAGCCGTGTATGAGTAGTGAGTGTGTGGATCAGCGCGAATGCGCTTGGGGAGAGAAGGGTGCAGGTGGCACCAGGTGTGAGAGCACAGGGTGCAAGTACAGGTGTGTGGAGAGAGTTGGAGTAAGTGGTATGGAGTGGTGTGCGTGGTGCGAAGGTGTGGATGGGGGAAGAGTGGACCCCTTTCACGAGTACCCGGGGCGGGTAGTGTAAGTGTTAGGTAGAGGGTACAGGTAAATTGTGGTTGGATATTGGCATCTGTGGTGCGGTTGCAGAATGGTGTTGTGAATGGGTGCATTAGTGTGGTGGAAATGGCTGGGCGTGTAGCCTGTTAGTGTGTGTAGTTGGTTGGGCACTCCACCACTGTGAGGATGTCGGCCAGGTGAGGCCGCAGGTGGGCTCTGGGAGCCGGTAGTTGTGAGTGGGTGCCTGAGGATCCCGGGTGTGGATCGGGCAGCCCAGTGCCAGAGAGGGCACGGAGTGGGGAGAGAGCCAGAGGGCCTTCCCCTGGTAGTTAGGTTAGGGTAAGGAGCAGGTAAGCTCGGAGGCAACTGCAGTGGTGGAGGTGTGCAGGTGGGTAGACCCACTGGGAGAGGTACACGTCGCAGCCCAGAAATTGTACGAGGGCACCGGGAGATGAATCGGGGGAGTGAGACCCCAAATTGAAGAGCACCACAGTTTGGCCAATGGGAATTGGTTTTTAGAACCCATAGCGTAAGAGGGCCAATGGTTTGGCCGGAGAAAGACCCCGGGTAGTGTAAAGTTGTTAAAGTCATTTAGGAGATAGTTAGGATTGATGAACCTGTCGCACCATACGCAGCCACTTGCCTGTGGTGATGATGATGACTCCACACCTGTGTTTTCTTTGTTTGTTGCAGGAAATGAAATTGCTGTGGATTTGTGAGACGCATCACGACGTGGATGAGACATTGGGGTGATTCCATCTCTCCCTCCCTAGGAGGGACTGATGATGAATTGGTAATGGCAAATTTTGATGTTGAGTTGAAAATGGCAAATTTTGATGAGAGTTGAAAATGGCAAATTTGATTGGTTAGGAGGGAGAGAAGACGAATTTGGTTTATGGGAGGAACGGGGAAGACAGTAGGGATGTTTGTCGATTTGTAAAGTAGATGTTTATGGGTAGTGTTGTGTTGTGTGGATACAGTAAGGGGTAAGGGAGGGGCCATGTAGGTTACCTGGTGGGGGGGGGGGGGGGCGTACGATAGGAACGTACCTGTCTCACCTGGTTCCCATGTGCCCCCAGTGTGCATTACCTTATATTGCGTGCACTTTTGCGCCCTTACCACCTTACTCACTTGTCTGCTTCTTTTGTCTCCCACCTCCGAGGATCTGGCTTTGGGGTAGAGAGAGAGGAGAGAGAGGTGCTGGCTGCGCAGTTGTGGGCCTGCACTTTCGCTGTTTGCTGCCGGGATCGATACACCATATGGACCGCAATGTTTGTGGCCACCCACAATGGACCGCAGTTCGTTTGCGGCCAAGCACCACCCGGGGATGGACCTATGGGTCAACGTGGCACCTATGCCATACAGGTGAACCACTTTTAGTTGACACCAAGTGCACCACAAGAAGAGCAAGAGACACCTGCAGGGTTAGGGGTTGTCGCATTTATTTTTATTCCAATGAACAATGGTGACTGCACCGATTGGTGGTGGGGTGGTGCTTTTGATGCTGGGACAGGGTGCTCTGCACGTTATTAAAGGCCGTCGGCCACAGAGCACTCGTGGGTTGGTGTATCGATGTTGGCAAGCGCGCTCTCTCTATGCATAACATCTGCATGTGTTCCTCCAAAAACAGGTCCTGGATCGTAGTGTAAATAGCAGCGTAGTCTTGTAAATAATGCTCCCTACCGGCTGTATGTTTAGTTTGAGAATTCTTTCCGGATTCGGTTATCCTGTGGGTGTGTTTCTGTGAGGAGAAGGGTGCAACGTCGCAGGGGGACATATTTACTCATTTGTGAATATCTGTAAAACTGTCGCACTCAGGGTAGAGTTAATAGTAGAGGGAACTACATTGCGTGCCACACTAAAGTAGGTAAAAATTTATCGGGTCGGGACGCCCCGAGGGTAGAGAAGGGTGCAATGTTGCGAATATGGAATTTGGCCTCCATATCCGCTTGTAAATATTCCCCTATTTTTTCCAATACTCCCCAACTTTCCCCAGTCCCCCATTCCCTAGTCCCATTGCATGTAAATAACAATCAGTAGAGCCGACCTTCCCCTTATTCCCCCATTAAATGTCGTGCCCAGGTCCACCGCACCACACGTAGACAACTTTCGGACATCTTCCTAGTTATTCTTAATCTATGTCAGTTAAGGCCTCGTCTCCATTAATTATGACTCTTCGTTGCACCAGAATGTGATTATATGGCATCAGTAGTGAGTTTAGGACCTTTCCCATACCTCCTCCCATCTTCTTCCCCAAACAACAACAATAACAACAACTACAACAACAATTACAACAACAACAGAGGAGATGGCGGCGGAGCGGGGGAGGATGCGTCCTCACACCGGCTCGATTAGCTCCAGACCATGCGCTCCACGGGGTTACCCCGAAGGGGCTGGCTGTCAGCTCCTCGTCAGGGGCGGAGCCAGTAACCCCCCCCCGCACGCACCCAATGAGAAGCAACGTGCCGATTCCACGAGGCGGAGCTAACGAGCCGAGGGCGTGTCACTCCCCGCCGGATATACGCGGCCCCGCGCCGGATGTGACGTCAGATGCGCCCCCAGCTTGAGACGACAAGACGCCACCTCGAGCGCTGAGAGACCTCCTGCATCTTTTGGGCCGCGCCATCCTGTCCCTGAGCACAAGGTGCACCTTGTGCTGGCCATCGAATACCCGCTTTCCTCGCCATCAATCCCCGTGTGAGTCAGTTTTTGTCCTGTTTCTCTGTGGTCTGTCGGGAATAATATAAGGTTGTGTCTAAGTGCCTGTCTTCCTATGATGTACCTCTCGTCCCTGTAATCTGACCTTCCGCACGAATATAACCTCCTCCGGAGGTCTTGAGAACTGAACCCCTGGTGTCGTATTGTGTCATTATAACCCAGCCGGGTGTCTTCTCTTTCCTATTGAGCCAGCGTAGCGCGGCTTCGTCGACGTTCGAGTACGATCGGGTAATTTGTGCGGACACGACGGCCATTCCGCTCGGCCCACCTTAACATCAAAGTCGTGTCTGTAACAATATATATATAGTCATCTTCTCTCTCTCGACCTCAGCACCTTTTGTTGCACCATCTGCACCACCACCGCCAGCACCTGATCATGTCGCCACCTGTATCGTCCTGCTGCCAATGCTACTGAGCATGCACTCAGTGCATGCTGCACCGTTCCTAAACCTCCACACAAATAACATTTCATCTCATCATATACAGTCACGTGAAAAAGTAAGTATACCCCATGTAAAGTGTTGACTTTTTCAACATATTTCAACATACAGCTATTTGATCTTCATTTCAACAATATTGATAGATAACGGTGATATAATATAACAAATATCATGAAACATTTACATTTTGTAGTCCATTGTATAATTTCAATAAACATAAATGCAAATTTCGCATGTGGAAAAAGTAAGTACACCCCTACATTTATCACTACTTGTAATAACTAAAATTAGAATCAGGTGCACCACCTCAGGTGCAAATGATTAGAACATCGTTAGAGAATATCTTGGAGGAACCTGTCTTATTTAAACCTCAGACATTTAGTTTGGTTTGCTCTTTGTTGTTGAAGTGTGTGGCGTCACCATGCCTCGATCAAAAGAGCTATCTGAGGCCTTCAGAAAGAAGGTTATAGATGCCTACGAGTCTGGAAAGGGATTTTCAAAGATCTCCAAACAATTTGAAATCAATCATTCGACTGTCCGGAAGATCATCTGCAAGTGGAGAAGATTACAAACAACTGCCAACTTGTTCAGGCCAGGCCGCCCCAGCAAGTTCAGCCCGAGAGCAGACCGCAAGATGCTGAAAGAAGTCCCCAGAATGTCATCACGGGACCTACAGGTAGCTCTTGCCACTGTTGATGTCAAAGTGCACGAGTCTACCATAAGAAAGAGGCTGCACAAATTTTATCTACATGGGAGGTGTGCCAGGAGGAAAGCTTTGCTGTCCAGAAAGAACATCAGGGCAAGACGAAAGTTTGCCAATGAACACCGAGGCAAAGACCAGCACTTCTGGAACAATGTGCTCTGGACAGATGAGTCAAAGGTAGAGCTATTTGGCCACAGTACCAGAAGACATGTTTGGCGAAAACCCAAGACAGCATTTGACCACAAGAACCTGATACCAACTGTAAAGCATGGTGGTGGAAATATTATGGTTTGGGGCAGCTTTGCTGCATCAGGGCCTGGGCATCTCACCATCATAGAATCCACTATGAATTCTTAAATGTAGCAGAGGGTGCTTGAGGATAATGTGAGGCCATCTGTCGGAAAGTTGAAGCTCAACAGATAGTGGACTTTGCAACATGACAATGACCCTAAACATACCAGTAAATCCACCAAGGAATGGCTGAAAAAATAATATTGGAGGGTTCTGGAAAGGCCAAGTCAAAGCCCGGATCTAAATACTGTCAAGATGTTGTAGGGGGATTTGAAACGAGCTGTGCATGCAAGAAACCCCTCAAACATCACACAGCTGAAAGAATTCTGCATGGAGGAGTGGGCAAACATTTCTCCCAGTCGATGTCAGAGACTGGTAGACAGTTATAAGAAACGCCTACTTGAGGTTGATTCTGCCAAAGGGGGCAATACCACCTATTAGGGGCAAGGGTGTACTTACTTTTTCCACAGAAGGAAATGGCATCTCTGTTAATTGTTTGTTGAATAAATTATTGCAAAGTCAATTTGTCATTGTTTTTTGTTCAATTAGATCAGCTTTATCTGTAGATACTGTTTAAATGAAGATCAAATAGCTGTATGTTGAAATATGTTGAAAAAGTCAAAACTTTACATGGGGTAAACTTAATTTTTCACGTGACTGTACATAGGTATTAATATATATTGTTACGTTTATGGATTATGGGATGGGGGTGGTTGGGGTGGGGAGAGTTAAGGACTTGTAGTCACATTTCACATTGCATGGATGGTCTACGGTTAGTACATACAAATTTAGCCTTATTTAATGTCGTCGCATTTGACTTGATTTTGTTTATGAACACAACTTTAAATTTTTAACATGTAAACTTGATTATGAATTGTGATGAATATCAGCAAAAACTTCCAGACGATAATAAATGTAGATAAATTTGTTTTTCAGATGGAGAATCAGCGTATTTTTGTATGACTTGTAATACCACCTTTCACCAGGAGCGGTGCTATACAATACACATTTGCATCGTGAGAATTGCGGTCCTGAACTGCCAGACGATGATTTTTTTTGTTTCCTCTTAAAAACTTTTCAGGCACTGAGTACAGCCACCATTTTTAAACCCATTCCAGCCAGCAGTTCAGGAGTGCATAAAAGTCAGACACACAAACAAATACACAGAGACTTTTCGAATTATAAATACTATATTAAGTTCAGTCATCTGACATTGTCTCAGAGTATAATCCAAAGTGTTTTTTTTATATATCATACATTGATGACCATCTTGCTAAGATAAAGTATTGAGGTGCCTTCCATCAATATATCTTACCATCCGGCACCCACTTAATGCCATCCATTAGCAGAGGAAGAATCGGGGTTCTAGGACACATTAAATTTAACATTGAAGTCAATGGGGAACATTATGGAAACTTATGGACTCAAACCCCCTCTCCTGAAAAATTACACCCTTTTTCTCCCTCTTTTAACTTATTAACTCTCCCCATTTTTCATTATACTCGTACAGAGGCCCAACGAATATTTGTGTTTAATTTTTAGGTAATAGCTTAATTTTCTTAAAAGCAGAATCACCATCTAAAATATTGATAAATATTATGTTAGAATTTGCTTCTAGATGTCGCTGTTCAGATAATATGAAACGATAAACCTCTCTTAACGACCTCATCTAACCCCTTCCCGAACCACATATCATTTTCAGATTATAGTAAATTATTTTCCCATAGATTTCTTGGCACCATCAAAGTTTTCAGTCTACTCAAGGATGTTGCCTCTAAGAGCCTCTAACTTATTCGTATTTAAATTTTTTCACTTATTTGTTTTATTTACCTTTACCCCCGTTATTTCTTATAAGAAATAACATGAATGTGATATTTTTCACATTCATGATGTTCTCCATTTTAATACCAAGGTTGTTGTTTTCTCCACTCTTTGGTTTGGTTAATGCTTGGTTCTATCATTTATATATCAGTAAAAAAAGGTGGCGGTAGCCCGTTAAAATTCCTAACCCCCCCCCCCCCCTTTTTATCTTAACACTTATGGTTATCACTTATATTTATCTTAACACTTATAACCATAAGGGAGGCTATGAATTCCATTTTCTAAAATAAACCTCTTATTATCAAAAGCTCCAAGAGCTTTCTTATTTACCTCTTCTGAATATAATTGATGTTTTAACTCCTTATCGTATTCATTTTTCTAAACTCTTCTTTCTTTAAAGTTAAACAATTATAATAACTAGCAACGGTACCCGTCCTATGGGCGGGTCTTCAATTGGGAGGCCCAAATGAAAAGGCAAAATATCAGAAATTGAAGGTTTTTTTTATTTTAAACGATTTATATAACATCCGTTAAATAATATCACATGCAAATCATCAAAATTTAAACTATTTGTAGAATTTCAATAAAAGCCACATCACTGTTCATATCGGTAAATATTATTCCATCATGTTTGGAAAAACTGGAAAATTGGACAAATTGGAAATAGGTAAAATTGGAAAAACAATATAGCCAATTTTACTCCAGGGGGTCCCAGGATTACCCACCCAAAATTTCGTTGCGATCGGTTCAGCCATTTTTGCGGTACTAAACCGCAAATTGCGGTACTAATAACTAAATTATTATTAGGTTAAATAAAAACCAACTGGAAACCAGGCATCGAACACTACCGCTGGTGCCGCAGCCGCTACATCACCACCTCAATCAGGCAGGGTCCGTGGGGCCACGCCTCGAGGAGCGGTGGTTGGTCCGGGATTTGATTGGTGCAAGGACTGGTAAGATGGAACTCGCTGATAGGAGCAGGCACGGAGACGTCATGAGATGACATCAGAGACTTGACTATAAAGGAACACTCGGCTGACATTTTCTCCTCTTGCGCAAGGGAGATTCATCACGAACAGTCGTGTCCCGACATTTTGTCTTTCTTCTTCTCTCGCTTTCCTCGTGGCTTTCTCTCATGTGCTGGGGAGCTCCGGAGTGAGGGACATTCTTAAAGAGTGGGGACATATACAGTGTGCTCTTGAGCGAGGGACATTCATTGGGAGCAGCCACGATTTTGTATCTCTCAGTTGCTGAATCCGGTGGTGAACAGTCATGTTCCGACATCTTCCACGTGATCATGAGGAGGTGGAACTGCGGATGGAGAACTGCGGTTTCCTGTGCATGGACGATGAAGACTAGCTCGGCTGGGCGAACCAGGGTGCGCGAGGCTTAGTTCGCCCCCATGGCAGTGCAGCCTGTGGTTTTGCCACCAAGGACGCGAGGGGTTTTGATGATTTCCGACGAGGTTCAAGAGCAGCTGAGAGCTAAGTGCCACAAATCACACATAATTATTTTCCAGTTATAGTTACCTTTGTCTGTATTCAGGTCTGTCTGGGGGCACTCCAATTAGAAATACTAGTGAGATACCCATGCTACGCATGGGTGGGAGGCCACAAGCAAACAGGCAATGCAGATACGGCGAATGCTAAAGCATGAAACCAATAAATTCCACATTCCTGAAGCACCCTCAGTCGCACGTCAGACATGGACAGCAAGTTCGTGAAGGACTTCCATGAAAAACGTACCCGTTCGCAAACAAACGGGTACGTTCACGTATAGAAACATCGATCATGGTTCGGTGGCGAATCTGCATATGGCGATCCGCGAAGTTCACGTTTAGAAAGTAGAAACCATCATGGCATGTCGTCATTTACTTGAACTCGATATCTCTTTTTTCATTCCAAACAACACAACTCCAATCACAAATTAAACTTTTCACAACATTGTTAATGTTTCCTTCATTGTAAAAACTACCAAGTCAACAGTTAAAAGGATTTTGAGCCGATAGGTTGTTCCGGCCTTGGCAAGATCGATGGAGACAGCGATCTGTTAGCGTATGCACCGCCCAAATAGCTATGTGGAATTCTCTCATGTAGAGATTAAACTCACGTCGTTTGAACTTTTGGCCGAGGTCATTATTTACTTTTAATGATGTTTATATCGGTGCAGCCGATCGGTGCAGCCGTTTGTGCAGCACCCGGGAAAATAATGTTATGTGGGAGTCCAAACCTGAAAATGCTGGGGGCCAAAGCTGAAATTGGAAAAACAATATACCCTATTTTACTGCAGGAGATCCCAGCATTACCCACCCAAAATATCGCTGCGATCTGTTCAGCCGTTTTTGCGGTACCTTCGAACGGACAGACAGACGGACATTTGGTGAATTATAGTCGGATAGTTTTATCGTGCATTATTTTGTGACCAGCATTTTCTTTAATAAATCCGGTATTTTTGTAAATTTTAATTCCGTGTTGGTTTGAGTTGATTTATTGCATGGTCGAGGACGTCGTGTGGACTCATGAAGGTAAGCTCGTCATCCTCCTTTCCCTCGCGTGTAACAAATACTGTCATTTTGGATTGAATGCCTGGGAGTAAAGCTCGTTTAGTCATCCATGTCACCCTGCGGTTTTCACCACAGGGTAGTCACACAACAATATATACACTTAGTTATAAAAAATCTCTAGATATGGTAAATTTTGTCAGATTTCACTGCAGATTTGGACATTTATTTAGTTTACAAGATCCAATCCTCATATCCGAATCCAGATTTTGATGATAACCTTCAAATATGTAATCGTAAATCGATCGTGTTTCCAAGGCAAGGCACGTTTGAATAAGCCGAGAAAATGGTGGCTTAAGAACCCAGTGAGTGACAGTGGGCTGACCAAGATGATGGGCCGCCATATTGGTAAGGCTTTTTGAGGTTTTTTCTTATGAGCACCTTGTTAATCATCTTCGAAAAGGGTGTTGTAATACACCCAAACACCCAGGTTTCATCATTGCAATCTGTCGGAGGTACAGGTGGATGCACGCAAAGTTTGGGGCCACTAGGTTTCATGGATTTGGAGTTACGGAGGAGACTGACAGATGGACGGATGGACACTGCCTTTTATTATTAAATATATCCCTGCAAATGTCTGCTGTTCTTCATCTGCTCCAATCGGTTAATTTGATCATTTGCTTGTTAAAGTGGACAATTTTCTGGCCATTTTCAGAGAGCCTCCTAAGTGTCGACGAGTCTGGTATATCACTCAGGCGGACTGGCATGGTCTTCAAGCAGCCCTCAAATATCTGGACTAGTCTCCCATCTCTCCTGCCTCTGACATCAACTCATCCTGGGAATTTTTCCAAAGTAAATTGCTCTCTCTCTCATGCACAGATTTATCCCATCATGTCTTCAGTTTTCATTCCTGTCCTACCATCCATGGTACACTGAATCTTGTGGTGAGGCAGTTGCCCTGAAACAACTTCCCTTCAACTCATGGAAGGCAAATCCAAATGAAGGTAATCTCAGTTCCTTTCACAAAGCTCAGAGCAAGTGTGTCTACCCTCAGGAGAGCCAGGAAACAATGTCTTTCCACTCTCAAGACTGAACTCTCAAATCTGTCTCCCTCCTGCAAATCCTGGTGGCGTCTGATCAAATCTGTTTCTGGAGTTTATTCCCCTTCCATCTTCTCCTTTACCTCAAATAGACCATGGGCCGAACCTAATTTTTCTGCTTAGTTTTTGAGTTTCATAGTCTCCTCCTGGGGACTACTTGAAACCTTCCTTAATATATTCCTCATATGTGCCTGAACCCAAAATCAAATGTTCCCAAGCTTGAAAATTGAGTGTTACTGAGAATTTCACAAAAAAACAAAGAAATACATAGAAATGGTTGCTAAGGTAATTTTACCCTAGCAACGGTGACACATAGGCATTTTCTGTGGGTTTAGAGCACAGAAATGTAACAAATGGGCAGAAGAAATACTTGTAAAAGACTCCATTTATATAAACACATCCATAACATGATGTTAAATGTTGATGAGAGGGTCTTTGTAGTGTCTTACACAATGAATTACGGGAGACATCAATGGCTAAATTAGTACAGTTCATAGCAGGTAGTAAACTAACTTGGAACACCACTGCCATCATCTTTTCACCAAACAGAATAGTTTAAAATGCAAACATCTCACAACCACGTGTTTAAATGAAGAAAAAACATACCCCTTATTTATTTTATATCTCTGTTCATCCAGTTTAATGTTTGCTTGAAAAACTTACACCCAGTACCATCCTCGCTTGTGCTCATAGTTCATTACAAAATATTTCCCTCTTTTTACAGTTTTCAATTACTAAATTTTGTTTCTCCTATTTCATACCTCGTACACAGGCACTTTCTTTTCCCTTCCACTCCCTCCCCCCCCCCGCCCCCCCCTCTTTCTCTTTCTTTTCCTTTTGTCCTTTCTCTCCGTAACTCTCCTCTCACATCTAAGTATTCGTACATGTAATGTTACAAACGAACTGCGTGCAGTGCAATGAGTAACTTGTGTCTTGGTTGGTGTCTTTAATACAAGCTGAAGACATTATAAAAATCATCAATTCGTGATAATGTCAATCACTGAAAAGAAGCATACATCATAATATTATGTTAAAACCTGCAAAGTATTTATAATGATGTGGCATTATATATTTCTCAGAACATTTAAAAGCAAGGTTTAGGTTGTAACTGGTCATCATTTACGCAATGAAGCAATCTTTGTCAATTTCATTAAGTCATGATGAAATGAATCCAGTAATGATGAAATGATCTTCAAGTCTTACCCCTTAAAACAATTTTTAACACTATTGGTCTATTTTAACATACACTTGTTAACATACACTTAACACTATAACATACACATTTATTTAACATACACTATTTAACACTATTACGAGGAAATCAATCACACAAGTCTATTATTTTTGTTTCTACCAATCATTAACATAGTACATGTCGCTTAGATGTTTCCACAAAAACATTGCGTACAAAGTTGGTCACAGAACAAAGTGTTACAAATCAAATACTGCTAGGAATATCATTTTTCAAGGTTTTCAATAGAATAGTACAAAATCAAATGATGAATAATAACTGAGAAAAAAATGATGTGCATAATTCATATTTTGTGTGGAACAACCAGGATGTATTAACTTTGATATTCTATTAAAAATAGCAAAAAGGAAACACCGACATGGGGCTATGCTAAATCACCTTCCTCCCTTATTTATTTTCCCTCAGACAAAACGAAACAAAATAACAAAAGCAGTCATTGCACGGTGAAGGATGATGAAGACAAATCAAACAAACTATATCTCATCCTCTGAGTCAGGGGTGTCAGTTTCATAGTGTTCAAGTTCCTCTGCTGAAACTGAAACATTTTCACATCCTACACAAGAACAAAGGTCTGTGCAAGGAAGCTTGTTGGCCAAACAAGAACATCGCCGTTGTGAACACTGCATCTTCTTGCATGAGCAGTGTGACAACTCCATAACACTTGCAGGTGCAGGGGGAAGCCCCATCCAATCGACCACTAGCTCATCACCATCTGCTTTCCATCCATGATTTTTTGGAGATGGAATGTTTGGCATGGTCTCAAGACATTGCTTATGGATTGCTGCCTGATAGTTTGCACGTTGTATATGTTTGTGCAATGAATCCTTATTAGGTGGCAAACATTTCTCTACACATCCTTCTGTCTTGAACATCTGACACCTGGCCTGATTCACATCTTTGCAGTTAGTCTGGCCATAGAGTGCACAAGTGAACATCTCAAGTCCTGCATAGAGAGTTTCAGGAATCTCAAAAGCTGTTCCCAACTTCTCAAATGTGGAACAGTGCTCTTTACTTGCTATTAAGATTTTGGCAGCCTTCACTTTCCCCATACCATACAGGGCACTCACTGAGTCGCATCCAGAAAAGCAGTGAAATCCCACAAGAGCAGAGCACACCTCCTTTTTTCTTTTTTTTCTTTTTTTTGTATACTGAATCGAGGCTCGTGGAAGAGCTAACATTTACTTCACAAACAAATCAACCAGACAAACAAAATATACAAAAAGAGGGAGCGGAAAACAAGATGGGGAGAGAAGGGGAAGTGATGGAAGATTTGCTGGATGTCAATGGTACGTTTGCTCTTTCCTTTTCCAGTGTGGAAATATAGCTTAGCATCAATATCTTGGCAGAATGCAACGCACAACACAAACACATCTGTTTCTGGGCTGTTGATGATCACATGATCACTTGATCTGGCTGCAAATGCACTATGCAATAAAAGTCGCGTGTCCGCTTCTTTTTGATTTGTGAAGAGAAATTGAATGGCGACAACTTCGAGGTCTGTTTTCTTTTTATTCTGACGAAGAGCGTGGCATTCACCCCCGTGTCCTACAATGAGTCTTACATCATCGATGACTTCCATTGCATTCTTGCACCAGTATTCAAAGAGGAACTGTAACAGATTCTCCTTATTCTGACCGCATGACAAAAACTTTGACCATTGTTTTGGTATCTTCTGTTCAGGAGAGAAAATTTTCATGACTTGCGTTCCTCCTACTGACCGTCTACTTCTCTCACCACATTTGATACTTTTGGTATGGTATCTGTCAGGGACAAAGTGCACCACTTTTGACTTATACACTTTGGCTTGTCTCACTAGGCATGAAAGTACCTGAACAGCAAACTGGCCAAATGTTGATGGTGGCTTGAGAACTTGAATCAGTGCCATGGCATCCCAAACCCATGTTGAACCACTTGGGATAGCATTGATGGTAGGAAGTGGGTCTACTGCTTTCTCCATGAAGTGTAAGAGCTTTGCTTTGTTGGTGTTGATGAGCGATCCATCATAGTTCACAAGAGGCAATGGTCATGGGCCCAGTGAATGAGTTAGCATCTCCTCAATATCAAGCTTCCTAACAGTACCAATCACGATTAACCTTGCAAAAAGATTCCTGTCAGCCTTAAGAGCAATCTCCTTCCCCTTCACGTTTGATACTGTAGGCTTGCCTGTGTCTTTGAATGTCTTCAATTTCATCTTCTTGACGGGATCGTGAAAGCTGATGTCTGAGGCTTGAAGTCGTTTCTCACAATAGGTCTGAAATGCTTCTTCTCCTTTCTCATAGGCTTTTTGGAGATCTTTCACCACCTGGGTTGATGCAACCTTCCCTGAGGTAATATGATATAGCTGATCAGATTCCAGAGAAGTATCAAAGGAATTTACCATGTTAATAATGGTATCCATGACACTTCTTACATCTTTCTCATCTCGTATTTTCCTTGTTTCATCCATAGTCAGGTTCACTATGTTTTTTCGTTCAAAATTTTGGTAGATTAGCAAAACTATACATTTTTGGAATATTCAGAGCATGAGGAATCCAAAAATTAATGTTGACATTTGCGTAGACACCTTTGCGAAAATGACACTCAGGACAGTGATGAAGATCTGTAAAAGCATATTCCTGAATGGTATAGACCTCGTAGATCCTGTGTATAGAACTTATAGTTCAATCTGATACTACCTATAACTTCCTATAACAACCTATATCTTCAAAGGACTTGCAAAATCATGTATAATGTAATACAGTTATATCACAAATATAAAGACAATGGTTTTCAATTACCTTTGTTTGTTGCTTTTCTATAATCCTGAGCACTATTTTGAGGCCTTTATTGGATTCCTTGACCCAGAAAACATAGGATTAGCATATTTAATTAAGTCTCTAGGTTGACTAGAAGCCGAGATCGCGCAAAATATGTATTTTATGGCGGCCATTTTCAAAATCCAAAATGGCGGCCATGCAGGTGTCTGTGCAAATGCCAACATTGATTTTCAGATTCTCCATGCTCTGAAGATTCCAAAAATGTACAGGTTTGCTAATCCCAAAATTTTGAAAGAAATTATATTTGTTAACATAGTGAACCTGACTATCTTCATCACTGTCCTGAGTGTCATTTTCGCAAAGGTGTCTACGCAAATGTAAACATTAATGTTTGGATTCCTCATGCTCTGAATATTCCAAAAATGTATAGTTTGGCTAATCTACCAAAATTTTGAACGAAATTATATTTGTTAACATAGTGAACCTGACTACCAGGTCAATACGGGTCCTTGCAGACATTCTATGACCAGCCATCTCTGTACACTGCCTGCTAATTCCAGCTCTCTCATGTTGGGTCAAAGTCCATCTTTGAGCGGCACCCTTGTTGACAGTAAATCCAGTCAGACCTTCTTTGGTTTTGGAATCACGGTTGGCTGTCTGTTCTATCACCTGGTAGCAGGCAACCTGAGCAAAGCCATATTCCTGTTGCCTCTGAACCACAAACTTTCCATTCTGCAACTCACCATGAATGTCTGGATGATCGTCGCATAGGCTATTCATTTCAAGCCAATATGCAGAAAGATACCGTGCATAGTTGACGCGGTCATAGGAGAAAAACCATGGCATCATAGAGCGAACACTCGATAGGTGAAGATTCCAACTAGCAACTCTGGTTGCTCTGATGAACAGTAGTAGTTGTTGCACCATGTCAATGTATCTACTCCAGTACTGGAATGTCAGGTTCTGTTTGCTGTTCTTCTCCACAAAATCTGCATACCTCTGGAGGAGACAACTGATTCCTTCAGACTTCACAACGGTGTCAAACTCCCTCGGAAATGCAGCTTGCAGCTCTGTAGCATTGCAAAACACAAGGTCTTGCTCTTCATCTGGCAGAGTTTCGATGAAAGCTTGCCATCGTAATCTGTGCAATGCCTCGCAAATGATCTTGTGACTCCTCACACTGCGATTGTAGTGATGGCCACTGCACACTCCATTAACAGAACCTGCTGCAACTAGCTCAGATTCAATGAGGATGTCCTGTAGACCAGCATCGTTAAATCGTTTCCCAATACAGACCATGAATGTCATGGCTGTATGAAACTCTCCCATTCGAAGTACAAGTCTTTGCATGAAGACAGGATTTTGCCAACGGATCTCCTGAGCTTTAGCGTAAATTGCCTGGTCCATGACTACGACAATCTGCTCTAAGCCAAACTTGTTCGCGATGCTAATACTTCGTTGCAGAATTGTATTCACTGTGCTGAGGTTAGTAGGACTAGCATCGATTACTGGAAGAAATCCAATGCTTGATATTGATGGGATAGTCTCTCTCTGTAGAATGGTATTAAAGCCTGTCCATCCAGGTAGGGTGTCAATATTGGAATCTGGTACCTTGCAAAGAAAGTAGGCATCATCCAATGTTCGTGCATCTTCCTGCATCTGCACATAATGTGTGAGCTCTACCAATACACCCTCACCATACGGCTCTGGACCTGCCCTCTGTCCTCCAGTGTAAAATTCAATATTTGGAGTGGGTGGCTGAAGGGATCTCTTTCTCGATCTTGCTAGAGAATGCTGTTCTGGTTCTTCTGCAGCAGGCTGGTTTCCATGCTGAATAATTATTCCATTGGTATTATGAGTAGTGCCCTTTCCCGACAAAGTCTCCTCCCCAAAATCGTTATTGTCCCAAACGAATGTAGTATGTATGTGGGGTTTGATTTTCGGTGGGATGTACTCCTCTCCTTGTTTGAGCTGCAACACAGCAAGGGCTGTATCTTGTTCTATGACTGCTGAATTTGAGGTACAATGTCCCAGGCCATTCAACAGCCCAATTAACTGAGCTGAACCAGTAAGATGACGCACAGACATTGCCAAAGCTGAATGTTTTGGCATTGATCGCTTTCCTTTCATTCCAAGATTGATGATATTCAGACACACAGATACAATTTTTTTTACTGCTGGAATCATCTACATTTACACGCGAATCGTGTGGGGGGAAATCACTTGTGATGCCTGTCGTCCATGCCAGGAAATTGAACAGCTCATCTGGAACTATGTTGTGTGCTGCCTGTAGAGTCAATTCCTTGGAACTTGGTGGCCACTTCAGTGGAGGGTTTTTTTTTTTTTTTTGTATACAAGATCGAGGCTCGTGGAAGAGCGAACATTAATCACACAGAAAGACAAACCGACACATAAAACATATAACATAGGGAGCGGTAGACAAGATGGGGAGAGAGGGGGAAGGACACAAACACAACATTTGAGAGCAGGGACCGAGAGACATGGAGACATCGACAGATCTGAGAGAGGGCGAGGGCTTTGGGGGAGGGGGGGGCGTGGGAAGGGGGCAGTAGGAGAGGTATAAAACATATGGACACTGCCAGGACTTCCAGGAAAGAAGTTGGAATTTCAAACAAGGTGGATCTGGGGTGAATTAGCGGGGGTAGAAAAGATCAAGGTTTTGGATGGGGGAAGATAAGAGATGGTGGTGAACAGCTGTTTTAAAGACCTGGAGGGAGGAGTGGGATTGAAGGGAGTGAGGGAGTTTGTTCCAGAGGCGGGAGAAAAGAGGAATGAAAGAGTGAAGGTGAGCGGAGAGCCGAGATTTCGGCAGTTTAACCATCAGAGGGTTGCTGGCAGATCTTGTGCGACCTGTAGGAATATTTGGGGGACAGAGCACAGAGAGAGCTGGGGGTGCAAGGCCGGAGAGGAGTCGGTAGAAGACAGAAAGACCACCTACCTGCCTGCGGTGAGTGAGTGAAAGGCCCTCAGAGATAGCTTCATCGCGGGAGATTCCAATAATTCTGAAAGCTTTGGTTTCAACAGCGTGAAGCCGAGCTAGGTGTGAGGCAGGAGCACCGGCCCATAGGGGAGAACAGTATTCCATTGAGCTGCGGATGAAAGCCTTGTATGTGGTGAGGAGCTCAGGTGTGCCGAGGAAGGACTTCGCACGACGGAGGATGCCCAGTCGGCGACTGGCTTTGGAGGCCAGCTTGGAAATGTGGTTTTCCCAAGAAAGATCATGGCAGATACTGAGACCCAAAATCTTGAGCGACAGAACTTCTTGGAGAGGATTGTTGAGAAAGTAGATGGGAGGGTTGTCCAGTCGATCTTTTCGGAGAGACATAGTAAGAGTGTGAGATTTGTCAGGATTGAAAGACATGTTCCACTTGTTTGACCAGTCTGTGATTTTGTCCAGGTCTTCAGAGAGTGAGGAGGCAGCAGACTGCCGATCTGAGGGAAGAGGAATGGAGCGGCAGAGAGTGGAGTCATCAGCAAAGAGATAGAGAGGATTTTCGAGAGAGTCAGAGAGATCATTGATGAAGACCAGAAAAAGCACGGGGCCCAGAACACTGCCTTGGGGAACTCCAGCCTGAACAGGAAGAGGAGATGAGAGAAACCCATTCAGGGCCACACGTTGACGACGACTAGAGAGGAAGTCCGCCAGCCATGCGTGGAGATTTCCATGGATACCAAAGGAGGAGAGTTTGGTGAGCAGAGCGGGGTGCCAGACCGTGTCGAAGGCACGTGATATGTCGAGGGAGACAGCTCTAATTTCCTGTTTGGCATTGAGGACCTCCATCCATTGTTGAGACAGCAGAAGCAGCATGTCCAGAGTAGAGTGACCTGGTCTGAAACCAAATTGATGATCAGAGATCAAGCCATTGGAGAAGAGGAAAGATTTCATATCAGAAGCAATGATGGATTCCATGACTTTGCTGATAATTGGGAGAAGGCTGATTGGTCTGTAGTTGCTAGGATCTGTTTTTGCACCTTTTTTGTGCAAAGCGGTGATGTTGGCTGATTTCCAAGCAGATGGCAGTTGACCTTGAGCAAAAGAGAGGGTGAAGAGAACAGAGAGAGGGTGAGATAGAGCAGCAGAGCAGGATTTTAGGACCCGTGAGCTGATGCCGTCGGGTCCAGTTGCAGAATCAGAGCCGAGGGTTGACAGAAACTTTTCCACCTTGTCAGGAGGAAAGGACCATCCTCCTGTTAACCAAATGTGGTATCACATTTGTCTTTAATGGAATTCTTCAGTGCCAGAGCAGCGTGGTACAGGGGTCTACATTTCATCTGAGTTGTAATCCTGTTGGTTGTAGCACCCATTCTGACATCAGTGTCAGTGTCTGTATCGTCAGCACTTTCCGATGAGTCGTTCACTGCTTCCCCTGCAATCTCTGCTGTGGAAAGATCCTCAACAAACACAAGATCACTTTCATTACTTTTTGATGACTTGACAAATTTGAGGAATGGATATGACTGTAGTAATCTTCCTTTAAGGCTGTATGTCTTGTAGGATGGGATTTTCATGCCCTCCTCTTCTTCTACACACTTCTTGAACAAGTAATTTAACTTTGTTAACCTCAAAATTCCTCTATTTTTGACAATTCTCTCTTCAACAACTCTTTGGCAAAAACATTTATACCCCTTGTCATACAAAAAAACCTCTTAGGGGTTTTTCACATTGTTTTTGCATCTAGTGTAAGACTTAAACCAGCTCTTATGATACCTAGCTTCTATGGCTACTAGGCCTTTCCCTCTGATGTTAATGAGGAGGGCCTCATCTTTCCTCATCTCAGCTGCAGTGACCAGCTTACCAGCTGTTATAGTCTCACAATGAACCAACTGTTCCTTTCTTCTTTTTCTGCTGTGTGGTTCTACAATGTTCTTGTCTTTCTTGCAAATGAGACAGCATACTGGCAGTAGATGGGAGGATCTTGAGCCCGCCGCCCTGGAATGGGATGTCTTTGACCGCAGAAGTCTGATCTTGGGAGCCACTTCGTCTTGTCCCTGGTCATGTTCAGCAGATGCATCAGCTGCATTAAAGAAAGGGGACCAGTAGGGAGAGCAGTGGGAAAACAAGAAAAATATGAGGAATGAGAAACAAAAAGAAATACACAGTTTACAACTTTACACACCCTTCAAAAATAATTAAATCATTTTTAGTTGTATGATAGGAAATTCTGACATCTACAGGTCTAGATTATCTAAGGCAAACAAGCGTCCTGTATCCAGATAATATTGTCAGTATGAATAATGAGGTGTACAGGATGGTCCGTGGAGCTACCTAACATGACTCGTGACAAAATTCATATTTCATTGCAGTCAGACATAGAGGTGACAGTTACCAGCCTCCGTAAACATTCTATGGGTTACCAGCCACCTGAAAATTTGTTCAGCTTGTTCTTTTATTCCTGCATGTATGATGTCAACAATATGTGATATAAACTTCTCTATAAATACAAATTGATATGACTATTGTTGACTTCATACATGGAGGAATAAGAGAACAAGCTGAACAAATTTTCAGGTGGCTGGTAACCCATAGAATGTTCACGATACGGTGGCTGGTAACTGTAAACTCTATTCTCTAGCTTAACTTATGCCGTACCTAGTTAGCCATGAAATTTAAACGTAACAGGAACTAAAATTAAAATCTCCAGGGTATATCCCATAAATCTTGGTAGGAACCAAAATATTTCTGAAAGAGAATTTTAAAAACTAGCACAGAAGTAAGTGGGGCAGCAAAACCAAATAATCTAGGCTAGCAGTAGCACTGATATGAACTGTACGATCAAAATAAACACTACACAGATCTCAGTACATGGGGCATGTGGGTGGATTGTGCTTTTGCATTTTGTAGACCAAACAAACCAACACGCAAAATGTGGTGATATAATGCTGGATAAGCTCATTTTATTGAAAATATAACACAATCACATATCAGAATATATTTACTTACATTGGTCACTACTTTGAGGCACGAGTGCAGGCTTCTTCCTCGCTCTCTCGATCTTGCACTTGTCAGTGTATCGCATGTAGCACTTGCGATGATACCCGGCTTGACAGGGAACGGCATCGAGTATTTCTGGTGCTCTAACCAGCTCCAATCCAAAAGTATTGATTGCATTTTGTGCAATTTCAGCTTCTCTGGTATCTGTAGATTTCCACTGATGAACACTTGTGATGAATTTTTGCCAACTAACTTCCGAAAACAAAGTAATCTTTTCTCTTGCACCAGTAATAATGTGCATGCAACATGCCATTGCTATGCCCAGGTAGCTCAGCTGCATGGGTCAAGGGCTGTGATTGGCCAATTCTGTGACACTTGCAGATACAGCATCTGTGATTGGTCTGTCAAGGCATTCAGTATGACATCATCATGCTAGATTCTGGCTGGGGAAGTGTATATTTTTGCGTGCAAATTTCTCAAAAATGCTCAGTTTTTAGTGATGGGAACATTAAAAATAGTAATTAATGACCTAATATCTTTTGCTCTTGCAAATATCCAGTACCCCCAAGTGGGGACTACGGAAAAGTGGATTTTTGAGTCTTGGCCCATGGTCTAAAATGGCTACACAGCTGATACTGCATGTGAAAAAGCCGAATGCCTAAACTCTGTGTTTGCCTCAAAATCTTGTGTCCCAACCCCATCTCTCCCTGTCTCTCCCAACCCCACCTTACCCAGTCATACCCAGCTGCTCCTGGACTCTGTGTCCGTCTCTCCCGACAAGGGGGAGAAGTTTCTGTCAAATTGGAAAAACAATATACGATATAGCCTATTTTACTCCCAGGGGTCCCAGGAATATCCACCGAAAATATCGCGATCGGTTGAGCCGATTTTGCGGTACCTTCGAACGGACAGACGGACATTTGGTGGATTATAGTAAGATGATGACGGATACTTTGGATCCCGAGAGTACCTGGTTCACCTTTCCGATACGTGATACCTCCCAAAGAGTTACTACAAGTTGGATTGCGATTTTGAAAACACCAAAAAAATTGATTCTCACAATTTATTATCACAACATGTTCATTTCAACATATGAAAAGTCAAATGTAATTTTGGGGAATTGCGATTAGAACATTTTCATCAAAGTTTTTGTAAAATAGAAAACGGTACAACAAACACGTTTAGAGGTAAAACAAAGTTATTTTTTGCAAACACAGGTGATCGCACACCTGTTGCCACGAATGGCAAACTCATTGGGGATGTCCCGACGAGGTGTACCACTAGAACGGTTTGGAGGACCGTCCCGACGAGCGAGGTGTACCACTGGAACAGTTTGGAGGACCGTCGCGACGAGGTGCACCACTGGAACGGTTTGGAGGACCCTCCCGACGATGTGTACCACTGGAACGGTTTGGAGGACCATCACGTCGAGGTGCACCACTGGAACAGTTTGGAGGACTGTCCCGACGAGGTGCACCATGGAACGGTTTGGAGGACCGTCGCGACGAGGTGCACCACTGGAACGGTTTGGAGGACCTTCCCATCTGCATGAGCGCCGGACAGTAATGCTCGGTATGCGCGTTGTCCCCAGTGGCTTTACAGGTGGGACACGTGTACGCACGCAGGATGGGACACGTGACGCGGCCGTACACATCCTTGAGCGCGTGCTCCTCGCACGTTTCGTACGCAGATCCGTTCTTTAAACAGAGGACGCACGGAGGTCTGCTGTGTTGAGGGGTCCTCTCCAACGACCTGCTGTAGCTTGCGTGGAACCTCCGATGGTCCGAGGAGCTCGACGTTTTCAGGTGACCTCTCGGGTCCACGGCGTTGAAAGGGACGGCTTGAGGTCCACGGGACTCCGCTCTGACAAGCGACGAGGAGTTTGATCCCATCGGGAATCTGCCACGAGTGTGCGCTGCCTCTGAATCTGCCACCTCTGACCCGAGTGCACCCGACGGGGTCATGACCTCGCTCCAATACGACCTCATTTCGTCAAGAAAATGTGTGTAAAAAGGAGAATCACTGAAAGGTCCGAATCCACTTATCACAGAAGGTCTTTCTGAGTTCGATCGATTTCTGAGTCCGAGCTGAGGAGTCCGTTCGATCTCCAAATTGTTGACGCCTCCAGGGTCCGCGTACCATGTGCGTTTCTCCGGAACTTCCCGGATGGTCGCAAGGCAAGGGTGGACATGGGATGACCTCGCGCTGCCGTCTGGGTCAGGAAGGACCGATGGGGATTCCCCGTCGTCGTCATAGAATGGAAAGCGTCCGCCGGCACTGGATCTCGGGACACCACCGGGTCTTCGGTTCTCCATGAAGACGGGTTCACTTGGATCAGCTCGTACCGAATACCGGCTTTCAATAAAGTGGAATGATCACAGGTAGACACCTAAATAGGTTTTCATTTCCCAAAGTGCATTGGGAGGGGTAATTCCCCCAAATAGGGAACCAATGAACCCCTCCCGTTATGATACGTTGATGAAGTTGTGACGTAATCATCTAAGTGTGAGATGATGATCAAGTCGAGCTGTGAATTGAAATAATTAAAAACGAGCGGTGATCAATAAATCCACAGCCTGGAAATAATACAATGCGACGTTGTGTATACCTGATTATGGAAGTTATTAGCGAAGGGAGTTGATGTTTCGATTTATATGATCATTATAAGTGTTAATCATATGGGGAGAGGAGGGTCCACAATGTACGGACTCAGAACGGGATAATGATAACGTGGAGCCCAATAAAGGTGAACGCTTTTCAAATATTTTATCGTCTCTGGACTATGTTGAGTTTGATATCTGGACTATGTTGAGTTTGATATCTGGATTATGGTGAGTTTGATATCTGGATTATGGTGGGTTTGATATCTGGACTATGTTGAGTTTGATATCTGGATTATGGTGAGTTTGATATCTGGATTATGGTGAGTTTGATATCTGGACTATGTTGAGTTTGATATCTGGATTATGGTGAGTTTGATATCTGGATTATCGTGGGTTTGAATCTCTGCACATCCATCTGCATTCCTGAATATTGACTGTGTGGGCAGCACGAGGGTCGGGGCTCGTGTGTCTGTCTGACAAATGGTCGATAACTCCCGCACCACAAGTTGATCTGACATTCTGATTCTACTCAGACTTCAATGGATGGAGGCCATCCTGGTGTGCTGGTGGTGTTGATATAAATGTGGATAAACAACCCAGAATTTTTGATTATTTTCTGGAATAACCACATCTCTTCCCACCGCCTCTCCCCCCTCCCCCTCCCCCTCCCCTCACCCCCCTTCCCCCTTCCCCCTCCCCTCTCCCCTCTCCCTCTCCCTCTAGTTTCACTGATCCCAACAAACACATAAAGCAACCGATCTGATCGAGGACGTGAATGGGCGGAATTTCATTATTCTTCCACAAAGTATTTAATAATATCCGACTTATCTCTCACTTTATGTAATTCTTCATTGATTTTTTTTAATTCGTTCGAATACCAAATGCGATGCTCACTGAGCAGTTACATCAAGTATCGATTAAAGAGTTTTGCATGAACTCTCAACATTTGGACCTGGTATCGTGCACCTGACATTGTTAAAGTGGAATTAATGAATTGTCAACAATTGTGAATGAGTGCCCATAACCTGTTTACCTGTACACGAATGCAGGTTACCAATGCAAACAAATCTGATTAAAAAATACACCTGTGGCCTTGAATTACAGAACTATTGTTAAAGTCGTGAATATTTGATGGTTAAAGTAGTCTTACTTCGTGATCGACCATTTGACGTGGCCTCCTGTGCCTGAAGTCACCTTGTGACGTCATCAATAGGTGTTTCCGTCAATTAATCGATTCGCGTCTATTTTTACCGGTTCCACCTGTGACGGTCTTTGTTCACCAATGGCCTCAGGGCGCTTGCGACGTATTTTGAACGGTTCAGATTAAACACGAAGGTTACACGTGATCGTTTGCATCAATGATTGTTTACAGATATTCTTATCAATTGAGCGACAAAAAAGGTCCACGAAACGTCTACAATAGCTCAGGAACGTCAAGACGTCAACCTTTTGTTTTCAGATTTACAGGTAGATCTGCATTTGTTTTCAATCACGTTTTCGTAATTAAACATTTTGTAAACATTCAAAATACGTTGCAGTTCACCGAATTGTTGCCCTGCCACAAAAGGTGGATGGAGGTTATGTTTTCAGCCCCGTCTATCTGTTTGTCCGTTTGTCTCTCCCGACACCGAGTTGTGCACCGCGTTGGGGTCCTGCGAGCGACAATCAGAGCTCATATTGAAGTGTATTGATGGAGTATGTATGAAACATTATGAGTTTCTGTATAATTGAAAGAACACCTTCCCTACGGTATCCATGTCGAGTGTCGTAACTTTATGGATGTCGTGGAGATGGAGGTCGTGGAGACCTGGAAACACTCTTCCTTCACTCTAATCCTGGGACTAACAAGGAACATGAAGGACCCTCGACGCAGAAGGAGACCATCGGGAGAAGAAAGCCTGCGTTGTCATTACCAACCTATGGTTATTTGTCAGTGCTCTATCCTTTAATAAATAGTGAACGTCATGCAAGGAAGCAGCGCGTAACATTTTAAAATCTTTGGTAAACAAGAGGTAAAATACAACAAGAGGTTTGAACACATCGTGTACTTACCCATATATGTACATATATATATATATATATATATATTATATATATATATCGATATCAAATATATATATACAGACTTGGCATTTAATATGGAATATTTTTTTTGTGGGGGTGAACTTACTGTTTTCAAGATGACTTAGAACCAAAAGTTCATTGGAATTATGTTGAAATTATTCTAGATTTTGTTAATGTGACCTTTCAAAGAAACAAAAACCACATTTGACATTTCGAAGCAAATATATTGATCCTTGAAAGTGATGTAAACTGATGTCGAACTCAATTCACGGACAGTACTGTGTTAAACTTCTGTGCGTTTTCCAGAAGTATCTCTTTATTTTGCACATTCGCCCAAATTTTTTTTAACAAAAACAAAAGTTAAATTACGACTGGGATTAAGGACAGTAAAATTACAGTTCAGTACTTCGTGTAACCCCCACGAGCATTCAGGAGGGCACGTACACGTTGAGGCATGCTGTTCACGAGATTTGCCAAGGTTTGGACAGTAATCGCTTGCCATGCAGTTACAATAGCCTGCTGCAATTCACGCACAGAGGCAGGCTGCTGGTCCAAGTTGTCGATTTGACGCGTTAATCCTGCCCACAAGTTCTCTATCGGATTCATATCCGGGGACATGGCAGGCCACTCCATATGCTCTACACCACGGTCAGCAAGAAAGTGTTGGATCATGCGAGCACGATGAGGCCGTGCATTGTCATCTTGGAAGACAAAGTTTCCTCGAAAGGCTGCACGAGCAAATGGAAGCAATGTTTCGTCCAGAATGGCCCTGTACTTGAACTGGTTCAGGTTTCCATTCAGAACAACCAGGTCAGTTTTGCCCCCTGCATGAAAAGCAGCCCAAACGGTCACCCCACCACCTCCAGCTTTGACTCTTGGCACTATACAATCTTCGTTGTAGGTTTCATGCACTTGTCTGCGCACTCGGACGCGGCCATCTTGACGATAGACCAGAAATCTAGACTCGTCGCTGAAGATCACGTGATTCCAGTGTCCTGGCTGCCATTGACGGCGCTCTCTGGCCCACTGCAATCGGCGCTGGCGGTGTTGTCTGGTCAGACGTGGCTTTCTCAGGCGACGCCTGGCACGATAGACTGCTTGAACCAGTCGTTGGTTGACTAGCCTTCTGGATACAGGCACATTTGTCAGTTGCTGCCACTCAGCCCCAAGCCGATTAGCTGACTTGGTACGGCCATTGCGGACTAACCGGTGCAGATGGCGATCATCCCTCCTTGTGCTTCTGCGGGGACGTCCTGGCCTCGGTATTGGAGTAGGGACACCCCTCTGAGCATTTCGTTTCAGGATCTTTGACACCTGATCTTGAATGATGCCATACTCCCAAGCAATAGCACGCTGTTTCATGCCGTAATTTCGTAAAGCCACCACTCCATGACAAACAGCATTGTTGAGTTGACGGACCACCTCCAGGGGAAGCGGCAATAACTTTTGTAGACGTGCAGCAGTTGTTTTCCACTAATACAGAACACAACAACCCTTTTTTACCCGATTGTGAAGCCAATCGTCAAATGTACCTGTCCGTACATTTTGTCACGCCACCTGTGATATAATCCTGTATTGACTTCTTGCTGCGAAAGACAATCAGTGACATGGTTCTTTCAACAAAGAAACCACCGAAGCGTAAAAGAAACTCACCAGATTGATATACTGAGTTCAGAAATTAAACTCAAGTCAAGAAGAAAAAAAAATTCCATATTAAATGCCAAGTCTGTATATATATATATATATATATATATATATATATATATATATATGTATATATATATATATATATATATATATATATATATATATATATATATGAAATATATAAACATATACACACACACACACACATACACACACACACACACACACACACACACACACACACACACACACACACACACACACACACACACACACACAAACACACAAACCTCAAAATCAAGATCAGACAGCTCAACATAAGCAGGTTACGAATTGAGCTATCCTGCATTTGACGACAACACCCGGGCCTCCCATCTCAGTAATAGCCGAGTTCGATTCTCCTTAACTTCCGAGATCCGACAGAACCGGCTGCATTCAAGTTGAAAAGTCATCCCTGGAGAGTCTGACTTGTTTTGCGTTAGTTGTGGATTTATAATTCAGTCTTTCTTGGAAGACATGGTGGATACAGAGGAGCTTCTTGGTTTCATGCTTCGGACCATAATTTGCTTTTATTACATTTGTTGATGGAAAGGTTGAGTTTATAGGCCGTGCCTTCTGTTAGAGCCAATCCATCTGAGGCAAAGGGAAGGAGAGAAGAAAACACATCAGATGTACTTAGATAAAAATTGTTAAATATTTACACTTGTTTGTCACACATCAACTTTTTCTTTTTGTAAATAACTTCCTCAATTGTACTCCATAATGCAGGTCCCGTCCTCGGCAACGCTTCCCTCCTCAGATGTGTGCCACACAAGGTGGTGCGTACGTGCCCAGATTTGATTTCTTGGCTGTTAGCAGGAGGCCTACTCAGTTGCACAGCAGTTCAGCCTGATCCCGCCTGTGTGCGAGCAAGCAGAGTACAACCTATTCCATCGAGACAAAGTCGAGTTGCAGCTGCCTGAACTTTACCACAAAATCGGTGAGGTCACACTTGCCTGACTGCCATGTTGAATGCAAAATAGAAACGATATCAGGGAAAGAAGCACACTGAAAATGTAAACTTGATGAAGGGATTCTTTTGTATTCATGGCACTGATTTAAATCTTTATTGTACCTTTTGAACCGAGTCTTGCCTGGGTAATGAGAAAAGGGTTGTTTACTTCCTGGTGCAGGCATCGGGGCCATCACGTGGTCCCCACTAGCCTGTGGGTTATTGACAGGGAAATATGATCATCGCATACCGGAAGACTCCCGGGCTTCTCTCAAGGTGCGTCCGAGGACAACCTTTGGTTTTTATTTAGCTTTACCCAAAACCTTAAGAGAGCAATCATCTTTGGAACCCCATGAATATATCCATTCCACCCAAAAGCACAAATGAATGATAAAGAGGGCTTTGTATTCCTGCTCTTTCTTGCTCAGAGTAAGGTGGGGCAAATGCCCCTGGCATGAAAGGTGGGACGAGCTGTCACCCTTCTATATATATATATATATATCCTCCTCTTTCATTTCATTGAATGCACAGTGCTAACAACCATCAATCAGAGGGACTTTTGCTGCAGACATTCAGGAACATGTGATCAGGACCAATGAGGTCATACAGGGTGGTTGGGGGGGGTGTTCTGGAGGGAACAGAGAGTATCTTTCACCTACTTTTCCCAAAAGGGGAATCCTTATTAAATATTAATCCATTGTATTAATAATATTTATTTGAGAAATATCTCAATTTATTTCACACAGGAGCAAATACACAACATTATTGCCATCGGCGTGATTTTAGTCTCCCCCGCCTTGCCCTCCTTCCCCCATCTCGCATGCTTCCACACCTCCACCTTCCCACCTTGCCTTTTACAGCTATCTTCTCCTAACATCCTGCATCTTTTTTCCTTGTCCATCCCTCTTCCATTATTTTTCTGCAATATTTTCTTCTCAATTTATTCCCTTCACACACCTTGCGTATATAATGTGGAAGGTCGGGTCATTATTTGAATTGAGATATAGACCACCGTTTTTACCCCATAGAGTATAGGACTTTTCTCCTTGTATTAAGGACATGTGGATAGGGACAGTCGTCCTGTTTTTTGTCTGCCACTGCAAGACCGTGTTTAACCTTCAGTACTCTTGATTAGCAACGAGAAAGGAGGCACACAATTGGACTGCACTACTCAATGTCCACGGCACCAATAGGGTCAGGATCGACTCCACTGATTGGATCGCGATGCTGTCACTAGGTGTGAGGCAGCCCATGATCGGTAAGGAGGGATGTCGTGGATCTCTTCAGGGGTGCAAGAGGTACATGAGGTGGCGTGCTCTCTCGCTGCTGAGTCTGAGAAGCACAGAATGAGACAGTCTGAAGGAGAGATGCTCTCCTGTCGTATGCGTGGCTGGCAAAACTCAAGGCATATCCTGCTGTTCGCTCGCTGCTGCTACTTTGGAGACGTGGCAGTTTCATGCCTGCCTAATCATTTTCTATCTCGCCCGGTTTTAGTGTACGTGGTCCCTTAGGGGGTTTGAGTTTCACTGTCTGTAAAGTGTAGCTATTTATCACCCCATGAAGTGAAAAGCTGTTCATTTGTCTAAGTACAGTTCAGCAGTATTTTGAGAAAATATTACTGCTTTTTAGGTCATCACATCACAACCAATCAAATTTGCCGCTTGCAGAACTCATACATGTCCTTGTTTCTCAGTTTCTCAAGACTGCATGGGTTAATGTGTCGCATGAAGTCTCTAGAGTCTCGTTCATTGTGTCCGCAATTTTCGTTTGTGCTGTCTTGTGCTAAGTTTTTATTTCCCCCCTAAGTCCTGTGTGTATCTACCTGCTATCCATCCTGCGAAAATGTTTCGGTGATTGGTAGTCCCTGGAGGTTAAATTGGTTTAATTGTATGGGAAGACACGCTTGTTACATCAAGCACCAACTCGACTTGCGGTGTTCCATGTCAAAATCAGCCTCAGACGGCCATCTTCGAGGAGAATGACCTCAACATGTACGATTCCCACACAACATTGCTTGCGGTCTTGGGAAGGGGTCATCTGTGACAACGATTTCCACACAACGTTGCTTGCGGTCTTGGGAGGGGGGGCATCTGTGACCACGATTCCCACACAACATTGCTTGCGGTCTTGGGTGGGGGTCATCTGTGACCCCTCCATAACTTACATGATATTCCTAAAAAGCATGCTTTCAGAGGTCCTTTTGTGCTGTAAGATTGATGTCCACATGTCTACACCTCCTCTTACTCAAATGAGCCTGAGCTTGAAAGGTCATTTTCTCTTTTTGACCACCGCTTGAAAGGTCATTTTCTATTTTTGACCACCTTGATTGCCTCATACTTTTCCTGAATGAACATGCGTATAGGAACCATCTTTAGAGGCCAGTTTTCGTCTCAGAGCAGGTGTTGGCCTTTTTTGGACACCATAGGCCCCTTTTTGAAGCAATGTTTTATGGCCGGATGCCCTTCCTGCCGCAAACCCTGTTACTCACCTCTTGCGACAC
This sequence comes from Myxine glutinosa, assembly GCF_964187855.1. NCBI lineage: Eukaryota > Metazoa > Chordata > Myxini > Myxiniformes > Myxinidae > Myxine > Myxine glutinosa. The sequence goes on along the minus strand of NC_136264.1, from coordinate 97,861,503 downwards.
ACAGGGAATTACCAGTGAGCTGGTACTCAATTTGTCAACCTCAGAAGGATGACAGGCTGAGTCAACCCCCCTGGCGTTAATTCAGCGATCGACCAGGATTTGAACCCAGGATCTTAGGATCCCAAGCCGGCACCCTAACCGCTAAGCCAACACAAGGCTTGAATGAACATGCGTATGAGGCGTAGAAAGAATTTTTTTTATATGTTGCTTAAATCAGAGTTCAAGCCGCAATCACTGGGATACCAGCCCAGAGTCCTCACAACAAAGCCACCACTTCACCTACTTAATGGTTCACACATATCATATTTTTAAAGAGAATCACTGTGGTAATGCAGAAAACTGTTAGCAACTGTTAGCAAAGTTTGAAATCACTACCATGATAAACCTTTATCTGAAGCATTGCTATGAAATAGTGTGATTTCAAATTTGTCCCCTCTTACTTGTTCGTGTCAGTGCTTCCTCCCATATTGTGTCTCTCTTCCTTTTCTGGGTGTTTATTCCCTTCCTTTTTGTGCCCAATTGTTCCCCCACTACCCAACTGTCAGTTCATCCTTACTCTTCCATGAGCCTCGCTCTTGATGTGCATGGTTGTGATGAACTATCCAGTACAATTAAAAGTATTGTTGATCTGGTACAGCAAATAAGAGGCAATGGTTATCCCATGACTTACAAAAAGGATGCTGAAGGGAATTTGGGTTTTCGACATGAATATGTCATACATGTTCGTTTAAACTCTTCACTCGATGCAGGGATATCAGTGGCTGAAGGAAAAAGTGCTCAGTGAGGAGGGAAAGAGGCAGCAGGGACGTCTCAAGGAACTACAAAGCATCACTGAAAGGCTGGAGTGCACAATGTCACAGCTTGCCATTGGTTTGTTGTGTGTGTGTGTGTGTGTGTGTGTGTGTGTGTGTGTGTGTGTGTGTGTGTGTGTGTGTGTGTGTGTGTGTGTGTGTGTGTGTGTGCGCGCTTCCAAAGGCTCATCTAGGAATGAATATTCCATTGCATTATTCATAGTTTTGAGGTTAGTGCTGTTTGCAGCCGTTGTTACTCATTCGCTGGCACGAATAATGCCAATCACAGCAGACGTTAGCGAGCTAATACAACGCAGTAACTCGGAATTTGACACAGGTACCAACACTCCGTGAGATACCCTGGCATCTTAGGCTACACAAGTGTACATCTTAGCATCAACACATCTGAGCCGACCTGAGAAGTTAACCCTCGGGCATGATGTAAGTGACTCAACTTGTTACCATAGTAAAGCGATGTTCTCATTTTATGGATGTCATACAGAGCCATCATTACATTGTGTGACAATTACACGAAGTCAAAAGTCTCATCTGATGCTCAATGTCTGGTTCTATTAGCATGGTGCCTGCTCAATGTCTGGTTCTATTAGCATGGTGCCTGCTCAATGTCTGGTTCTATTAGCATGGTGCTTCACAATGTCTGGTTCTATTAGCATGGTGCTTCACAATGTCTGGTTCTATTTGCAAGGTGCCTGCTCAATGTCTGGTTCTATTAACATGGTGCTTCACAATGTCTGGTTCTATTAGCATGGTGCCTGCTCAATGTCTGGTTCTATTAACATGGTGCTTCACAATGTCTGGTTCTATTAGCATGGTGCCTTCACAATGAAGGTGTGAGTTCGGTGCTCCTGGGGGCCACCAAGGTGGAGCAACTCATCGAGAACCTCGGAGCTATACAGGTAGCGTATCAACCAAATATTATGGTCCTGAGACGTATTGTTTTCATTCTGCTTGTTCAATTTGTAAATTTGAAGATGTAAATTTCAATTTCCCGTTCAATTATCTCAACATTTTCCCCAATATATCGAAATGCACAATTATTTAAATTTCTTCCAGGAAGTTAACTTGAAAATTGTTGATTGACCTACACAGGTGCTTCCTAAGTTGACAGCTGCGCTGCTGGCGGAGATGGACAACATTCTTGGAAACAAGCCAGCCGGACGGAAGGAATGCCGTCCTTAGGAAAGTTTTTCTCGACTTTGTCTCCTGAAACATTGGCTCAACATCACCCTTTCTCTCAGGCTTGGGTACCCAAGTTGGCCAAATGTATTATGTTCAGCCAATGGGAAAGGCAAGGAAATTTAGCAATAGCTAAAAAAATGGAAGTGTACAAGAATGAATATCAAGTCAAGGTCAAGGGTGACCTACAGTGGTCCCGGAATATTTACAAATGAACATATTTTCCAGGAAAACTTACCATGGAGGTACCTTTTATCTGTAGTACTTTTTCTACAGTTTCCTGGCATTACCTGGCTCCAGTTATACACAAGGAAAAAAATAACAACAAAAAGAGTATGAACTTCCTTTCAAAGCGATAATGGAATAATTACTTTTCCTCATTCGCTGGCGAATCATTCCGACAATACGTTGTAATTGGTCATCGAGGAACATATGTGACGTTAGCATGATTTGCATGTCATGCTGAGCTACTACTTCTGAAGCGGTCAAGCGGGAGCCAATAAGCTCAGAGGTGTTTGGCTCAGTGGTATACTTGTCACTGATTGGCTAGAATGGAGTTGCAGAATTAAAATCACTTGCAAAGTTGATCATACATTTGTTACACACCACCAAAGTCAGCGAATTTGTTTTTACGAGTGAGCTTCGGTCTTGAGGTGAAAACGAGGTGTTTCAAAGCATTAAAATGCTCTGTGGAAGACTTTCGTGACGTATTTAATTGGAATCAATAATCCTACTTTTTAAAGCCTTTCTAACCTTAATAAAGAAATGCCCATGGATTATATAGCTTGTGCAGTTCTTTCATTAGGACAAATACTCAATAAGATGATTTCAATAAGGCAAATGCCCAAAAAATGTATCAATAAGTAAGTCGGTCGGTGTAATGGGGATTTCAATTCTGATTTGCCTAAATATAACACCTCGGCTCAGCCAATCATAGTGTATCCCCACCATACTGTGCATTTATTTATCTTTGTACTTCACACGGATATGTTTCATCTATATAGTGAAGTAGCCAGATTTGTCAGTCTGTCCGTCTGCCATGGCCTTTTCCATGCACGTGTTACGTTTAGCTCCCGGTTAGGCCTCTACGGACATGCACGTCATCCCGGCATCCAGCACTCAACCCGTCCCATTGCTTTGTTGATGGCAGTTGAACAACATAACCCATAGATGTGACTCTACCTGATATCCATAGGAGACGGGCTGAATGCCAGACGCCAGCTCGCCTTCTGTATGACGGATTTAGTAAGATGGTGTTATGTCTGGGACATTATTACGGTGTTACGTCGAGCGTTAGGTTTGGCTCGGCCTTTACTGCAGTGACTAAAATTCAGCGGACATTCATGACTCAATAAGAATTCAGCGATGTATAATTTCAGAAACCACTTCTGATAACTGCTAGCAAGCCACAACCTATTAGTCTACGTTTCTTAATAATATCGTTTTCATAATATTGTTTTTTTGATGAATTAGTTTGCGTATTACTAAAATTAACACTGGGTTGTTGGCAATAAACCAAATGATTATGGAATACATTTTTTTTGCAAATATTGACTGTCAATGAACTAAAATATCACATTGGTTGGGGACATGTATTGCAAAGCAATTCTCCCTCTTGGTATCTCTGGGTTTTATGGACTAAATCGATTTATCAACTTTCAAGCAAGCAACAACCTCAATAATCTTTCACGGTTTGCTTCCTATCTTGACGAACTTTTGAAAGACCACGGATGAGGGCCAATGCGGAGAAGCGTGGCATGCTTGGATTCAAGGTGAACAAATACATTGTGACGCGTCTTTGTTACACCTGTACTACAAATGGTAGAGGTACAAGCTCATCAAGGAGCCTTAGAGAATTACAAAAAATCTTTGTAAATAATGCAGAACTTATGATATCAAGTTATTTTGTGGATACTTGTTAAAACAAGTGGTCTCCAGAAGAAAAAAAAATCATTCCAATTCATTGAAATTCATTTAAAAACCTTCAGATGTGAAAAAACTTAAAATGTGAAAACCCCGCTTTAGAACGTTGCAACAAACTGATTTGTCCACTGTGACAGAAACTTGCACAAATAAAATTTCTGAGGCTTCACTGGAGGCTCATGCATTTTTCCATTTCATGGTTCTTTCTGAGATGAAAGCCTCTCATCGGAGCTCTTGCGTCGAAGTAATTGCTGACGCGAATGATTTCTGGTCGATAAAGCCTCACTCAAACTCTCTATTTGTGAATGGTCAGAAGCTAAATGATGGCTGAATTTGTCTGCTAGCATCACTTGGGGTTACAATTGCGTGAGACCCATGAGAATGTGCTTCCAGCCCACGAGTCCTCGAAAAATGAAAAAAGTTCACCTGAGTCTCATGGGGTAAACCATGAGATTCGACGTGCGTGAAAGTCCATTGATCCAAACAAGGTTTATTGGGTATTTGAATCTTTGTATGGATAGTTCAGATCAATGCAGAGCATGACTAAGCTGTGCAAATCGCATTTTCTTTTTCTTTTTTTTGTTTCGAAAATTTCAGAGATTGTGAGAAATTTATAGTCTGGCGGAATGGTGCATAAAATCAACCGAATAGCGCTTTTTGTGATAAATGCATATAACTTGGCATGTGACAGAGCAAAATCTGAGAATTAATTTTGGATCTGGGGCCACTTGAAAAAAATCAAAGATGGCCGCCATTTTCAAGATGGCCGCTACATAGTGAAAATGATAATTTTAACAGATATGAGTTGTTTTGTTGTCATTTTTATATTTCTGACTTGTGTCCACAATGTATGATGAATTACATAAACAAAACTAAAATATTGAGGTTTTAAAATTTATTATACCTGTTTAGCAGAAATTTGATGCCTTATTTGCATATTTTTGTTTGAATACCAGTATCTTTTTTCATACCTCACTGGTATTTGTCTATTTATTAAACAAACACGTGGATATTCTGTTTGCAAATAATTTATAGTTATTATTCCTTTATCTCTTTACAGTACTCAAGTGTGTCTTCATGGTTACTACATGCTATTTAATAATTTTTGAAGTAGCTTATGAAGGACCTCCATAAGTCGAAGTGGAAAAGTCCAACTATTCCATGACACTCTTTCACAGTCAGCACCGCACTTGTATAATGCAGTATGCAGTATACCGTAAATTACTTTTGACATATTTCCAGTGTCCTCTGCAGCCTCTGTCTGGAGTACACGAACATCTGATCAGCTGTCGATCGGACTTTTATGCCTCAGAAATACTTGTCCAGAGAGGTCCCCATGTTCTTGTTGGTGACCCTTTCAATCCCAAATCACTGGGACCTCGAGGTTTTAGAGTTGCTGTTATGTCCCCAAACGTATCCAGCCTGGTATGCCACTCTCTTTGTGTGTTGGATAAGAACTGCTGACATTGGAGGTAATGCCTCCATGGATCTGGCTTTCTTGGTGAACCGTTCTTCATGTGCCTTTTTGATACAGGTACTTGCATGATCATACATGAGAACAACAAAGCGTTCAAACACATGGGATTTATCAGCCAAGACTTGTGCCTCCAGTTCCTCACGAAGTGCCACAAATGCTGTTGTGACTTTGTCATACATCTTCCATGTCTCCCTTGCACTATTCGTCCCTCTGCCAACAAAGAAAGATGTTTGGTCACATCTTATCAAGGCGTAGAATAATGGTCGTGCTTTGGATTTCTCAGGGTCGAAAGACGTTTCTATTTCATGCACAGCTATGTACCTGAAGTGCTTTCCCATGCTGAATGTTAGCCAAAACTCTGTTGTTGGAACATAGCTATGGCTAGGGCAACTATATCTGTGTCCACCATCCTCATCAAGATTCTAGTATGTCCTTCCCTGACGCAATCAGCGGCATGAATTACCAATCTATTATCTGCCTCTTCATGCGTGCATGGGGATAGGAGTCCAGATTACATTCACGTGTGGCTAGCTACTTAGTATGAAGTTCCCATAGCCATGTACAACTTCTTTATTCTTGCTCTCTATTGTGATGGACTGTTAGGCAAGGTACAGGAGCAGTTTGGTCTATTTATTGTCTGAAGAAAAAGCTACAATAATTATTCCTAGTTTCTCGGAAGCTTTGTTGTTGCCTCGACACAGCGCATGACACATTTGTTTAATTTACACTTTGGTGCTGCTTTCAGGCTGTCTTTGATGTATTCATCCCACACAATATTTCTTCTGTTGACATTTTGCAACCTGGTTCCCAAAACCTTCATGAACATGGTCTGGGCAGACTCACAAAATGTTTTGGCAACACCTGCTTTGAACATGTTTATGATCGCTGCACCGTCTGTAATTGTGGCCTCAACATCAGGTGAGTTTTTTGGCTTCGGACCCAGCTTTTCCAGACATGAAACCAAACTTTATTTGGCACCTGATCTAAGTGTCCCAAATTGTGAAAGTGCTGGTGCGTATGACTGATTCTTATGACAAAATAACTCATCGAGATCACACCCATGTACCTGGCAAGAGATACCTACAGATGAGAGAAGAGAGAACAATTCTTCCCTGGATTAATCAATCTGTTGCTTCTCCTTTTTTGCAACTCTCGGTGGAAGACAACTAATCAATGGAAACTTGTTTCTCTTTAAGGGGACAAAGAGTGTTTCGGTTCTCTTGACTATTCTGCTTTCCACAAAGTCATCAAACTGTTCTTACTCTTTCAATGTTTCTATGTTGCTGCCACCTCTTCATCTGCAATGTCTCTGGTAACAGGTACAATTAAGTCCATGCTTTATTTCAAGAAAAGGTCTCCCATTCTATCTATCACAATAAAAAGTGATGTTATAATGTCGCTGAACGTACCATAAGCAGATTTGGTTTGTTCGTGAAGCTGGATACTCGAACTCCTGTTTCTAGTAAGTTGAATTCTACTTCTGTTGTAGCTGTCGTCCATACACTGTCTTCTATCGAGTCACTGATAGTCTTTCATACTGTAATCTCGATATGGAGTCCTCCAAACAACAACAACAGCCACGTCGGCGGTGGTGGTGGAGACGAGGGGAACGGCCTCCGGCCACCTGGTGGTCCTGTCCACCATGGTGAGCAGGTGTGTGAACCCTCGTGATGGGGGAAGGGGGCCCACCAGATCCACGTTGACGTGGTCGAAACGTCGTTCGGGCACGGTGAAAGGTGCCAGCGGGGCCTGGGTGTGTCGGTGGACCTTGGCCCGTTGGCAGGCGGTGCAGGCGCTGGTCCAATCGCGGACGTCCCGACGAAGGCCGTGCCAGACGAAACGCGCCGACACCAGCTTCTGGGAAGCTTTCCGGCCCGGGTGGGAAAGGCCGTGGAGGGAGGCGAAGATGCGGCGTTGCCAGGTGACGGGCACGATGGGGCGAGGCCGGCCTTGGGAGACGTCGCAGAGCAGGACAGTGTCCGCGCAGGGGATGTCGGCCAGGCGGAGGCCCGTGTCCGCCGCCCGGAGGGCTTGCACCGTGGTGTCGGTGGTTTGGTCCGCCGCCATGAGCGCAAAATCCACGCCCAGGTGGACCGCGTTCGCGCTGGCCCGGGAAAGACAGTCGGCCACGGCGTTGTTTTTGCCGGCGACGTGCCGGATGTCCGTGGTAAACTCCGACACGGCGGAGAGGTGGCGCTGTTGGCGGGCCGACCATGGCTCCGTGACCTTGGCCATGGCGTAAACCAACGGCTTGTGGTCGACGAACGCCGTGAAAGGTCGGCCCTCCAGGAGGTGGCGGAAATGGCGGACGGCCAGGTGTAGACCGAGGAGCTCCCGGTCAAACGTGCTGTATTTGAGCTCGTTCGGCCGGAGCTGCCGGCTGAAAAAAGCGAGTGGCTGCCAAACCCCGTTCACCCATTGCTCATGTACGGCGCCCACCGCGTAGTCGGAGGCATCCGTGGTGAGGGCGATGGGAGCGTTGAGCACCGGGTGAGCGAGCAGTGTTGCGTCGGCGAGGGCCCGCTTTGAGCTTTGGAAGGCCGCATCCATTGCTGCGGACCAGGCGATGTCGTGCTTGGCCGGCTTGCCCCGGAGGGCTTCGTAGAGGGGCCGCATGAGTTGAGCAGCGCGGGGCACGAAGCGGTGATAAAAATTCACCATTCCCAGGAATTCCTGCAGGGCCTTTATGGTGCGGGGACGCGGGAAAGTGGTGATGGCCTCGACCTTGGCTGGCAGCGGCACAGCCCCGCTCCTGGTGATGTGGTGGCCCAAAAAATCAACGGCCGTCGTGCCGAAGTGGCATTTGGCCGGGTTGACGATGAGGCCGTGCTCGCTGAGGCGCCCGAACAGTGTTCGGAGGTGGAGGAGGTGCTCGGCCCGGGACGTGCTGGCGACGAGGATGTCGTCCAGGTAAACGAAAAGGAACGGCAGGTCACGCAGCACGCCGTCCATCAAGCGCTGGAACGCCTGAGCCGCGTTCTTGAGACCAAACGGCATCCGCAAGAACTCGAATAAGCCGAACGGCGTGATGACTGCCGTTTTAGGGACGTCGGCCGCCCTGACAGGTACCTGGTGATATCCCCGTATGAGATCAATTTTTGAAAAAATGACCCGTCCCGCCAGACGGGCGGAGAAGTCTTGGATATGCGGGATCGGGTACCTGTCGGGTGTTGTAGCGTCATTAAGACGGCGGTAGTCGCCACACGGGCGCCATCCACCCCCCGGCTTTGGCACGATGTGCAGTGGCGAGGCCCACGCGCTATCGGAGCGCCGCACGATGCCGAGGTGCTCCAACGCGTCGAATTCGGCCTTCGCAACGGCAAGCTTGGCTGGGTCGAGGCGGCGGGCCCTGGCGTAGACCGGCGGGCCCGTGGTTGGTATGTGGTGCTCGATCCCATGCCGTACTGCGACGGCCGAAAACGTCGGCCGCGTGAGGGCCGGGAACTCCGCGAGCAGGCGAGCAAACTCGTTCGCCGCCGGGACGGTGCATGCCAGCTCGGTCGGCGCGGAGCTGCTCAATGTGCATACCAGGGAGCTGAAGGTTTCAGCGTTGATTAAACGACGCCGTTGGACGTCCACCAGCAGTCCGTGTGCGCAGAGGAAGTCGGCGCCGAGCAGAGCCATGGGCACGTTGGCGGTTACAAACGTCCAAGCGAAGCGTTGGCCGCCGAAGCAGAGGGTGACGTTGCGCGGGCCGAAGGTGCGGATAGTCGATCCGTTGGCCGCAACCAAGGAGGGGCCGCAAACCGCGGATTGCCTGTCCTGGTCAGAGGCGGGCATGACGCTCACTTGGGCGCCGGTGTCGCACAGGAAGCGCCGTCCGGACGCTTTATCCGTGATGAACAGTAAGTTGCCCGTGTGACTGTGGCCGGCGTTCATGGCAGGTAATGAACGCCGGCCTGGCCGTTTCCCGACCCGCCGAAGGTGCACGGGGGTCGGCATGTCCGGGCCTTCTGTCCGAACCTGGCATGATAGGAACACCACGCTTGGTCGGGTGGAGGCTTCGGACGTCGTGCTGAACGTGGTCGGCTCGGTATAGCGGCCGCCAATTGCGTCGGCAGTTCGGCCGTCGAACGCGCCGGGTGCTCGGGCGCCATGGATGGTGCATCAGGCGGCGGCGGGTCCCATGTCGCCGCTGCGATGCGCTGTCCCGCGGCGGAGATTTTGTCGGCTTCTCTGGCAAGGGCCCGGGGATCTGTGATCGTCGTGCTTGCCAGGGCGAGGCGTACCGGGTTAGGCAGCTGACGGAGGAACAGCTCCCGGAACAGGAATGCCGGAGAGTGCTCGCCGAGCAGCGAAAGCATGTAGTCCATTCGCTCGGAAGGGCGCGTGTCGCCGAGCTCCGGCAAATCGAGCAGGCGCCGTGCGCGTTCCGCCGCTGGGAGGGCGAAAGCATCGAGGAGAAGCTTCTTAATCGCGCCGTATTTGTCCGCGGCTGGCGGTCTCTCGAGGAGGCTCAGGGCGCGGGCTGCGGTGGCTGAACCGAGCGCAGCGACCACGTGGTGGGAGCGGGTGTCGTCCGCCGTGATGCCTCGCAGGGCGAACAGGGACTCCGCTTGTGCGAACCAAACCGCCGCGTGAGCCTCCCAGAAGGTAGGCAGTTTAAGGGCGACTGCCATGTCCATGTCGATAGGTCACCAATGAAGGAGCTGTGGCTCCCACGTCGATCGAAAGAATGGACGCGACAAAAAGCTTGAATTCATCTGAGCTGCTTTATTAGAATCAAACACTCAGGCACTCTGGGAAAAACGTTTTACGGTCGGCAATATATATCTATTCCGCCAGGGGGTTTGCCCAGGCCTGGCGCCAGGGGGCGTGGCCCCGCGGGCCGGCTGCGGCCTGGCAAGCCGAGGGCGAGCCTGCCCGGGCGTCCCGACCGAGGCCTGGCAAGTCGAGCGCGGGCCTGCCCGGGCGTCCTGGACGAGCCCGGCCTGGTGATCGCTCCGCGTCCTTGATAGGTGCAAGGCGATTGTGTAACCCCAGCGGCAGCCGCTACAGTAGGGTCAATATACGAAAAAAACTCACCTAACCCCACAAAAATTGATACAAAAGGTTTTTCAATGGATTCTGGTACCATTGGGCATGCTAAATAACATACTAAAAATCTAGTAACATCTGACTTCCGGAAAGGGGTCATTTTCAAGATGGCGTCCAAGATGGCCGCCGGGAGCTTAAATGGCCATATCTCAATTACTAGTACCCGACTGCAAAGCCGCAATGAGCCGGCGAAGCCAAAGCCTCTTGCCACAATTTACCCATCACTATGGCATCAGTAGGTTAGGTAGTTGGTAGTAGGTAGGTGTAGTAGGTGTAGTAGGTACCATTTGCATTCTGGATGAGATTAAAATTGATAAAATTTACTTCTTGATTAATTCGGTGAATTCCATCTCAACTTCTGATATTTCCGGCCGTGAAAAACTATCCCCGACGGCCGCGAGATTTCTAAAAAATAATTCTTCGTCAATTTTACATTATTTGACGCCGTTTTCACCCTCCGAAACACGTAATAAGCTTTAAAAAAATATTTTTCAAATGCTCGAATCTCAATGGTGATGTTTGGTGACGATTTTCGTTGAAGATAACGAGGTTGGTCTTAACGTATTTTAATTACAAATTAGAGGTGCATTAGATTGTGAATCAAAGAAAGACGGGTGAAACAAACTCCTATTGAACTTTTTCGCAATTGTTTCATGCAAACTTCCGCATCCGGTCGATGGCGGCCTCCATTGCGTGATTTGGTTTTAGAAATATTTTTTGAAATGCTCGAATCTCATTGGTTCCGGTGTTTGGTGACGCTTTTCGTTGAAGATAACCAGGCCCGTGCGGGCCGAGGTTGGTCTTAAAGTATTTTAATTATAAATTAGAGGTGCATAAGATTGTGAATCAAACAAAGACGGGTGAAAGAAACTCCTATTGAACGTTTTTCAATTTGTTATGCATACTTCCACATCTGCAAGATGGCGGTCTCCATTGCGCTTCAGAATTCTCAAGCTAAGGGATACAGCATAATCTGGTTTTCGACATAAAATGTACGCGTTTATTGACAACACCGGCTGCGCCGGCTACTTGTACCCGACTGCAAAGCCGCAATGAGCCGGCGAAGCCAAAGCCTCTTGCCACTATTTTACCCATCACGATGGCATCAGTAGGTTAGGTAGTTGATAGTAGGTCGGTGTAGGTACCGTACCTGGTAAGACTTGGTAAAAGAGAAGAGCAGACAGTCCTCCCCAATACCTACATACAATAAATGTCACAAGAAGCTTAAGGAAGTAACGATACGATGTGCTAGCTTGGGGCCTATTTTAGGAAATTTTAACTGGGCTTAACATACGTTTTCACAGTATGTGTGTAGTCTTCCAACTTCAGTCTGTCAGGGCTGGTTCTCTCCGGGCACAGCAGCTTCCTCAACCAGAAGAAGTTAGCTTGCAGTAAGATCAGTGCCGACAGATCAGACGATTGTGCCGTTTCAACGGCAATGTGTGACTGTCATTAATCAAACCGAGCTTTCTTTCTTCATGTAAACCGCTTGTACCGTATTTCTGGCCGTGAAAAACTATCCCTTACGGCCGCGAGATTTCTAAAAAATAATTCTTCGTCAATTTTAGAATATTTGACACTGTTTTCAGTGTCCGAAACGCGTAATAAGCTTTTGAAAAATATTTTTCAAATGCTCGAATCTCATTGGTTCCGGTGTTTGGTGACGATTTTCGTTGAAGATAACGAGGTTGGTCTTAACGTATTTTAATTACAAATTAGAGGTGCATTAGATTGTGAATCAAAGAACGACGGGTGAAACAAACTCCTATTGAACTTTTTCGCAATTGTTTTATGCAAACACTCCGCATCCGGTCGATGGCAGTGTAGAAGAATTTGTAGCTGAGAGACTCACAGGACTCCAATGACCGGACACAGGTTTACAAAAGGTCTGGTTTATTAACTGGTTATTCACTTCATTCCATTTACCAAATAATACCGCATAATATAATGGATCAGGTTAACTCTTTTCCAATGTCCTTCTCGTTCGGCTGATGTTCCTCTGCCACTCCCGTTGGTCAGAGCTTCTGTTAGCAGCTTCTCTCGACTCCACGTTTGCTCTCGTTTATATGACATCAACTGGACTTAATCCCCTCTCCGCTAATGCCCCGAGGTCATGCATGTACCAAGTCCTGGTATCAGCTCGCTCCCCTCCTGTTGTGAGTTCCGTTTACCAAACGATAGGGGGGTGCTTCAGCCAGGGGCTGTGACCAGGTGGACAAGAGATTATCATGTTCGGGCGCATTCCTGACTCATTTACAAACTCGTCTTTCACAGAGTTTGCATGTAAAATGTATCTGCTTTGTTACCAGGTTAATTAATAAGTTACCAGTGCCAATTAATAAGTTACACTGAGTTACACTTCCACAATTCCCTCATCTTTTTGTTTTTTGTTTATATTAACCATTAATCTAAACATCAATATAAGTAAACAATCAATCACTACAAGTAAACATCATTACAAGTATAAGTAAATAATCAATCACTTTGGTAATCAAATTCCCTTGGGCATACACCGTCATCCTGCAAGAATCACAAAACATTTCGTTGGTCATTGACTCCTTCCATATCGTTCAATCTATTGCATTTGCATCACAAATATATTTTCAAAACAACACTTCACCATCACCAAGATACAACAATTTCACTTCATTTTCAAGTTTTGTAAAGCATCTGCACCATCTGGTAAAAAACGTTTGCCTCCACACAAATGTTGACTTTGTTTGAAAGGAAGGGCTGATCACTTGTGTTTGAATCCTGGTATGAAACATTTTCTCCTAATGTCTTCATAGCTCCTGCACTACTTCGTGTAGGATTTCGCTGTTGTGGTAACATTGCGGAGTCATAGACTGACCCTGCTCTCCTTGTAGCATTCTTGCCACTTTTTGCTGTAAACCATAGTAATTCCTGAACACGGCCTTCACCCAGTTGTAGTCGACTTGCCTCCTCCCTCATTGTGAGTGGGCAGCAAGTATTGGTGTGACGTTGATTGGCCAGCAAGATGTGGAACAGGGATGCCGGATGCATCCACAATGATGTTGGGACCATGGTGTTCAGGTCATTCATGGTCCTTACCAGGAGCAACCAGCAGAATCGTGCACAGCTGTTGTGACAAGGGCACAGCCGTTTTTGCAGCTCCATGCTGGTTCCCCGGACGTTGGTGAAGTAATAACATATGTCCCCGCATTTCACAGAGGTTGCAGGTAAAATGTCGTTGTCCTGCAACTTCTGATGTGGTGAATGTTCGAAGCCTTCGAACAAGAGTAAGTGATCGCCTTTCTTTCATATGTTGCAGTGTGATCCAGGCAAATGGTCACATAAATTTCCTTGGTGAAGGTAAGCATTCATCTCCTAGTTACATGGGAGAATGTCTTCATCATTCTTTGAGAAAGAGGGTGTATGCCACGGTTAACTTCATTTTTTAGCCACAAATTTTCTTTCTCGAACTTCTTCCCAATTCCGTTAGCAATCCCTCCAAAATGTGATCTCGTCTTATCCTTATGCTCAGTCACATCTGAATCTGCTTTCCGCACACACTGGATCAGATAGGGTACATCTTACCATGAAATCAGCATAATCATGTATATCTTCCGACAGTTTCACATTCAACAATTTGTTGTTTTTCCTTAACACAAACGTTATATTCATTTATATGCGTCACACAAATAATATTCAATCAGGTATGTATTTTATTACTAAACTAAGAATAGCATTGTATATGATTACAATCACAAACGGGAATACCTAATTCCCAACAACAATTTTTTCCAAACCAACAAATTAAACATAATGTATTATTACCATAATTCCTCTCCACTTTTTCTTTTCCCTCTTTTTCCTAACAGTGTGTCACTCGTGGTGATATGAGTTCACTGATATTGTAATTGACACAACTCATAACATTGTCGTTATGCCATTATCTTAATTCTACTGTTTCATTTGCAACATCACTTGATTTAATCTTTTAATCTCAGTATTTATGTCGCCATAAAAGTCTTCCTTTTCTGGTTCCACATTTCTTTCCTCATTTGTCACTTCATGCGTTATCATCGTGTTGTTGGTTACCTTATTCAAACACACCGTCACTAAGGCTTTCAAGCAAGCCACCACTAAAACAATTGCCAATATAACTACTAAACCAACAAACAAGTATGCTACTCCTTGTATATATTCATACCTATGACATAGTTATATGTCGATGACATTTAACATTATATACCAAACTAACAAGCTTCCTAAAAGGTAAATAAAGAAAATCCCTTAATATGTAACATAATCAGATTATTTGTCTTGCCCTGATCCCCCTATCTCCCGGGGTTGAACTCAATCCCCTGATCATGAGTGTAGTTGTGATACATTTTTTCACTCATGTTGTATTAATATCAGCAGGTAATTGTATGTCATGTAGGCAAATAAATGTCACTATCCCAAGTAGGAATATCACATGTTGAAAATGTAATGTTTATCAATGCAAGGGGTGTTAAAATGTAATTCAAATGACTGTAAATCACGACTATCATTTATCTACCACTGAATGTTCTGCTGGGCTGCTAGGTGCAGCCTCATTTTCTGTGGGATCGTCCACCTTAGCCCCATGTGCTTGTTTGCAATGAGGGGCATGAATCCAACTTTCTATTTTGGGTCCATATTTTTTCTATTCTTATCAATCTCCTATGGTTTATCATTTCGTTCCAAGATACCGCAACCAAAGGTTTTAACCAAAGCTCTACCAAACTATTTCCAATTTGAACAAAAAATGCCAGTGAAACAATGATTCGAAGAATTAACTTCAAGGGGTCAATGAATTTATTCTATAGCCAGATCTAATTTTCCCATCCAATAGTTTGCCTTGCCACATGTCATATTATAACACCTTAATAAACCTTCGAAAAATGTTTCCCATCTCAACAAATTTCCTTTTTTTTTTCAAATAGCCATGTGTAACTTACGTATTTAACTACAATTTCCTCTCAATTTGTTTGGCCTAACTGGCCGCAAAAGTGGCTGCCAGCATGCAGTACCGTTTTTTATCTACCAAGGAAGTGTTCCACACAAGACCTCTACCAAAATGTTGTTTGTAAAAAACAAATCTGGGATTTCTGATTACATGGATGCACACTCTCAGGACATTTTCAGGCTGCTGTTAACAATCCACTACGATAACTTAATTCCTTTACCCACAATCAAATAATTAGTACAAATTGAGGATATTATCCCTATCACATTCTTTTATAGATTCATTATGTTGGATCTAATTTTTTCCCAATAATTTTCCACTGCTGTAAGGCGGAACAATAGCTCTCATAAGTCTTAGTAATATCGTACTTAATTTGCCCAGCAGCGAATAATTTATTTACTATCCTTTCTCATCTGTTAACCAGTGACTTTGTTTAAACTCCAGAACTGAAAACCCACAATAGTTCAAACCAGCAAAATTTTCTTTACTATTTTCCCATATCATCTATGCCTAAAACACATCCATACATACAGCACAATTTATATGCTGATAAAATTCAAGTTTATATATATAAAAATCCGTGAGCAGAGTACTCTGGGAAGTCAGTGTAAGACCTCTCCCAAATTTGGCTAATTTTGTACTCCCACATTTTTTGTACTCCCACATTGTGTACTCCCACATTGGAACTATCTATTTTCAGACAAGGCACACTGTCGGTGTCAACAATCTTGTAAGATTGATACACAAAAACACACACACACATGCATTATGCATATTTGTTTGCGTTGGAACCATTATTTACAGATCAGATGGGTGTCAATTTTATTTCAATTTCATAAAATTTGTCAATCAAATTAAAATGCTTATACACAAATAAACTAAAAGTCTATTCTTAGAAAACCCCTATGATGTCACATTGAAATTACCCTTTCAGTTCCCACCATAATTTATCCAAATTTGACTACACACCCATTTGCATGTCAGTCGACCACTGACCTATCAATCGTGTGGAACACTAGTCCGACATTCCCACCTGATCATCATGTGACCCTTGTCCTTTGGTTTCAAAAATTTGCAAAGCAATTGTTCCAACTTTGTAAATTTAAAATTGTGTGCCCAACATAAAAGATCCAATTTCGGCATGTGATCAATTAATTACTAATTTGCTTACAAGCAAAAGAAAAAATGAATAATTCTTGCTCCGAAAACTTTTCAGACCCAAGAATCATCGACAGTTATTCATGTTTGTCCAGTAATCGAATCTGTTGAGGCCAATCATCATTTGGGATTTGCAGCAATGAAGGCCTAATCATTGTCTGAGGTATCGGTCAGCACTGGTACCCTTGATCTTGGTTTACCCTATTAACTTGTCTTCCTTTTGGTATACGGACAACCTCTTTTCCAATGTCCCATCCGTCCACACTTGAAACACCGGTTTCTGTCGTTGTCTGATCTGTGCACCTGTGCATTTGTATTGCTGGGCTGCATCTCTACATCCCTGAGTTGCCACTGCAATCTCTCGTTGTCTCCTGAAACACGAAAAAATTCTCTGTACCGTCCTTTTTGGGGAGACAACTGGAAATCAGATGGGACAACTGTCCCTTTCATTCCTAATTTCGAGGGCAGTTGTGCATTTGTCTCCTCCACTGTATCCTGTATCCTTTTTATTTTAAGTTCTAGATCCGTTATCCGTTCTTGCTGTTCCCGTTGTCTGGATTCACCATCCCAAAGATGGAATGCAAGCCAGTCTACCGTTAGATTCTGTCTCTTCCTGGCTTTCAATCTTTGTTCCAATCTTTCCAATCGACTTCGCTCAAATGTACCATCTCTTGGAAACTCCTCATCATGTCCCTTTGTCCACAAATACCAATTCTCGACCTGCCTTATAGCTTCTGCACCATAACGGTCGTACATATGATGTGTACAAGTACCTTTTTGTGGAATCTCTGGTTGTCCTTGTGTATTCTTGCAGGCTCCATTTCCCATTCTGCCTTTTATCAAAGTAGCGTTGGATGTGTTGTAGTTTGTTCCTCTAAAGCTTCACTCGTACCTCCAGGAAGGGTCTCTCCACCTGTTCACACGGTGATTTCCAGAGAATCTCCCTCAGCTGTGGCTTTTGCACAATCCAATCTCACAGATCAGTATTTGCAGATGAGCCGGAGGGTCAGTATGAAATGGGTGAATCCTCAGGTGTCCGCTCTGTTGACGGGGAAATCACACAATGGTAACCGCACATATATATCTGTATATAAACTCACCACCTTGCTCAATTTTCCCAGGTTGTCTCCACATTGTTAATATCTCGCAAAGATATCAAAGCTTCTTTCTTGAGACCGCATTTTCATCAATCAAACAATCAATATATTCAATTCAATTTATTCAGTTCAATTTATTCAGTTAAATTTATTAAATTAAATTCAGTCAATTAGATTCAATCAATTAACAATTCAATCAATTATTCAATTTCAATTAATTCATCAATATTCATCAATAAATCAAATTAATCATTTTGGATGACTCCTTGCATAAGCCCTTTCCCCAATGATGTCAGGACAGGTCCATCCATTGACTGAGATCGAATCTCATCGGTCGTCACCTCTGGTTCGTACCTCATGTTAATTGATGAATCACCGTCTTGTCCTAGGGTCATATCTGACATATTTCCCCATTTTGCCTGGTCTCCACAAATTTTCTTTGCAACCACTAAAGGCAACTCATCCTTCATTCGTGAGACAGCCAAAATGGATGGCAGATATTAAAGTTCTTTGGGAAAAATATCTCATCATTTTTCTTTTAATAGTACCAAAATCTCTTGGCAATATAAATTTCGTAAAACTCCTGAAATAAGACTGTAAAATTCCTTCAATCATGCTAAATTTGGAAACTCCATCGCTTGTAACACCCAATTTATCCCATAGGGCTTGAAAGTTCTTTCCCAAGTTCATGCAATCATTCTACATTTGAACCCTATGATATCATTCATAATAATCATCATGATTTTATCGTCATGGTCCTATCATAATCATCTATTTAAAACGAACATTTCCTTTATCACCACAGCTATGTGGTATAATCAACAATAGAATAAAACTGTACATAGCAACAGGCTACCTCATGGCCACTTAGTATACCTATTGACAATAAGTCATAACAATATCGAATAATCATTGAACAATTCAAAAATCGCTTCCACTGCTCCAGCCGCAGCATTCGTCATTTTGTCTGCTCGTCCGCATGACCAAAACGAAATAAAGGGAGCTCAACCATTACACAGCGCTTTTAATGGCGCATGCCATAGAAACTCAATGCAATTTCGACTCGGCCAGAAAACGAGCAAATTTTGCAGGATGTTAACTGGAATTAGTCGTGAAAATATATCCAAAATACTCAAAAAATAGACACCCACAAAAATAAACAACAAACCCAAACAAACCCAAGGTCGACCCTCTTACACAGTAAATTACATCATTTCAGCATCGTATTGATTGCTGAAATATTCCAGGGTTTATACACACCTTAAAAGAGGTATGCGTGGTGTTGCCCCCTCCCACGTTTATTCCAGGGTTTATACACACCTTAAAAGAGGTATGCGTGGTGTTGCCCCCCTCCCACTTTTAATTCCTCATTAAATTCCTCATTAAATTACTTATTAAATTACTCATTAAATTACTCATTAAATTACTCATTAAATTACTCATTAAATTACTCATTAAATTACTCATTAAATTACTCATTAAATTACTTATTAAATTACTCATTAAATTACTCATTAAATTACTCATTAAATTACTTATTAAATTAACTTACATAGTTTCAGCATTGTATTGATTGCTGAAATATTCCAGGGTTTATACACACCTTAAAAGAGGTATGCGTGGTGTTGCCCCCTCCCACGTTTATTCCAGGGTTTATACACACCTTAAAAGAGGTATGCGTGGTGTTGCCCCCTCCCACTTTTAATTACTCATTACATCGTTTCCATTTAAAAAAACATCGCTTTTACTGCTCCAGTCGCAGCATTTGTCACTTTGTTTGCTCATCCGCATGACCAAAACGAAATAAAGGGAGCTCAACCATTACACAGCGCTTTTAATGGCGCATGCCATAGAAACTCAACGCAATTTCGACTCGGCCAGCAAACGAGCAAATTGTGCAGGATGTTAACTGGAATTAGTCGTGAAAAATATATCCAAAATACACAAAAATACACCCCCACACAAATAAACAACATTTATTCCGTTCAACAGAACAAACATTTCCTCTATCATGACATGCATGTCTTCAAAATTATATGACCAAGAGAAAAAGTAAAATTAATTAAAAACTGCGGGCAGTGATGACCCGGGGACCATACCGCTCCATCCTGATTGGACGAGTGCGTGCTAGAGTCGTTAACAACGACAGTCCAGATCCGATTGTTCAAAATTTCAACTCAATCGATCGAAAAATGAACGCAGGGATGCATTTTAAAGGTGCAGTGGCACTAACTGAGTTGCCACGAATATGGCCACGAAATTGCCAATATGGCCATCACAAAATATTTTCCTTAATCAATTGGCTCATAGCATAACCAATCTGTAAGTATTTCATCCGAAGATGTATTTCTGAGGACTTTTAATTAAATAAGTCATTTATAAATCAACGAGTTAATTTATTAAATGATTAATCAATAAATCAATATTTTCCTTGACAGCCACATCACTTGGTCAGTGTCATGTCCAAATATCAGCTTCCTTACTCAAAAGGTGCCTGAGTTAATGTAATGTAATTACTGTAATAAGATTACTGCAATTACTGTAATGATTACTGTAATTACTGTAATTACCGGAACTGTAATTACTGTAATTACCTCAGGTAATTACTGTAATGTAATTGCTGTAATTTAATAAGAAATGTAATTAATTAAATAAGTACTTCTATAATCGCTCATAATTAAATAACTCGTGAATTCTTATCCGGTTTATTTAACATTTGAGTGTCCCCAAAACGTTGGAGCAAAACGTTGCAACAACGAAAGTAAAACGTTGTAGCAACGTTGTGGAAACGTCAGCAAAACCCAACATTTGAATGTTCCCAAAACGTTGGAGCAAAACGTTGCAACAACGAAAGTGAAACGTTGTGGCGACGTTGTGGAAACGTTAGCACAACCCAACATTTGAATGTTCCCAAAACGTTGGAGCAAAACGTTGCAACAACGAAAGTGAAACGTTGTGGCGACGTTGTGGAAACGTCAGCAAAACCCAACATTTAAATGTTCACAAAACGTTGGAGCAAAACGTTGCAACAACGAAAGTGAAACGTTGTGGCGACGTTGTGGAAACATCAGCAAAACCCAACATTTAAATGTTCACAAAACGTTGGAGCAAAACGTTGCAACAACGAAAGTGAAACGTTGTGGCGACGTTGTGGAAACGTCAGCAAAACCCAACATTTAAATGTTCACAAAACGTTGGAGCAAAACATTGCAACAACGAAAGTGAAACGTTGTGGATTATCCCAATGGATAATCCCAATGAATCACAATGCAATCCCATTAAAATCCCATTAAAATCCCATATCTTGTCACCCTTTGCATTGTTGAAAGCAATTAATTCCATAACTCAATATTACCTCTATTTATATATACTAGGGCGTGCCCGCACGTACGTGCTTGCCCGTACGTGCTTGCAAAAAAAAAAAACATGCGTGCAAGCAACAACAAAAACTTTGAAACCACGTGGCAGTAACGACCACAGAACCCCCTTCTATTTACATGCAATGGTTTGGTCCATTCGCAAAGCCAAAGCGAACGACCACAGAACCCCCCCTCTATTTACATGAAATGGTTTGGTCCATTCGCAAAGCCAAAACGAACGACCACAGAACCCCCCCTCTATTTACATGAAATGGTTTGGTCCATTCGCAAAGCCAAAACGAACGACCACAGAACCCCCCCTCTATTTACATGAAATGGTTTGGTCCATTCGCAGAGCCAAAGCAAACGGCTTGCGAGTACGGTGACCATACCTTGGGACCCACTTGTCCGATTAATTTCAAACCTTGACAAATTTTCCATTCCTTCCCTTCCTGATCTTTCGATGTAGGGCTGGGTTCTTTTTTTAGGATCATGTTGCATCGAGCATTATTTTCCAAAACAGTGTGAACATTAAACCACACCAAAACCTCTGACATCCCACCATTAACACCTATTGTAAGCGTGCCGAATCAGTAAGCATCACCCCTTCTATGAGCCTCGACCAGAGGGTGGTTGTTACTCACAAACACTCGTCGCTAGCTGTTCCATTGTCTGCCGATTCCCACTCTGCTGTTTTTGTCTCATAATCACCAAACAAGAACAGTACACATTTCCTGTAATTATTTCTCATAATCAGGATAAATTTGGAACAGCCCTTAAACTAACACCAAGCAGATCAATTTTTATATTTAGGTTGAGGTTTCACACAAACTGGTTAACTAAATAATACAGAATTATTTTTCGTTAAAAAAACAACAGCACTGGTTCCGTGTCACCCATGCTATTTATCTGGCAAATTTCGTCAAAAAAAACAACAGCACTGGTTCCGTGTCACCCATGCTATTTATCTGGCAAATTTCGTCAAAAAAAACAACAGCACTGGTTCCGTGTCACCCATGCTATTTATCTGGCAAATTTCGTCAAAAAAAACAACAGCACTGGTTCCGTGTCACCCATGCTATTTATCTGGCAAATTTCGTCAAAAAAAACAACAGCACTGGTTTTGTGTCACCCATGCTATTTATCTGGCAAATTTCCTCAAAAAAAACAACAGCACTGGTTTTGTTTCCTGGAAGCGTCCTGCAAAACGCTTTGCTTCTCGCAAAACGTCCGCCAATGGGAAGTAAAGGGAGGGAAAAAGAGCGGGAGCAAGAGACAGGGTGCCGGAATGGACATGAGGGACAATGAGGGACAGTGAGGGAGTGTTGGTATGCAATTTTTATCCAATCGCCATCTTTCACAGTAATTCTGGACCGGCATGAGGCGGGATTGTCTGTCATGAATTTATTTGTTGATCGAACGAGTTTTAATTTGTCTAAATCCGACCAGTCGTTTCCAAAGATATAAGCCTTTTTGTCGCAATACCATAAATTGGAATGAGGTAAAAATATATATATATAAATATAATTCCCTTTCCCGGTTCCCTGTCGCTCGCCGAGCGCCGAGCAAGTCGCTCGCTCGTCGAGCAAGTCGAGTGCTTTGAACAAGTGCAAAAAAAAAGAAGTACTTTATACGTGTACGGGTGGGTAAACGAGTGTACCGGCCTTACACGTCCTGGAAGCAAACGGTCGCAAGGTGCACGCTTGCTCCGTTTGCTCTCAGGTCACAGTAAGACCCTTAATGACCAGCGCAAAAATACGTATTTACAGAAATCATTTAGAGAAAACACGAATAAATAGAATCATTTAACACGTTTCATCCTTGTATCACCTATGGACAATCGCAAGTCCCACACAAATCCTCCATGTATATACAACATAACTATTCCCAAGTTCGTAAATCATACTGGACCAAAAACAAGACACACTTACCTTTTAAAGACTTGTTTGTGTCCAGTTGATGTCAGCGGTGCCTCCAAATTGTAGAAGAATTTGTAGCTGAGAGACTCACAGGACTCCAATGACCGGACACAGGTTTACAAAAGGTCTGGTTTATTAACTGGTTATTCACTTCATTCCATTTACCAAATAATACCGCATAATATAATGGATCAGGTTAACTCTTTCCCAATGTCCTTCTCGTTCGGCTGATGTTCCTCTGCCACTCCCGTTGGTCAGAGCTTCTGTTAGCAGCTTCTCTCGACTCCACGTTTGCTCTCGTTTATATGACATCAACTGGACTTAATCCCCTCTCCGCTAATGCCCCGAGGTCATGCATGTACCAAGTCCTGGTATCAGCTCGCTCCCCTCCTGTTGTGAGTTCCGTTTACCAAACGATAGGGGGGTGCTTCAGCCAGGGGCTGTGACCAGGTGGACAAGAGATTATCATGTTCGGGCGCATTCCTGACTCATTTACAAACTCGTCTTTCACAGAGTTTGCATGTAAAATGTATCTGCTTTGTTACCAGGTTAATTAATAAGTTACCAGTGCCAATTAATAAGTTACACTGAGTTACACTTCCACAGCAGCCTCCATTGCATGATTTGGTTTTAGAAATATTTTTTCAAATGCTCGAATCTCATTGGTTCCGGTGTTTGGTGACGCTTTTCGTTGAAGATAACCAGGCCCGTGCGGCCCGAGGTTGGTCTTAAAGTATTTTAATTATAAATTAGAGGTGCATAAGATTGTGAATCAAACAAAGACGGGTGAAAGAAACTCCTTTTGAACGTTTTTCAATTTGTTATGCATACTTCCGCATCCGCAAGATGGCGGCCTTCATTGAGCTTCGGAATTCTCAAGCCAAGGCATAATCTGGTTTTCGACATAATACGTACGCGTTTATTGACAACACCGGCTTCACCGGCTATTATTCAACCTAGAAAGGTGGTTTTGGTGTCTAACCCTAGGTTTTAGGGCCCAAGGAATCCAAATGAATCAATAAAATTACCATCAGTTATTTATATATTGACAAGTCCAAGATGACATCCCAAGGTGACATCCTGATCCACTAAAATGGCTCTGTCGAATAGTAGTCAACCTAGAGAGATTTTTTCAGTGTGTATACCTAGATTTAAGGCACCCAGGAAATCATCAAAATTACTTAAATAAGCACAAAGTAATCAGGTAATCCAGTAAGCCAGGTTTACCAGCTGTAGGGGAATTGGTAGCTGAGAGACTCACGGGACTCAATGACCGGACACAGGTTTACAAAAGGTCATGACTTTATTATTAACTGGTTATTCACTTTCATATGTTTTACCAAATAATATCGTTTAACTCTATCCGCATGGTCCTTCTTGTTCGGCTGCAGCGCCGAACTCGTGGTACGCGTTCATTCCGTCGTGCAGGGCTTCGTGGCGAGTGCTCCTTCGTTCCGTCGGGCAGGGGTTATCGTGGCGAGTGCTCCTGACTCCACGTTTGCTCTCGTTTATATTGGACAAACTGGAGTTAATCCCCTGTCCGCTGAAGGTTAATCCCCTTTCCGCTAATGCCCCGAGGTCATGCATGTACCAAGTCCTGGTATCAACTCGCTCCCCTCCTGTTGTGAGTTCCGTTTACCAAACGATAGGGGGGTGCTTCAGCCAGGGGCTGTGACCAGGTGGACAAAAGATTATCATGTTCGGGCGCATTCCTGACTCATTTACAAACTCGTCTTTCACAGAGTTTGCATGTAAAATATATCTGCTTTGTTACCAGGTTAATTAATAAGTTACCAGTGCCAACTAATAAGTTATACTGAGTTACACTTCCACAATTCCCTCATCTTTTTGTTTTTTGTTTATATTAACCATTAATCTAAACATCAATATAAGTAAACAATCAATCACTTTGGTAATCAAATTCCCTTGGGCATACACCGTCATCCTGCAAGAATCACAAAACATTTCGTTGGTCATTGACTCCTTCCATCTCGTTCAATCTATTGCATTTGCATCACAAATATATTTTCAAAACAACACTTCACCATCACCAAGATACAACAATTTCACTTCATTTTCAAGTTTTGTAAAGCATCTGCTCCATCTGGTAAAAAACGTTTGCCTCCACACAAATGTTGACTTTGTTTGAAAGGAAGGGCTGATCACTTGTGTTTGAATCCTGGTATGAAATATTTTCTCCTAATGTCTTCATAGCTCCTGCACTACTTCGTGTAGGATTTCGCTGTTGTGGTAACATTGCGGAGTCATAGACTGACCCTGCTCTCCTTGTAGCATTCTTGCCACTTTTTGCTGTAAACCATAGTAATTCCTGAACAAGGCCTTCACCCAGTTGTAGTCGACTTGCCTCCTCCCTCATTGTGAGTGGGCAGCAAGTATTGGTGTGACGTTGATTGGCCAGCAAGATGTGGAACAGGGATGCCGGATGCATCCACACTGATGTTGGGACCATGGTGTTCAGGTCATTCATGGTCCTTACCAGGAGCAACCAGCAGAATCGTGCACAGCTGTTGTGACAAGGGCACAGCCGTTTTTTTGCAGCTCCATGCTGGTTCCCCGGACGTTGGTGAAGTAATAACATATGTCCCCGCATTTCACAGAGGTTGCAGGTAAAATGTCGTTGTCCTGCAACTTCTGATGTGATGAATGTTCGAAGCCTTCGAACAAGAGTAAGTGATCGCCTTTCTTTCATATGTTGCAGTGTGATCCAGGCAAATGGGCACATAAATTTCCTTGGTGAAGGTAAGCATTCATCTCCAAGTTACACGGGAGAATGTCTTCATCATTCTTTGAGAAAGAGGGTGTATGCCACGATTAACTTCATTTTTTAGCCACAAATTTTCTTTCTCGAACTTCTTCCCAATTCCGTTTAGCAATCCCTCCAAAATGTGATCTCGTCTTATCCTTATGCTCAGTCACATCTGAATCTGCTTTCCGCACACACTGAATCAGATAGGGTACATCTTACCATGAAATCAGCATAATCATGTATGTCTTCCGACAGTTTCACATTCAACAATTTGTTGTTTTTCCTTAACACAAAAAGTTATATTCATTTATATGCGTCACACAAATAATATTCAATCAGGTATGTATTTTATTACTAAACTAAGAATAGCATTGTATATGATTACAATCACAAACGGGAATACCTAATTCCCAACAACAATTTTCCCAAACCAACAAATTAAGCATAATGTATTATTACCATAATTCCTCTCCACTTTTTCTTTTCCCTCTTTTTTCCTAACAATGTGTCACTCGTGGCGATATGAGTTCATTGATATTGTAATTGACACAACTCATAACATTGTCGTTATGCCATTATCTTAATTCTACTGTTTATGTCGCCATAAAAGTCTTCCTTTTCTGGTTCCACATTTCTTTCCTCATTTGTCACTTCATGCGTTATCATCGTGTTGTTGGTTACCTTATTCAAACACACCGTCACTAAGGCTTTCAAGCAAGCCACCACTAAAACAATTGCCAATATAACTACTAAACCAACAAACAAGTCTGCTACTCCTTGTATATATTCATATCTATGACATAGTTATATGTCGATGACATTTAACATTATATACCAAACTAACAAGCTTCCTAAAAGGTAAATAAAGAAAATCCCTTAATATGTAACATAAATCAGATTATTTGTCTTACCCTGATCCCCCTATCTCCCGGGGTTGAACTCAATCCCCTGATCATGAGTGTAGTTGTGATACATTTTTCACTCATGTTGTATTAATATCAGCAGGTAATTGTATGTCATGTAGGCAAATAAATGTCACTATCCCAAGTAGGAATACATGTTGAAAATGTAATGTTTATCAATGCAAGGGGTGTTAAAATGTAATTCAAATGACTGTAAATCACGACTATCATTTATCAACCACTGAATGTTCTGCTGGGCTGCTAGGTGCAGCCTCATTTTCTGTGGGATCGTCCACCTTAGCCCCATGTGCTTGTTTGCAATGAGGGGCATGAATCCAACTTTCTATTTTGGGTCCATATTTTTTCTATTCTTATCAATCTCCTATGGTTTATCATTTCGTTCCAAGATACCGCAACCAAAGGTTTTAACCAAAGCTCTACCAAACTATTTCCAATTTGAACAAAACATGCCAGTGAAACAATGATTCGAAGAATTAACTTCAAGGGGTCAATAAATTTATTCTATAGCCAGATCTAATTTTCCCATCCAATAGTTTGCCTTGCCACATGTCATATTATAACACCTTAATAAACCTTCGAAAAATGTTTCCCATCTCAACAAATTTCCTTTTTTTCAAATAGCCATGTGTAACTTACGTATTTAACTACAATTTCCTCTCAATTTGTTTGGCCTAACTGGCCGCAAAAGTGGCTGCCAGCATGCAGTACCGTTTTTTATCTACCAAGGAAGTGTTCCACACAAGACCTCTACCAAAATGTTGTTTGTAAAAAACAAATCTGGGATTTCTGATTACATGGATGCACACTCTCAGGACATTTTCAGGCTGCTGTTAACAATCCACTACGATGACTTAATTCCTTTACCCACAATCAAATAATTAGTACAAATTGAGGATATTATCCCTATCACATTCTTTTATAGATTCATTATGTTGGATCTAATTTTTTCCAATAATTTTCCACTGCTGTAAGGAAGAACAATAGCTCTCATAAGTCTTAGTAATATCGTACTTAATTTGCCCAGCAGAGAATAATTTATTTACTATCCTTTCTCATCTGTTAACCAGTGACTTTGTTTAAACTCCAAAACTTAATTTGATGAATCCCATGTGTATGGTACCACTTATTGAAACCCCTACTTTTGTAGAAAATATCCAAGTAAGTGTTTTTATACACCCCCTTAACTGTTGCTCATCCATTTCTATGCACCCAGTGAGTACTACTGACACCAGTATGCCAATATAGGTGTGCGAGATTAACAAATATGTTGCAGGTACACGTAACAGCGCGTTCTGAGTATAAATAACGTAACAGCGCGTTCATGTCTGCCCCTTGGTTTAAGATGCACAATGCATTCCGTTTTAAAACTCACAATAGTTCCAATCAGCAAGATTTTCTTTACTATTTTCCCATATCATCTATGCCTAATACACATCCATACATGCAGCACAATTTATATGCTGATAAAATTCAAGTTTATATTTATATATATAAATCCATGAGCAGAGTATTCTGGGAAGTCAGTGTAAGACCTCTCCCAAATTTGGATAATTTTGTACTCCCCCATTTCCTTTTATGAAGCTCATATCCATAAATAGCTGTTATTCTCATATAAATTCTATCAAAATGGAATCCCCAAATTACTCACAATTTTACTATTTAATTAATGGCTGCTCATAACCCAGCACATCAAATCTTTATATTCCATCTCCCTTGACAAAAGAGATAATGTTCATAATCAAATTTTATTTCTATTTTATTTTACGGATTCTCTGCATATTCAATCCCATCCACATAAAACTATCCATTTCCAGACAGGCACACTGTCGGTGTCAACAATCTTGTAAGATTGATACACAAAACAATAAAAAACACTAACATTGACACACAAAAATACACACACACATGCATTATGTGTATTTGTTTGCGTTGGAACTATTATTTACAGATCAAGATGGGTGTCAATTTTATTTCAATTTCATAAAATTTGTCCTTCAATTTTTTATAAATGCTAATACACAAATGGACCAAAAGTTTATTCTTAGAAAACCCCTATGATGTCACATTGAAATTACCCTTTCAGTTCCCACAATAATTTATCCAAATTTGACTACACACCCATTTACATGTCGACCACTGACCACTGACCACTGACTTATCAATCGTGTGGAACAATAGTCCGAAATTCCCACCTGATCATCATGTGACCCTTGTCCCTTGGTTTAAAATTTGCAAAGCAATTGTTCCAACTTTGTAAATTTAAAATTGTGTGCCCAACATAAAAGATCCAATTTCGGCATTTGGTCAATTATTACTAATTTGTTTACAAGCAAAAGAAAGAATGAATAATTCTTGCTCCGAAAACTTTTCAGACCCAAGAATCATCGACAGTTATTCATGTTTGTCCAGTAATCGAATCTGTTGAGGCCAATCATCATTTGGGATTTGCAGCAATGAAGGCCTAATCATTGTCTGAGGTACCGGTACGCACTGGTACCCTTGATCTTGGTTTGCCCCATGACCTTGTCCTCCTGTTGATGTACGGACATCTTCTTCTCCAATGTCCCATCTTTCCACACTCGAAACACCGGTTTCTGTCGTTTTCTGGTCTGTGCACCTGTGCATTTGTATTGCTGGGCTGCATCTCTACATCCCTGAGTTGCCACTGCAATCTCTCGTTGTCTCCTGAAACACGAAAAAATTCTCTGTACCGTCCTTTTTGGGGAGACAACTGGAAATCAGATGGGACAACCGTCACTTTCATTCCTAATTTCGAGGGCAGTTGTGCATTTGTCTCCTCCACTGTATCCTGTATCCTTTTTATTTTAAGTTCTAGATCCGTTATCCGTTCTTGCTGTTCCCGTTGTCTGGATTCACCATCCCAAAGATGGAATGCAAGCCAGTCTACCGTTAGATTCTGTCTCTTCCTGGCTTTCAATCTTTGTTCCAATCTTTCCAATCGACTTCGCTCAAATGTACCATCTCTTGGAAACTCCTCATCATGTCCCTTTGTCCACAAATACCAATTCTCGACCTGCCTTATAGCTTCGGCACCATAACGGTCGTACATATGATGTGTACAAGTACCTTTTTATGGAATCTCTGGTTGTCCTTGTGTATTCTTGCAGGCTCCATTTCCCATTCTGCCTTTTATCAAAGTAGCGTTGGATGTGTTGTAGTTTGTTCCTCTAAAGCTTCACTCGTACCTCCAGGAAGGATCTCTCCACCTGTTCACACGGTGATTTCCAGAGAATCTCCCTCAGCTGTGGCTTTTGCACGATCCAATCTCACAGATCAGTATTTGCAGATGAGCCGGAGGGTCAGTATGAAATGGGTGAATCCTCAGGTGTCCGCTCTGTTGACGGGGAAATCACACAATGGTAACCGCACATATATATCTGTATATAAACTCACCACCTTGCTCAATTTTCCCAGGTTGTCTCCACATTGTTAATATCTCGCAAAGATATCAAAGCTTCTTTCTTGAGACCGCATTTTCATCAATCAAACAATCAATATATTCAATTCAATTTATTCAGTTCAATTTATTCAGTTAATTTTATTCAATTAAATTCAATCAATTAGATTCAATCAATCAACAATTCAATCAATTATTCAATTTCAATTAATTCATCAATATTCATCAATAAATCAAATTAATCATTTTGGATGACTCCTTGCATAAGCCCTTTCCCCAATGATATCAGGACAGGTCCATCCATTGACTGAGATCGAATTTTATCGGTCGTCACCTCTGGTTCGTACCTCATGTCAATTGATGAATCACCGTCCTGTCCTAGGGTCATATCTGACATATTTCCCCATTTTGCCTGGTCTCCACAAATTTTCTTTGCAACCACTAAAGGCAACTCATCCTTCATTCGTGAGACAGCCAAAATGGATGGCAGATATTAAAGTTCATTGGAAAAAATATCTCATCATTTTTCCTTTAATAGTACCCAAAATCTCTTGGCAATTTAAATTTCGTAAAACTCCTGAAATAAGACTGTAAATTCCTTCAATCATGCTAAATTTTGAAACTCCATCGCTTGTAACACCCAATTTATCCCATAGGGCTTGAAAGTTCTTTCCTAAGTTCATGCAATCATTCTGCATTTGAACCCTATGATATCATTCATAATAATCATCATGATTTTATAGTCATGGTCATATCATAGTCATCTATTTAAACGAACATTTCCTTTATCACCACAGCTATGTTGTATAATCAACACTAGAATAAAACTGTACATAGCAACAGGCTACCTCATGGCCACTTAGTATACCTATTGACAATAAGTCATAACAATATCGAATAATCATTGAACAATTCAAAAATCGCTTCCACTGCTCCAGCCGCAGCATTCGTCATTTTGTCTGCTCATTCACTATTCCTGATTCGTCATCAAGGATCTCCATCATCGCACAGCGTACTTAATTCCGCATTCTAATGAGAATTCAACAGGAATTTACGACTCAAAGGAAAAAGAACGAGCAGACCTTTTGCAGGATGATCGTTACAAAAATCGTTACATATATTAAAGTATTTATGATGTCGACAAATCATATCTTAATTCTTACAAGATTTTGGTTCTTTGAATAAATCACAGCACCGGGAGAACCAGCTCCAAAAATGGATCTTTGTGTTTATTCAGCACCCTAGTAATTGGTTCTTTGTGTACTAATTACACAGCACCCAGGCCCCGCTCATATGGATCTTTGTGCAGCGCTACACAGCACCTGAGCAAAAGGGGTTTCATCTGCATTTTCCCTATCCGGTGTACCATCCGTGATATTTGTTTGCTCATTCACTATTCCTGATTCGTCATCAAGGATCTCCATCATCACACAGCGTACTTAATTCCGCATTTTAATGAGAGTTCAACAGGAATTTACGACTCAAAGGAAAAAGAACGAGCAGACCTTTTGCAGGATGATAACTGGAATTAGTCGTGAAAATATATTCAAAATACACAAAAATACACACCCACACAAATAAACAACATTTATTCCGTTTAACAGAACAAACATTTCCTCTATCATGACATGCATGTCTTCAAAATTATATGCCCAAGAGAAAAAGTAAAATTAATTAAAACTGCGGGCAGTGATAATCCGGGGACCATACCGCTCCATCCTGATTGGACGAGTGCGTGCTAGAGTCGTTAACAACGACAGTCCAGATCCGATTGTTCAAAATTTCAACTCAATCGATCGAAAAATGAACGCAGGGATGCATTTTAAAGGTGCAGTGGCACTAACTGAGTTGCCACGAATATGGCCACGAAATTGCCAATATGGCCATCACAAAATATTTTCCCTAATCAATTGGCTCATAGCATAACCAATCTGTAAGTATTTCATCCGAAGATGTATCTCTGAGGACTTTTAATTAAATAAGTCATTTATAAATCAACGAGTTAATTTATTAAATGATTAATCAATAAATCAATATTTTCCTTGACAGCCACATCACTTGATCAGTGTCATGTCCAAATATCAGCTTCCTTACTCAAAAGGTGCCTGAGTTAATGTAATGTAATTACTGTAATAAGATTACTGCAATTACTGTAATGATTACTGTAATTACTGTAATTACCGGAACTGTAATTACTGTAATTACCTCAGGTAATTACTGTAATTTAATAAGAAATGTAATTAATTATATAAGTACTTCTATAATCGCTCATAATTAAATAACTCGTGAATTCTTATCCGGTTTATTTAACATTTGAGTGTCCCCAAAACGTTGGAGCAAAACGTTGCAACAACGAAAGTAAAACGTTGTAGCGACGTTGTGGAAACGTCAGCAAAACCCAACATTTAAATGTTCACAAAACGTTGGAGCAAAACGTTGCAACAACGAAAGTGAAACGTTGTGGCGACGTTGTGGAAACGTCAGCAAAACCCAACATTTAAATGTTCACAAAACGTTGGAGCAAAACGTTGCAACAACGAAAGTGAAACGTTGTGGTGACGTTGTGGAAACGTCAGCAAAACCCAACATTTAAATGTTCACAAAACGTTGGA
Source organism: Myxine glutinosa (assembly GCF_964187855.1). Lineage (NCBI taxonomy): Eukaryota > Metazoa > Chordata > Myxini > Myxiniformes > Myxinidae > Myxine > Myxine glutinosa. Next base: position 97,828,871 of record NC_136264.1, on the reverse strand, counting down.
GCAAAACGTTGCAACAACGAAAGTGAAACGTTGTGGCGACGTTGTGGAAACGTCAGCAAAACCCAACATTTAAATGTTCACAAAACGTTGGAGCAAAACGTTGCAACAACGAAAGTGAAACGTTGTGGCGACGTTGTGGAAACGTCAGCAAAACACAACATTTAAATGTTCACAAAACGTTGGAGCAAATCGTTGCAACAACGAAAGTGAAACGTTGTGGCGACGTTGTGGAAACGTCAGCAAAACCCAACATTTAAATGTTCACAAAACGTTGGAGCAAAACGTTGCAACAACGAAAGTGAAACGTTGTGGCGACGTTGTGGAAACGTCAGCAAAACACAACATTTAAATGTTCACAAAACGTTGGAGCAAAACGTTGCAACAACGAAAGTGAAACGTTGTGGCGACGTTGTGGAAACGTCAGCAAAACCCAACATTTAAATGTTCACAAAACGTTGGAGCAAAACGTTGCAACAACGAAAGTGAAACGTTGTGGCGACGTTGTGGAAACGTCAGCAAAACACAACATTTGAATGTTCCCAAAACGTTGGAGCAAAACGTTGCAACAACGAAAGTGAAACGTTGTGGCGATGTTGTGGAAACGTCAGCAAAACACAACATTTGAATGTTCCCAAAACGTTGGAGCAAAACGTTGCAACAACGAAAGTGAAACGTTGTGGCGACGTTGTGGAAACGTCAGCACAACCCAACATTTGAATGTTCCCAATTTATCCCATTAAAATCCCATTAAATCTCATTTAATAGCAATCCCAATAATTCCATCACTCAATTTTACCTTGCATCCTTACATTACATTACAACTCCAATTCATTCTTCAAGTCACAATCCAGAGTGACTTGAGAACTATACCCAGAGTTCTATACTATACCCAGTTTCAAAGAGTAAATAATTATATATATTTTCATTATTTTACCATTTAACTTGGTCAAAGGATATTCATTTCGCAAAATCGAATCAACCACAACCCTCGCCATTAATATCTATTGTAAGCATGCCAAATCAATAAGCATCACCCCTTCTATGAGCCTCGACCAGAGGGTGGTTGTTACTCACAAACACCATTTCCTGTAATTATCTCTCATAATCAGGATAAATTTGGAACAGCCCTTAAACTAACACCAAGCAGATCAATTTTTATATTTAGGTTGAGGTTTCACACAAACTGGTTAACTAAATAATACAGAATTATTATTATTATCATATCTCCGCCTTGGTGAACAGTTTATGTTTTGTATCCCACTGATAGGCCGGATCTGGATTCGGACCTGAACCAAAATCCAATCATTTCGTCGTGTCACCCATGCTATTTATCTGGCAAATTTCGTCAAAAAACAACACAACAGCACTGGTTTTGTTTCACCCATGCTATTTATCTGGCAAATTTCGTCAAAAAAAAAACAGCACCGGTTTTGTTTCACCCAAGCGTCCTGCAAAACGCTTTGCTTCTCGCAAAACGTCCGCCAATGGGAAGTAAAGGGAGGGAAAAAAAACGGGAGCAAGAGACAGGGTGCCGGAATGGACATGAGGGACAATGAGGGACAGTGAGGGAGTGTTGGTATGCAATTTTTATAATTCCCTTTCCCGGTTCCCTGTCGCTCGCCGAGCGCCGAGCAAGTCGCTGGCTCCAAGTCGAGTGCTTTGAACAAGTGCAAAAAAAAGAAGTACTTTATACGTGCCCGGGTGGGTAAACGAGTGTCTTTCATTCAACCGTGAAACTTCCCTGTTTGTCGTTGAAGGCGGCAAAAAGGGCTGGCGTCAGGAAGGGCATCCGGTCGCAAAACATTGCTTCAAAAAGGGGACCAAAAACCAACACCTATCACGGTCCCCGAAAAGGCCAACCCTCGCTTTGCGGGGAAAAATGGCCTCTAAACGGTGGTTTTTTTAATTCAACCGTGAAGCATGTCTCAAAGGCTTAGTGATGGACCTGGACAAAATTGGATGCAATTTTTTTTTTTTTCCCAATCGCCATCTTTCATCATAATTCTGGACCGGCATGAGGGGGGGTTGTCTGTCATGAATTTATTTGTTGATCGAACGAGGTTTAGGCATGGCGGGAAAACTGAAAAAAATTATTTATTTAAAACGGGTGTACACGATTGTACACGTGTACGGACCTTACCGAACCGACAAACAAATCGCTTCATGGTGCACTTCATGAGCCGACTTGCCTGCAGACCAGAGTAAGGCTTTTAATACCCAGCGTATACTGTACATATACTCGCAAGCCCACGAATAATTAGAATCATTTAAAACGTTCCATCCTGATTTTACCTATGGACAATCACAAGTCCCACACACCAAATCCTTCATGTATATACACATAACTATTCCCAAGTTCGTAAATCATACTGGACCAAAAACAAGACAAACTTACCTTTTAAAGACTTGTTTGTGTCCAGTTGATGTCAGCGGTGCCTCCAGATTGTAGGGGAATTGGTAGCTGAGAGACTCACGGGACTCAATGACCGGACACAGGTTTACAAAAGGTCATGACTTTATTATTAACTGGTTATTCACTTTCATATGTTTTACCAAATAATATCGTTTAACTCTATCCGCATGGTCCTTCTTGTTCGGCTGCAGCGCCGAACTCGTGGTACGCGTTCATTCCGTCGTGCAGGGCTTCGTGGCGAGTGCTCCTTCGTTCCGTCGGGCAGGGGTTATCGTGGCGAGTGCTCCTGACTCCACGTTTGCTCTCGTTTATATTGGACAAACTGGAGTTAATCCCCTGTCCGCTGAAGGTTAATCCCCTTTCCGCTAATGCCCCGAGGTCATGCATGTACCAAGTCCTGGTATCAACTCACTCCCCTCCTGTTGTGAGTTCCGTTTACCAAACGATAGGGTGGTGCTTCAGCCAGGGGCTGTGACCAGGTGGACAAAAGATTATCATGTTCGGGCGCATTCCTGACTCATTTACAAACTCGTCTTTCACAGAGTTTGCATGTAAAATATATCTGCTTTGTTACCAGGTTAATTAATAAGTTACCAGTGCCAACTAATAAGTTATACTGAGTTACACTTCCACACAGCCCATTAGGCATTTGTTGTCTTATACAGTTAGTCGCTATTCATTGTCATCCTCCGATTCCTCTGGAAGAAACTTGTTATGTGGATTGTCACATTCTTCAAGTTGGCACGGTCCACAGGCAGTAGTACATGGTAGTCCATATCGTCTACAAGAGCAGCGGAGTGTCTTGCAGGCAGTGGAGCAGTTACAATGAATGACCTTCAAGAGACTGTCTGGAGCAGCGTTCATTCTTGACATAAGTGGGACAAACTGATTATCCTGCAGGCTCCACTCCCATTTCATGGCATCCATACCCTCTTCTTTTCCCATCCACACCATGATCTGGTAGTACGCTATACGACAGTGAAGTTTGGTGGCAGATTCAGTTGGGGGCAGACGTTCGGGTGTTACAAAAGACGAAGCAGAGACAACCTTCTTGCTGAAGGTGTTATATCGCATTGTTGCAAGGGAATCTTTGCACTTGCCACCAAAGAGGATAGCCATTACTCGGCATCCAAGGTCATCGATCACCTCTGTGGTCTGGTTTGGGATGGTGAATGTGTTGGCACAAGACCGAAGGACAGGGTCTCCTTTTACAAGCTTCTGGAAAGCAGTCTTTTTGCCAACACCAAAAATCCGAGAAGTCGTGTCACAACCAGTCATGGCATGGATGAATATCAACTGAGAACACATGTCATGTCCGAGGATTTCTTTTAGACGGTTGATGTCATACACTTTAAAACTGCCATCAGCTTTGGACTTGTCTATGACTTGTTTATGAGCCTTGCAGCTGTCTCAAGTATTGCTCTCTTCTGCGAATCTTCATCAGCTTCTTGGTTTGTGCTGTTGAAGTATGATCTGAGGATGTGTGACGTTTTCTCTCTCATTGTCACTATGTCATCTAAACCTTCTCCTTCTGCAATATATATGCAGTTCCCATACCGTTCCTTCAGCTGTCTTTTTAGGTATTGATTACCATAGGGGAGGGAATCGGCCTTAGACAAATACTCTTTCATTTTACACCTAAGGTCAGAAACAGTCAGCTGTTCTTCATCATTCGCTGCAAGGTATGCACACATTTTTGACATGGCTTGTTCTTGGTCCTCATATTTTGGCCTTCCAGATTTCCTCCGCTTTGGATCAGGATCTGTCTGAAATTGCAGGGGTATATGACGGCCACACCTGAAATGGCTGCTACAATCTTGATGATACACGCAGTCTGCAGCGTGTAGATCCCCATGATCGTATTCAATTCTACCTTTGACCTTGAAAGACCACTCATCTTGCCGGTTATCACAGCATAGCAATATTTTCTTTGCAAAGATATCAGTTTTCACGTAACTATAGTCTGCACTTCCTTCCTGAACACTAGTGCCGCAGAAAAGGCAATCAGTTTTGCTATTGAACGGACCTTCAGAAACCCTAGTACTCCTTTTTGTGGTACTGGATTCACCACTCCGTTTCCTCTTTAAATGAAGATCAATTTCAATACTGTTTGTGTACATTTTGCGACAGTTCAAATGCACTTTACAGCCAGCAGTCACAGCAATGGTGTCACCTCTCCGAACACTAGCTTCATTGATCCCATCAGCACCCTTTTGGCGAATCTTGCCTACATCACCTCCATCTTCCAATTTGCCTTGACAAATGGGACAGATCTGGTCACTGCAGGATGCACTCATCTTGTACCTTGAAGAAAAAAAGAAGAAATTAATACACGTATGATTAGTGCCTTTACAAAATCATAACGAAATGCAAATAGCCTCTAGAATGGTCAATATATGGAAAGTAACCACCTAACCCCCCAAAATTAGTACAAAACTCTGACTTCCAAATTATTTTTGTTTCCTGAAGATGCCACTGACAGTTAACTGAGAGTTAACTGTGACAAAATTTGAATATACAACACATGGAATTTTCCACACCCTTGAATATACTCAAATTGCCAAAAAGCCACCCTTTTGGGTGGCACACGGACACAGTCCTACTACCCTGGACACATGGAGTGCCCCCCCCCCCCCCCCAAGGCTATAGCTGGGAAAAGTTGTGTACATTTCTTTTGGAAATGTCTAAAAAATATGGATTTTGTTTATGCATACATGTACCAAATAATATACTTATTCCTTTTGAGATGAAAATAAATTGTTTGTCAGATTTTTCAGTCCCCCCACACATTACACTCTTATCTCCAATCTGAAACACACACTTGGTTCATTAGCTGGTGAGTCGGAGGATGACGATGAATAGCGACTAACTGTATAAGACAACAAATACCTAATGGGCTGGTAAACCTGGCTTACTGGATTACCTGATTACTTTGTGCTTATTTAAGTAATTTTGATGATTTCCTGGGTGCCTTAAACCTAGGTATACACACTGAAAAAATCTCTCTAGGTTGACTACTATTCGACAGAGCCATTTTAGTGGATCAGGATGTCACCTTGGGATGCCATCTTGGACTTGTCAATAAATAATTAACTGATGGTAATTTTATTGATTCAATTGAATTCCTTGGGCCCTAAAACCTAGGATTAGACACCAAAACCAACTTTGTAGGTTGAATAATAATTGAGATATGGCCATTTTAAGCTCCGGGCGGCCATCTTGGATGCCATCTTGAAAATGACCCCTTTCCGGAGGTCAGATGTTACTAGATTTTTAGTATGTTATTTAGCATGCCCAATGGTACCAGAATCCATTGAAAAAGCTTTTGTATCAATTTCTTTGGGGTTCAACCATATATTGACCCCTCTCCAACAGGCATTTAAGGCCATTTTCCCTGCTAGAGCAGGGGTTAGCCTTGCGGTCCCCATGACAATCTTCTCCATGTTGCCCTATTTTCTGCATCTCCCCTTGTTAACCCCCTTGCCCGCATTTCTTCTTCCACCATCTTTAGCCAAGTCTTTTTCAGTCTTCCTCATCCTCTACTTCCTTCTACATTCATTTCCATCACTCTTCTCAACCAGTCACTTTCATCCTTCCTCAACACATGACCAAACCATCTCAACATGTTCCTCTTCACATAATCAATCACAGGCTCTATTCCCATCATCTTTTGCAATTCATCATTTGTCTTCCTCTCTCTCAACGATACTCCGCACATCCACCAAACCATTCACATTTCCACCCCTTCCAGCCTTTGTTGCTGCTCTACGTTCATTACTCATGTCTCGCTCCCATAAATCATAACACTTCTCACACATGCAGCATACACCTTTCCCTTCAGCTTCAACGACACTACCCTCCTCGTCAGCACGCCACTCAGTTCCCGAAACTTCTTCCATGCACATCTCACTCCAGCAACCGTTGCCGAGTCTGATCCACCTTCTCCATTCAGCATGTCTCCGAGGTAGCAAAATGTTTTCACACCTTCCAGCTTCACGCCGTCTCCAAGATCCAACTCAACATTTCCTCCATCTGCAGCTCCCTCTGTGCACACCTTACATTTGAATGTAGCTGCCACACTGGTTAATGACCCTCTCAGACCACTACATTTTTGATGAACCCACTCATCTTTATTATTATCTTTATCCTTAATTCATATTTATTTGAATTATGGAGTCCTCCAAAGATGATCACAAATTTATACTCTTTGCAAATTAAATTGTATCATCTTTTGCAGAATTCACAGAGGTTAGTCAAAGGAAATAACAAGAGTTTAACCTGTGTTGAGAGAAATTCACATTTTGTCATATGATATTCATGGCCCTTCATTCATGGCGTCTCGCTGCCGACGCTAACTGGTCTCGGGCCTCACTGCCAGTCTTACCATTGCAGGGGATTTTGATGATAAAATGGAATGTTATTTATATCATAAAAAAGTGTCATCAATAACTTCGAAGAATCAAGTTGTTGATCATATCTTTTACATGTCAACAAACATGCCTAATTATATAAAGTTGGTTTGTTTAATTGGTTATTTTGATATTACAAAATGTCCCCAATTGCGTAATTGTGTGTAATATGTGTAAATAAGCAAATATAATGAAAAACTGCACGCTGCATTGTCAATATAATGTCACTATATCAGAAATTTAAACCAATGGCTGCCATCTTGGAAATGGCTGCCATTTTGAATTTTTTTGAGTGGCCCCATGTCCAAAATTAATCAGTATGCGGTGGTCAACCACTGTGTCAAATTTGCTACTTTAAAAAACCCCACAACGGTTTCACCTATTCTGCCGGACTATTATGCCTCTGTGGCCACAGAGAGGAATTTTCCACAGTTGCTGCCGATTGGTCCATAGTTTATTGTCACCCAGGAATCCAACTGCGGAGCCTCCAAATGATAGGGTTTTGACCACATGAGTAAAAGTTTATACTGGACTACCAAAAGCCTTCCGTGCTTAAAGAAGGAGGTGTTTTGGTTTTTATAAATTTAAAAGTTCTAAGTTTTTTTGTTCAATTTTGTGTATTTAATTCATTAGGAGATTGAAGGCCCTTTTAAGAAAATAACAACGTTGTTGATTGATCATTGTAAGTGACCACATCATGTAACAATGTTGCAACAGGTAATGTGAGTCTGTGTTTTCACTAAATGATGAATGACAATCAGAAATGTAGTCAGACAAAGCCATAAGTTGTCAGGTACTTGTAAAGTATGATAATAAACCCTGACAACTGTGAATAGCAGTATCAGACAGAGAGCACCTCACCGCTGCTTGGGCAATTTCGACCAAAATCTATTATCTGAGAAAAGAAGTATCAACTGATAATTTCTGATCAGTGTTGTTTTACCTGTATTATTTATTTTATTTTCAGGCACATGGGGGAATTATTGTAGTTCTTCTGTTAGAAAATATGTTTGGGAGTTTTGTTTGTCGTTGTTTGTTTGTTTTTGGATAAAATGACTCCATGGACATAGTTTGAGTGGGAGTTTGAGAAAACAAATTACGTAGATTGTACACATGGTTTATACTCTTATTTATGCATTGAAGAGATTGATTGTGAGATTTTGTTGACTCAACATGAGCACTGTATTTTTGCTGCAGCGTACGCGCCGCACAGCCTGTATTAAATAAGTCATTACATACAAAATAAACAGATGAGGCTCCTGAAAAAGGTACTGCACTTGTTTTTATTGGCGCTGAGGAAGCGCCTTTAGCGATTGACTTCCAGCCAGTGTAACGCTAATTCCTGTCACAGGAATTCTGAGATCATATAAGTGGGCGTGGCAGTTCCTGATTGGTTCGTGTTGGGGAACGCCTTCTCGCTGCCGACGTGACGTAAATTCGCGCACGCGCACTGGTGATTGGCGCTGAGGAAGCGCCTTTAGCGATTGACTTCCAGCCAGTGTAACGCTAATTCCTGTCACAGGAATTCTGAGATCATATAAGTGGGCGTGGCAGTTCCTGATTGGTTCGTGTTGGGGAACGCCTTCTCGCTGCCGACGTGACGTAAATTCGCGCACGCGCACTGGTGAAGCTTACTCGATCTTACTCGATCCCATATTACATGTACTTTCATTGCATACAAATTATACTTCCTCCTAGAAATTCCATGCCCGAACCTCAGCGCAATCCAAGAGGATTCACTTGTTTCATGTGAAAATATTTTAATTTCTATTTTATGTGAAATTGCTGAAATTCACCCAACTGGCACCATGAGTGTACCAGAATGGATTTTCATGCACAACGCAAATGCACTGTACAACATGACGAAACCATCACAGGCCTTGTGAAGATAGGCCTCATCGATCGATGCAGCAGTATGTTGTTTATACACTGCCCAAATAATTATGTGGCATTCTTTCAAGCAGAGATTTTACCGTCGAGGTTACGCAGGTCCTAGCTATTATTTCCAACTATTTTTTCTTAATCAGTATTTATAAAACCCATGTCATTATAAAGGTATTTGTTGACGAATTCTGGGAATATCGCGACAATTTGAAAGAAAACACCCGTCGTTATTTATTTGGAAAGATGTGTACACAGCATAAAGTTGTGGCTAAAACTATTGGCACCCTTGCACTTTTTTCAAATAATGCACCATTTCTTCCAGAAAATTGTTGAAATAAAAAAATATTTGGTCTCCACATATGTATTTCTTTGTTTGCAGTGGAACAAAACAAAAAAGCTGAAAAAATTACTAAATCTTAGCTTATTCCGCACAGGAATCCTAAAATGGCCCGGACAATATTATTGCCATCTTTTAGAGGTTGTTAAAAAAAATTAGATTTCAAGCAGGTGATTCTCCTTTACTTTGGGATTGAACACACATATGCTGAGTTTCAGGTGCCTGCAAAATAAAAATCACTCATTCAACCAGTTTGAATGGAGTAAAGGAGTCATTCTGCTATTTTGTGTCACTGTGTGTACCGCAAAGAGCATGGAGAAAAGAAAGAAAACCAGAGAATTGTCTGAGGAAGTCAGACACAAGATTGTAGCCAAGAAGGGACAATCGCAAGGCTACAAGTCCATCTCCAGAGACCTTTATGTTCCTGTGTCCACCATATGCAATGTTATCAGGAAGTTTAAGGCCCATGGCACTGTAGCCAACCTCGCTGGACGTGGTCGCAAGAGAAAACTTGATCGAAGATTGCAGCGAAGGATTGTTCGAATGCTGGAGGAAGCACCTCGATCAACTGCCAAACATATTCAAGCTGACCTTCAGACACAAGGTACGACAGTTTCAACTCACACTATCCGTCGCCAACTCAATGAAAGGGGTTCTATAGTAGGAGACCCAGGAAGATCCTACTGCTGAGAAAGCCAAACTGGAGTTTGCCAAAACACACCTAAACAAGCCAAAATCCTTCTGGGAGAATATCCTGTGGACAGATGAGACCAAATTAGAGCTTTTTGGTGAAGCACATCATCTCTATGTTTACAGGAAACAAAGTGAAGCCTTCAAAGAAAAGAACACCTTCCCTACAGTTAAACATGGAGGAGGTTCAGTGATGTTTTGGAGTTGCTGTGCTGCCTCTGGCACTGGGTACCTTGAATATGTGCATGGCATCATGAAATCAGGAGATTACCAAGGCATTTTGGAGTGCAATGTTCAACCAACCCAGTGTAAGACATCTGGGTCTCCGTCGAAGGTCATGAGTCTTGCAGCAGGACAATGACCCCCAAACACACTTCAAAAATCACCCAGGAATGGTTCAAGTCAAAACGTTGGACTGTTCTGAAATGGCCAGAAATGAGTCCAGATCTAAACCCATTGAACACATGTGGGGAGATCTGAAAACAGCAGTTGGGAGAAGGCACCCTTCAAATCTGGGAGAACTGGAGCAGTTTGCACAAGAAGAGTGGGCAAAACTGCCAGTAGAGAGCTGTCGAAAGCTCATTCATGGCCAGAGGAAGTGCTTGACTGCAGTTATTTTGTCCAAAGGATGTGCTACCAAATATTAAGTCCACGGTGTCAATCATTTTGTCAATGCCATTTCTATTTATTTTCTGATTAAAAGGATATATTTAGTTCTGAATCAAAAACAAAGGTTCTGTAATATTAACAGTGAAATAAAGAATTGTGGAGACCAAATACTTTAGACAATTTCAACTTATTTTTAGAGAAAATTGTGAGTTATTTGAAAAAAAGTGCAAGTGTGCCAATATTTTTGGCCACGACTGTATGCAACACGAAGAAGATAACTGGTCTCGGGCCTCATTGTCACATGACCGCTGCAATTCCATGAGGTTTCCACACTTCTCGTGGGATTGAGAACTAGACATGCGACAGTGACGGGCCATAACACGTATGAGCCATTCCAATCGTGCTTTCTGTGACATCAGTGATGTCATGAAATAGGGGGAGGGGTGGGGGGTGGAGGTGAGGTCGTTAAATATTCCACTGTTTCGATGTGGGAATGCACGTTTGCTTTTAAGAGTGGGGTGAGGAGCGGAGGACAGTATTGAGGTTGGAGGGGGGGGGGGCGAAGAAAGGACAGAGTTGGGAGGGAGAGGTCGAGGCTTTGCAGTTGTGGTGGGGGGGGGGTGGTGATTGAGGAGTAATGGTGAAGAGGTGAGAGGGGGTTGAAGGCTTGGAGTGTGGAGGGTATTGACACCTTATCGTTGAGAGTGGGAGTGTGAGGACTTGAGGTTTGGGAGTTGGAGAGTGGGGGGAGGGGGGGTGCGTTGAGGAGTAATGGTGAAGAGGTGAGAGGGGGGTTGAAGGCTAGGAGTGGGGAGGGTATGGACACCTTATGGTTGAGAGTGGGAGTGTGAGGACTTGAGGTTTGGGAGTGGGGGGGTTGGGGGGTGGGGTGGGGAGAGTTGACGACTTGTAGTCACATTTCACATTGCGGACTGGTGGGACGGACTTCCCCAGGACCGCATCAGACGCCTGGTACAGATCATGCGTCAGAGGTGTACAGCCTGCATCACAGCTCAGGGAGGACACACACGATATTGAGGACTGCTGTCATTCTGTCCTTGCCTATTAGGAGTGTTGCGTCCATTCCTCTGTCATTTTGTTTTGACTGTATTCAGGTGCGTGCCTTTGTGTTGCAGTGCTGTGACTTTTGTTGCACCACCCCTTGTGATGTTCATGCTTTTTGCTTCTTTGTGATTGAGGCAACCTCTTACTTATTGACATGTGTTTCGTAAAGATTGCTGAACTTACCTCTGTGTTCAAATATTTTTCATTTTTGCATGGAGGATTTCAATGAGTGTCCTTCTAAAGATTTGATAAGTTTATTTTGATGTTGAGTTTACATGTGTACATATATATATATATATATATATATATATATATATATATATATATATATATATATATATATATATATATATATATATATTGTTACAGACGCGGCTTTTAGATGTTATATTGACCGAGCGGTGGTGTATTTAACCGCGTCCGAACAGTTACTCCCCGATTAAAACCCGATTTCACCCGACGTTGACCAGATCGCCCCACGGATATTCAATCGGGAAATCTCTAAAGCGATCGCAAGAGAATGAAAAAGAAGAAGAAGAATACGGAGGAAGAACAGATTTATTATACACACACAAGCAAAGGATGGAAGAAACAGTGACACAGCGAATCCTTAACTTACACTATTCGTTTTTACTTAGCCCCAAGACAACGAGCAGGACAGGACGTTCACACTTACACAGGGGTGGTTCAGGCAGGTAAGGCTTGAGATGGAGGCAAGGTCGGGAGGCCGCCGGTCGCAATTCCTCGCGGTTTTGGCGGGAAACCCTCCGTCGCGTATCCACTGCGGGAGACGCCACGCGCTGGTTCGGCACACCTGCTCCTCTTCTTGGGGCGGGGCCGTCTCCCTCCTTTCAGCGCGTCTCTCCAAAGCTGGTCTCCTTGCCGAGTACCTCTCCTCTTTGGCTTGGAGCGTTTCGCATCTCACCGCCTCTCTTTGGTGCAGCCTAGTTGCTCCTCTCCAGCTCATCTCTCATCTGCACTCCCTTGCAGTCGCTTTTATCACCTCCGGCGGAATTAAGCCGCCGGCTCCGAGGGCACGCCTACCGGGTCACTCACCGCGGTGTTGATTGGCTGTTAGGGCCGGTTCACTCCTGCCCTCTTCTGACGAGGTGGAGACACGCCTTTCTTCTCCAACCTTACCTCGTGGCCAATGGTGGTTTGAAGAAAACCAGCCAAAATGCGGAAGGCAATTGGAAGGGAGGTTTTGGGGAAATTGGAAGGGCCTACGCTTATTTTGTTTGATACAATGCAAAGTCAATCTAGTGGAAAACACATACTTAGCCTACATGGAATAAGGAAATACACTATTTAAAAGATATATCGTGACCTGCGTGTATGTTCTATGAAATTAATTAGGAGGACGGCTGCGACCATTATTTACATTACCATGATGTTACCATACCAAAACCATACTCTTCACATCCGTTACCCTTCCTCCAAAATTGTTACACTCCTCAAAACCCGTTACACTTCTCAAAACCCGTTATACTTCTCAAAATCGTTACACTGCACCCTCCTTTCTTCAGGCACGTCCTCGGGCCTACTAGACTTAACTGAGTGTGACATGTAGGTGTAATTCCCTCTACAATTAACCTGACCCTGAGTGTGACAATTTTAAAACACAAATAAGTATGTCCCCCTATTGCATTGCATCCTGTCTAACAGACTCAAGCCCACAGCTAACCGAATTACGGAATTATTCTGAAACTATACATTTACGGTGGGGAGCATTATTTACAATGACGTGATTTCTTATTTACAACGCAACCCAGGACCTGTGTGTTTTTTTTTTCTTTTCTTTTTAGGGAACAAGAGAAAGAAATTCCTGTTGGGAGGGAGGAGACAGCACGCATTGCATCGATGCACCAGTACCAATACCACCAAAGCACCCAAAAGCACCCAAAAGCACCACAAGCACCACAAAGCACCACTCGGTGCGCAGTCACCATGGTTCATAATAAACACAACAAAACAACTGGTGGTGGTCTTCTCCTTCTCTGCTGGGCCGATGTTCTTCCCGACGTCTTCTGGCTTCATGCGGCCTATTTGGACATACTAAAAAAAAAGCACAACTTGCGTCCATTTTTATTTAGGGCCTCAGGGGCCAACTAAGGGTGGTCCACCTGTTTGGCATAGGTGCCACCTTACCGAGGTCCGCAAGCAAGATTCCCTGGCCACTATGGCCGGTCTCCAACAGAGGTGCTCTGCCCCAGAACCTGGGGTCCATCAAGTGGTACTTGGCCGCCGAACAGCGGTCCATAAAGTGGTACATCAACGCAATGCGTGCTGGTTCTGGGAATCTCGGGCGCACAATGGCCACCTCACGCACGCTCCCCTCGGCACCCAATGGCGCACAGGTCATGTGGGAGACAAAAGAAAGACAATTGAGCGAGGGGTAAGGTCACAAGGGTACACGTCAAACAAGGCAATGCAAGGTGAAATGCGTACGGAGGGCGAAGTGAGAAAGCTCGTCCCTACCGTACGTCACCCCCCTGTCACCTACACTACCCTTGCTCTTACCCCATATTTACAAAATCTACCCATTTACAAATTCGTCACTACTGTCACGTCTTCCCCATATTTCCCTTATACCAAATTCGTCCCCACAATCCCTTTACTTCAAAATTTGCCATCACCAAATTCATCATCAATCCTCATAAGGAGGCAGAGATGGAACATCAAAGCACAATGTCCCACCCACGTCATGATGCGTCTCACAATCCAAACATTTGCATCATAAAAAATAATCAAAACATGGCATGGTGTGGAGTACCTGTCACCTCAGGTGAGTGGATGCAGATGGTGCGAGGAGATCCTTCATCCTAACTATCCTCTAAATGACTTTAACACACTTTACACTACCCGGGGTCTTTCCCTGCCAATCCATTGGCCAACTTACACTATGGGTTCTAATAACCAATTCCCATTGGCCAAACTGTGGTGCTCCTCAATTTTGGGGTCTCACTCCCCCGATTCATCTCCCGGTGCTCTAGCACAATTTCTGGGCTGCGACGTGTACCTCTCCCAACAGGTCTACCCACCTGCACACCTCCACCACTGTAGTTGCCACCCGAGCTTACTTAGCTCCTCACCCTAACCTATCTAACTGGGGGCAGCCCCTCTCCTGGCTCTGTCACCCCTTGGTGCCCTCTGGCACTGGGCTACCCGGGTCCGTCCTCCGGATCCTCGGGCCCCATCCACACAACTACTACCGGCTCCCAGAGCCCACCTGCGGCCTCACCTGGCCGACATCCTTACAGTGGTGGAGTGCCCAAACCAACTACACACACTAACAGGCTACACGCCCAGCCATTTCCACAACACCAACGCACCCATCCACATACCATTCTGTCACCCGCACCACAGATGCCAATATCCAACTACAATTTACCTATACCCTCTACCTAACACTTACACTACCCGCCCCGGGTATCCGTGATGGGGGTCCACTCTTCCCCCATTCACACCTTCGCACCATCCACTCCACTCCACAATTTCCACCATACCCACTCCACGACCATCCATTGGCCAATACTCCATACCATTTATTCCATACACCTGTCCTCCATTCACCTGTCGTTGCACACCTGTGCAATCTCACCTGGTGCCACCTGCACCCTCCTTTCTTCCTGGACCATTTGGTCAACACAACACGCAATCACCACTACTCCCTCATACACTGCTCCACACACCTGTTCAGTTGCACACCTGTGCAATCACACCTGTTCCATTCTCACCTGTTCAATCCTCACACACACGGCATCATCTCAGCTAACTACTCCCCTCTGAAACTTGCGCTTCCCAGTCGTCCCTTTAAACTATTGCGCTCCCACGTCATTATAATCCACACTAATCTACCTGTGTCCCCACTACAGGTATCAGTCACTAACTAACCTTAACGTTACCTAATGTCAATCTCTTCTCGATCCCTATCATTATCCAAGCCCTCCCTGGCTCGGTTGTCATAGCCACCCCATAAACTATTGCGCATTTGCCCCCACCTGTGAGGGATGGTGGATTTGCCATCCCACCACATCGGGGGTCTCTCACTACCAATTTCGCTCGTCCAAATCCAGCAATTCAAAAATTTTCCATTTACTGCCAATTCTATTCACTTTTCTAAATTTCGTTTTAAATCACTATCACTATCACCATCACCCGTCTACTTATTACATCCTCTCGGTGCGCCAATTCACATCTACAGCCCGGCTTCGTACAGCCGAGCACTGAACGCGGATTCTTTTGTGCTGGCGGCTGGATGCGTCCCGCATTCGGGGCAGGGACGGAGGCTTACCCGGGCCGAGATCCCATGCACCACCTCGGCGTGAAGCCATCCAATGTCCCGATCTCGACCTGCCGGCACGTCTCAATAGAAAGTGGTCGCCATGACGACCCTTCCTATCGGGCGGCCCGCTCCGCCTAGTGGAGCCCGGACGCGGCCGCTCCACGCGAGGCCCAGCGTGGATCGCGCACGGCGGTCCTTTCGAACCCGCCGTGGCTCGGATCTCCGCTGGTTCTCGCGGCACGCGAAGCCCGGCACGCACCGAGGGCCCGATCCGGCTAAAAGTCGACCTAACCTTTAACCCGGTTACCGTCGACGCTTCACCTGCAGGCTTACATGCATACGCTACCTCTTTCTTGCTCATACATGCAGCCGTTCCCATTCTCCTCGTACCTTTTCTTTCACACCTCGGTACACTCACTCCGCTCACCGACTTGGTCACACACCTGACCACCGAACACTTTGGCACACATTCGTTGCTCGCACACCTCACCAATACACCGCTTCGCGCCCCCTCCTCGGTCACCTCCTTTGTGACAATCACAGGTGTGCTCTCACCCGCACACCCAACCACGTGTCTCACTACCAATTCCAGCGTGCATTCCCACTCACGCTCTACCATTCCAGGTGTGCATCCTTCCATCCCAGGTGTACATCCTCGCTCACCTATCACAACCAGCTCACGCTCCGTTTCACTCTCACTACTCTCACCTCCACTCTCAGTCGCGCACTCACCCTTACTCTTGACAGCATGCGCTTTCCCCATGCACCCGTTCGTTACACACCTTTCTCGCGCATCCTCCCGCGCACACTTCTTCGTTACTTCCTCCGTAACACTCACCACAGGCATGCATTCTCCCTTACTCTTGACAGCATGCGCTTTCCCCATGCACCCGTCCGTTACACACCTTTCTCGCGCGTCCTCCCGCGCACACTTTTTCGTTACTTCCTCCGTAACACTCACCACACCGCGCTTCCCTGTGCTCCCTCGCACACGCGCTTTGACCAATTCACTCTTGACGGCACACTCACTCCTCGGCGTGCACTTTTTCCTCACACACCCCATGGTCGGACATTCTCGCACACCCCTTTTTTCGCACACCTGACCTGTCACACACTTCACCAACGGCCTTTCACGAACACCCGGATCCAAACCAATCCCCAAGCCGACTGAATCTCCCCTCACATCATGTACATTGCCACTCACCTCCGTACCTCGTCGCACCTTCTCTGCCACCTGCAAACTTTTTATTTGGTTAGTGAGCACCGCATCATGATTTGAACACAGACCTTGTACACATTCCATCACCTCCTCCCGGATTTCTCTCTTAGTTTCCGTCCGTCCCTTCTTAATTTCACTCACCTCTTCTCCCACTTCCTCTAATTTTTGTTTAACCTCTTTTATTTCCCGGTGCGTCTCCTCAAGTTCGTCCTCTAAGGCTACCGTGACCGTTTCTACGTGCGTCCTTACCTCCCGGTCCTTCGTCTCCATTGCTTCTGTCACCTCTTCCACCCTCATTGTCAGTTCCTCCCGTACCATCTGACATTGCCTCTGCGTCGCTATTAATTCGTTTTTAATTTCTTTTTGTGTCGCCTTTAACCCTCCTAGTACCGCAGTGTTCTTTTGAACCTGCTCCACTAACTTAGTTTGTCCCTCTGTCAGCTGCTCCACCTCCTCCGTCAGATCTTCTATTCCCCCCTGTAACTTTGCCGTATTATTTCTCACCTCTTTCTCTATACGCTTTTCGCCTCGCTTTACCTCCTCGCGTAGCCCCGAGACCTCCTCACTCACCCCTCGTCGTATTTCCTCCATCTGGTTCCCCATCTGTTCGATTTCCCGGGCGGATTGTTCCCCCATTTCCCGCAATTTGTCCTCCATCCTATTTTCTAACCCCATTAACCCATTTTTCACCCCCTCTAACTGATTCTCTTGAGCGGCCATTCTGTTTTCTACCCCCATTAACCCATTTTTCACCCCTTCTATCCCATTGTCTAATCCCTCAAATTTCTTGTCTAACTCCTTAAAATTATTGTCTAACCCCTCACTGGTACCCCTCGCTTCGTCCCTCATTACCCCCATTTGCTCACTCTGAGCCCTTGCTTCGTCCCTCATTACCCCCATCATTCTGCTTTCCATTTTCGCACTATCAGCCCTTGCTTCCTCCCTCATTTTCTCGCTATTCTGGGCCATAAGGGCCTTCATTTGTATAAAAAAAAGGTTCAAATCCATTGGCATCTCCGGTTCGACTACCGCGACCATGGGCGTGGCTAAATGTGGCGCCGCTGTAATCACGTGCGCTAGAGCGCCATTTTGTGCACCTGAAATTCCCGCAACCACATTGCCATTTTCCTCCTCCCTTTCTTCCACATACATTTCCCCTGGTTCCTGGGTTACCCCTAACCCGTCTATCTCCCCCACCGACATCCGATCGCCTTGATTGTCCATGGCGCGATCTAAAAATTCGGGTTTTATAAAACACAATTTCGTCCGCTTTATAATTTTGAGCGCGTGCAGCGCGCTCCGGGTCGATCTCACTCCCCGACACCAATTGTTACTCTAATAGTACAATTGGTGTTCCAAAATTTGGGCCTAACAAATTTAGTCCCAGGTTCGAATCCCACCTCCTGACAACCAATTGTTACAGACGCGGCTTTTAGATGTTATATTGACCGAGCGGTGGTGTATTTAACCGCGTCCGAACAGTTACTCCCCGATTAAAACCCGATTTCACCCGACGTTGACCAGATCGCCCCACGGATATTCAATCGGGAAATCTCTAAAGCGATCGCAAGAGAATGAAAAAGAAGAAGAAGAATACGGAGGAAGAACAGATTTATTATACACACACAAGCAAAGGATGGAAGAAACAGTGACACAGCGAATCCTTAACTTACACTATTCGTTTTTACTTAGCCCCAAGACAACGAGCAGGACAGGACGTTCACACTTACACAGGGGTGGTTCAGGCAGGTAAGGCTTGAGATGGAGGCAAGGTCGGGAGGCCGCCGGTCGCAATTCCTCGCGGTTTTGGCGGGAAACCCTCCGTCGCGTATCCACTGCGGGAGACGCCACGCGCTGGTTCGGCACACCTGCTCCTCTTCTTGGGGCGGGGCCGTCTCCCTCCTTTCAGCGCGTCTCTCCAAAGCTGGTCTCCTTGCCGAGTACCTCTCCTCTTTGGCTTGGAGCGTTTCGCATCTCACCGCCTCTCTTTGGTGCAGCCTAGTTGCTCCTCTCCAGCTCATCTCTCATCTGCACTCCCTTGCAGTCGCTTTTATCACCTCCGGCGGAATTAAGCCGCCGGCTCCGAGGGCACGCCTACCGGGTCACTCACCGCGGTGTTGATTGGCTGTTAGGGCCGGTTCACTCCTGCCCTCTTCTGACGAGGTGGAGACACGCCTTTCTTCTCCAACCTTACCTCGTGGCCAATGGTGGTTTGAAGAAAACCAGCCAAAATGCGGAAGGCAATTGGAAGGGAGGTTTTGGGGAAATTGGAAGGGCCTACGCTTATTTTGTTTGATACAATGCAAAGTCAATCTAGTGGAAAACACATACTTAGCCTACATGGAATAAGGAAATACACTATTTAAAAGATATATCGTGACCTGCGTGTATGTTCTATGAAATTAATTAGGAGGACGGCTGCGACCATTATTTACATTACCATGATGTTACCATACCAAAACCATACTCTTCACATCCGTTACCCTTCCTCCAAAATTGTTACACTCCTCAAAACCCGTTACACTTCTCAAAACCCGTTATACTTCTCAAAATCGTTACAATATATATACAGTATATATATATATATATATATATATATATATATATATATAATTATATAGTCATCTTCTCTCTCTCGACCTCAGCACCTTTTGTTGCACCATCTGCACCACCACCGCCAGCACCTGATCATGTCGCCACCTGTATCGTCCTGCTGCCAATGCTACTGAGCATGCACTCAGTGCATGCTGCACCGTTCCCAAACCTCCACACAAATAACATCTCATCTCATCATATACAGTCACGTGAAAAAGTAAGTATACCCCATGTAAAGTGTTGACTTTTTCAACATATTTCAACATACAGCTATTTGATCTTCATTTCAACAATATTGATAGATAACGGTGATATAATATAACAAATATCATGAAACATTTACATTTTGTAGTCCATTGTATAATTTCAATAAACATAAATGCAAATTTCGCATGTGGAAAAAGTAAGTACACCCCTACATTTATCACTACTTGTAATAACTAAAATTAGAATCAGGTGCACCACCTCAGGTGCAAATGATTAGAACATCGTTAGAGAATATCTTAGAGGAACCTGTCTTATTTAAATCTCAGACATTTAGTTTGGTTTGCTCTTTGTTGTTGAAGTGTGTGGCGTCACCATACCTCGATCAAAAGAGCTATCTGAGGCCTTCAGAAAGAAGGTTATAGATGCCTACGAGTCTGGAAAGGGATTTTCAAAGATCTCCAAACAATTTGAAATCAATCATTCGACTGTCCGGAAGATCATCTGCAAGTGGAGAAGATTCCAAACAACTGCCAACTTGTTCAGGCCAGGCCGCCCCAGCAAGTTCAGCCCGAGAGCAGACCGCAAGATGCTGAAAGAAGTCCCCAGAATGTCATCACGGGACCTACAGGTAGCTCTTGCCACTGTTGATGTCAAAGTGCACGAGTCTACCATAAGAAAGAGGCTGCACAAATTTTATCTACATGGGAGGTGTGCCAGGAGGAAAGCTTTGCTGTCCAGAAAGAACATCAGGGCAAGACGAAAGTTTGCCAATGAACACCGAGGCAAAGACCAGCACTTCTGGAACAATGTGCTCTGGACAGATGAGTCAAAGGTAGAGCTATTTGGCCACAGTACCAGAAGACATGTTTGGCGAAAACCCAAGACAGCATTTGACCACAAGAACCTGATACCAACTGTAAAGCATGGTGGTGGAAATATTATGGTTTGGGGCAGCTTTGCTGCATCAGGGCCTGGGCATCTCACCATCATAGAATCCACTATGAATTCTTAATTGTACCAGAGGGTGCTTGAGGATAATGTGAGGCCATCTGTCGGAAAGTTGAAGCTCAACAGATAGTGGACTTTGCAACATGACAATGACCCTAAACATACCAGTAAATCCACCAAGGAATGGCTGAAAAAATAAAATTGGAGGGTTCTGGAAAGGCCAAGTCAAAGCCCGGATCTAAATACTGTCGAGATGTTGTAGGGGGATTTGAAACGAGCTGTGCATGCAAGAAACCCCTCAAACATCACACAGCTGAAAGAATTCTGCATGGAGGAGTGGGCAAACATTTCTCCCAGTCGATGTCAGAGACTGGTAGACAGTTATAAGAAACGCCTACTTGAGGTTGATTCTGCCAAAGGGGGCAATACCACCTATTAGAGGCAAGGGTGTACTTACTTTTTCCACAGAAGGAAATGGCATCTCTGTTAATTGTTTGTTGAATAAATTATTGCAAAGTCAATTTGTCATTGTTTTTTGTTCAATTAGATCAGCTTTATCTGTAGATACTGTTTAAATGAAGATCAAATAGCTGTATGTTGAAATATGTTGAAAAAGTCAAAACTTTACATGGGGTAAACTTAATTTTTCACGTGACTGTACATAGGTATTAATATATATTGTTACGTTTATGGATTATGGGATGGGGGTGGTTGGGGTGGGGAGAGTTAAGGACTTGTAGTCACATTTCACATTGCATGGATGGTCTACGGTTAGTACATACAAATTTAGCCTTATTTAATGTCGTCGCATTTGACTTGATTTTGTTTATGAACACAACTTTAAATTTTTAACATGTAAACTTGATTATGAATTGTGATGAATATCAGCAAAAACTTCCAGACGATGATAAATGTAGATAAATTTGTTTTTCAGATGGAGAATCAGCGTATTTTTGTATGACTTGTAATACCACCTTTCACCAGGAGCGGTGCTATACAATACACATTTGCATCGTGAGAATTGCGGTCCTGAACTGCCAGACGATGATTTTTTTTGTTTCCTCTTAAAAACTTTTCAGGCACTGAGTACAACCACCATTTTTAAACCCATTCCAGCCAGCAGTTCAGGAGTGCATAAAAGTCAGACACACAAACAAATACACAGAGACTTTTCGAATTATAAATACTATATTAAGTTCAGTCATCTGACATTGTCTCAGAGTATAATCCAAAGTGTTTTTTATATATATCATACATTGATGACCATCTTGCTAAGATAAAGTATTGAGGTGCCTTCCATCAATATATCTTACCATCCGGCACCCACTTAATGCCATCCATTAGCAGAGGAAGAATCGGGGTTCTAGGACACATTAAATTTAACATTGAAGTCAATGGGGAACATTATGGAAACTTATGGACTCAAACCCCCTCTCCTGAAAAATGACACCCTTTTTCTCCCTCTTTTAACTTATTAACTCTCCCCATTTTTCATTATATTCGTACAGAGACCCAACGAATATTTGTGTTTAATTTTTAGGTAATAGCTTAATTTTCTTAAAAGCAGAATCACCATCTAAAATATTGATAAATATTATGTTAGAATTTGCTTCTAGATGTCGCTGTTCAGATAATATGAAACGATAAACCTCTCTTAACGACCTCATCTAACCCCTTCCCGAACCACATATCATTTTGAGATTATAGTAAATTATTTTCCCATAGATTTCTTGGCACCATCAAAGTTTTCAGTCTACTCAAGGATGTTGCCTCTAAGAGCCTCTAACTTATTCGTATTTAAATTTTTTCGCTTATTTGTTTTATTTACCTTTACCCCCGTTATTTCTTATAAGAAATAACATGATTGTGATATTTTTCACATTCATGATGTTCCCCATTTTAATACCAAGGTTGTTGTTTTCTCCACTCTTTGGTTTGGTTAATGCTTGGTTCTATCATTTATATATCAGTAAAAAAAGGTGGCGGTAGCCCGTTAAAATTCCTAACCCCCCCCCCCCCTTTTATCTTAACACTTATGGTTATCACTTATATTTATCTTAACACTTATAACCATAAGGGAGGCTATGAATTCCATTTTCTAAAATAAACCTCTTATTATCAAAAGCTCCAAGAGCTTTCTAGTGGGGCGGCTTAGCCCAAATATTCAAAAGAATTGTGCATTTTGTGATACAAGCACCAAATTTGGCACAAATGTACATTAATATGTTGCGAACATTTTCAGATATTGGGCCACTTGAAATTCCGTAATTTTTTTTTCAAATTTTTTCAAATTTCGTAATTTCAAATTTTTCGGGTGACACTGTCACAATTTCGGTCTTCGAGGCCGGCCGATATAGTGGGGCGGCTTAGCCCAAATATTCAAAAGAATTGTGCATTTTGTGATACAAGCACCAAATTTGGCACAAATGTACATTAATATGTTGCGAACATTGTGTGGTCAGCAATGAAGACGAGAGTCTGAATTACATGTATGCAAAAGACCTTGTGAACCAGTGAAGCAAATACACGGGTAAGCATGAATTAAATCTAGGGCATGATATAATTTCCATGATGTTTACCTCTACACTCAATGGTGGAAGGAGGTAATGTTTTGATCCCAGCTTGTCTGTATGTCTGTTTGTCTGTTAGTCCACAAAATTCCAGACAAAGCTTGTAGTAGTGGTAGTTGTAGTGGTAGTGGTGATAACAGAAATTGTTATATAGAACTGAACTTATATTATTATTATATGCAGAAAATAACTTCATTTCTATATGCCCTGCAGTGGACAGGTTAATTGGTTTATGCACTGAAGGGGTCACCCTGGTGTGCACTGCTGTGTTCTGCCTCACTGAGTTGTTCAGGTATGATGTACTCAGCACAAGCTTCCGGTCGGCCCGGAGGTGGGGGTGCGGGGCCTGTCACGGAACGTCAAAACAAACGGCCTGCCGGGGCCGCCCAAAAGTCGGGCGTGAGGGGCGCGTCCACTAATGGAACGCCTCTCGCTTCCCAGATCGAGGGCCACGTGGTCAGGAGAACCTCGTCCCTTCCGGTCACACTTTGCCTATCGGCCGGCCTCGAAGACCGAAATTGTGACGGTGTCACCCGAAAAATTTGAAATTACGAAATTTGAAAAAATTTGAAAAAAAAAATTACGGAATTTCAAGTGGCCCAATATCTGAAAATGTTCGCAACATATTAATGTACATTTGTGCCAAATTTGGTGCTTGTTTCACAAAATGCACAATTCTTTTGAATATTTGGGCTAAGCCGCCCCACTATATGGATTGCTGCCTGATAGTTTGCACGTTGTATATGTTTGTGCAATGAATCCTTATTAGGTGGCAAACATTTCTCTACACATCCTTCTGTCTTGAACATCTGACACCTGGCCTGATTCACATCTTTGCAGTTAGTCTGGCCATAGAGTGCACAAGTGAACATCTCAAGTCCTGCATAGAGAGTTTCAGGAATCTCAAAAGCTGTTCCCAACTTCTCAAATGTGGAACAGTGCTCTTTACTTGCTATTAAGATTTTGGCAGCCTTCACTTTCCCCATACCATACAGGGCACTCACTGAGTCGCATCCAGAAAAGCAGTGAAATCCCACAAGAGCAGACCACACCTCCTTTTTTCTTTTTTTTCTTTTTTTGTATACTGAATCGAGGCTCGTGAAAGAGCTAACATTTACTTCACAAACAAATCAACCAGACAAACAAAATATACAAAAAGAGGGAGCGGAAAACAAGATGGGGAGAGAAGGGGAAGTGATGGAAGATTTGCTGGATGTCAATGTTACGTTTGCTCTTTCCTTTTCCAGTGTGGAAATATAGCTTAGCATCAATATCTTGGCAGAATGCAACGCACAACACAAACACATCTGTTTCTGGGCTGTTGATGATCACATGATCACTTGATCTGGCTGCAAATGCACTATGCAATAAAAGTCGCGTGTCCGCTTCTTTTTGATTTGTGAAGAGAAATTGAATGGCGACAACTTCGAGGTCTGTTTTCTTTTTATTCTGACGAAAAGCATGGCATTCACCCCCGTGTCCTACAATGAGTCTTACATCATCGATGACTTCCATTGCATTCTTGCACCAGTATTCAAAGAGGAACTGTAACAGATTCTCCTTATTCTGACCGCATGACAAAAACTTTGACCATTGTTTTGGTATCTTCTGTTCAGGAGAGAAAATTTTCATGACTTGCGTTCCTCCTACTGACCGTCTACTTCTCTCACCACATTTGATACTTTTGGTATGGTATCTGTCAGGGACAAAGTGCACCACTTTTGACTTATACACTTTGGCTTGTCTCACTAGGCATGAAAGTACCTGAACAGCAAACTGGCCAAATGTTGATGGTGGCTTGAGAACTTGAATCAGTGCCATGGCATCCCAAACCCATGTTGAACCACTTGGGATAGCATTGATGGTAGGAAGTGGGTCTACTGCTTTCTCCATGAAGTGTAAGAGCTTTGCTTTGTTGGTCTTGATGAGTGATCCATCATAGTTCGCAAGAGGCAATGGTAATGGGCCCAGTGAATGAGTTAGCATCTCCTCAATATCAAGCTTCCTAACAGTACCAATCACGATTAACCTAGCAAAAAGATTCCTGTCAGCCTTAAGAGCAATCTCCTTCCCCTTCACGTTTTATACTCTAGGCTTGCCTGTGTCTTTGAATGTCTTCAATTTCATCTTCTTGACGGGATCGTGAAAGCTGATGTCTGAGGCTTGAAGTCGTTTCTCACAAAAGGTCTGAAATGCTTCTTCTCCTTTCTCATAGGCTTTTTGGAGATCTTTCTACACCTGGGGTGATGCAACCTTCCCCGAGGTAATATGATATAGCTGATCAGATTCCAGAGAAGTATCAAAGGAATTTACCATGTTAATAATAGTATCCATGACACTTCTTACATCTTTCTCATCTCGTATTTTCCTTGTTTCATCCATAGTCAGGTTCACGATGTTTTTTCGTTCAAAATTTTGGTAGATTAGCAAAACTATACATTTTTGGAATATTCAGAGCATGAGGAATACAAAAATTAATGTTGACATTTGCGTAGACACCTTTGCGAAAATGACACTCAGGACAGTGATGAAGATCTGTAAAAGCATATACCTGAATGGTATAGACCTCGTAGATCCTGTGTATAGGACTTATAGTTCAATCTGATACTACCTATAACTTCCTATAACAACCTAAATCTTCAAAGGACTTGCAAAATCATGTATAATGTAATACAGTTATATCACAAATATAAAGACAATGGTTTTCAATTACCTTTGTTTGTTGCTTTTCTATAATCCTGAGCACTATTTTGAGGCCTTTATTGGATTCCTTGACCCAGAAAACATAGGATTAGCATATTTAATTAAGTCTCTAGGTTGACTAGAAGCCGAGATCGCGCAAAATATGTATTTTATGGCGGCCATTTTCAAAATCCAAAATGGCGGCCATGCAGGTGTCTGTGCAAATGCCAACATTGATTTTCAGATTCTCCATGCTCTGAAGATTCCAAAAATGTACAGGTTTGCTAATCCAAAAATTTTGAAAGAAATTATATTTGTTAACATAGTGAACCTGACTATCTTCATCACTGTCCTGAGTGTCATTTTCGCAAAGGTGTCTACGCAAATGTAAACATTAATGTTTGGATTCCTCATGCTCTGAATATTCCAAAAATGTATAGTTTGGCTAATCTACCAAAATTTTGAACGAAATTATATTTGTTAACATAGTGAACCTGACTACCAGGTCAATACGGGTCCTTGCAGACATTCTATGACCAGCCATCTCTGTACACTGCCTGCTAATTCCAGCTCTCTCATGTTGGGTCAAAGTCCATCTTTGAGCGGCACCCTTGTTGACAGTAAATCCAGTCAGACCTTCTTTGGTTTTGGAATCACGGTTGGCTGTCTGTTCTATCACCTGGTCACAGGCAACCTGAGCAAAGCCATATTCCTGTTGCCTCTGAACCACAAACTTTCCATTCTGCAACTCACCATGAATGTCTGGATGATCGTCGCATAGGCTATTCATTTCAAGCCAATATGCAGAAAGATACCGTGCATAGTTGACGCGGTCATAGGAGAAAAACCATGGCATCATAGAGCGAACACTCGATAGGTGAAGATTCCAACTAGCAACTCTGGTTGCTCTGATGAACAGTAGTAGTTGTTGCACCATGTCAATGTATCTACTCCAGTACTGGAATGTCAGGTTCTGTTTGCTGTTCTTCTCCACAAAATCTGCATACCTCTGGAGGAGACAACTGATTCCTTCAGATTTCACAACTGTGTCAAACTCCCTCGGAAATGCAGCTTGCAGCTCTGTAGCATTGCAAAACACAAGGTCTTGCTCTTCATCTGGCAGAGTTTCGATGAAAGCTTGCCATCGTAATCTGTGCAATGCCTCGCAAATGATCTTGTGACTCCTCACACTGCGATTGTAGTGATGGCCACTGCACACTCCATTAACAGAACCTGCTGCAACTAGCTCAGATTCAATGAGGATGTCCTGTAGACCAGCATCGTTAAATCGTTTCCCAATACAGACCATGAATGTCATGGCTGTATGAAACTCTCCCATTCGAAGTACAAGTCTTTGCATGAAGACAGGATTTTGCCAACGGATCTCCTGAGCTTTAGCGTAAATTGCCTGGTCCATGACTACGACAATCTGCTCTAAGCCAAGCTTGTTCGCGATGCTAATACTTCGTTGCAGAATTGTATTCACTGTGCTGAGGTTAGTAGGACTAGCATCGATTACTGGAAGAAATCCAATGCTTGATATTGATGGGATAGTATCTCTCTGTAGAATGGTATTAAAGCCTGTCCATCCAGGTAGGGTGTCAATATTGGAATCTGGTGCCTTGCAAAGAAAGTAGGCATCATCCAATGTTCGTGCATCTTCCTGCATCTGCACATAATGTGTGAGCTCTACCAATACACCCTCACCATACGGCTCTGGACCTGCCCTCTGTCCTCCAGTGTACAATTCAATATTTGGAGTGGGTGGCTGAAGGGATCTCTTTCTCGATCTTGCTAGAGAATGCTGTTCTGGTTCTTCTGCAGCAGGCTGGTTTCCATGCTGAATAATTATTCCATTGGTATTATGAGTAGTGCCCTTTCCCGACAAAGTCTCCTCCCCAAAATCGTTATTGTCCCAAACTAATGTAGTATGTATGTGGGGTTTGATTTTCGGTGGGATGTACTCCTCTCCTTGTTTGAGCTGCAACACAGCAAGGGCTGTATCGTGTTCTATGACCGCTGAATTTGAGGTACAATGTCCCAGGCCATTCAACAGCCCAATTAACTGAGCTGAACCGGTAAGATGACGCACAGACATTGCCAAAGCTGAATGTTTTGGCATTAATTGCTTTCCTTTCATTCCAAGATTGATGATATCCTGACACACAGATACAATTTTTTTACTGCTGGAAACATCTACATTTACACGCGAATCGTGTGGGGGGAAATCACTTGTGATGCCTGTAGTCCATGCCAGGAAATTGAACAGCTCATCTGGAACTATGTTGTGTGCTGCTTGTAGAGTCAATTCCTTGGAACTTGGTGGCCACTTCAGTGGAGGGAGATGGCATCACATTTGTCTTTAATGGAATTCTTCAGTGCCAGAGCAGCGTGGTACATGGGGTCTACATTTCATCTGAGTTGTAATCCTGCTGGTTGTAGCACCCATTCTGATATCAGTGTCAGTGTCTGTATCGTCAGCACTTTCCGATGAGTCGTTCACTGCTTCCCCTGCAATCTCTGCTGTGGAAAGATCCTCAACAAACACAAGATCACTTTCATTACTTTTTGATGACTTGACAAATTTGAGGAATGGATATGACTGTAGTAATCTTCCTTTAAGGCTGTATGTCTTGTAGGATGGGATTTTCATGCCCTCCTCTTCTTCTACACACTTCTTGAACAAGTAATTTAACTTTGTTAACCTCAAAATTCCTCTATTTTTGACAATTCTCTCTTCAACAACTCTTTGGCAAAAACATTTATACCCCTTGTCATACAAAAAAACCTCTTAGGGGTTTTTCACATTGTTTTTGCATCTAGTGTAAGACTTAAACCAGCTCTTATGATACCTAGCTTCTATGGCTACTAGGCCTTTCCCTCTGATGTTAATGAGGAGGGCCTCATCTTTCCTCATCTCAGCTGCAGTGACCAGCTTACCAGCTGTTATAGTCTCACAATGAACCAACTGTTCCTTTCTTCTTTTTCTGCTGTGTGGTTCTACAATGTTCTTGTCTTTCTTGCAAATGAGACAGCATACTGGCAGTAGATGGGAGGATCTTGAGCCCGCCGCCCTGGAATGGGATGTCTTTGACCGCAGAAGTCTGATCTTGGGAGCCACTTCGTCTTGTCCCTGGTCATGTTCAGCAGATGCATCAGCTGCATTAAAGAAAGGGGACCAGTAGGGAGAGCAGTGGGAAAACAAGAAAAATATGAGGAATGAGAAACAAAAAGAAATACACAGTTTACAACTTTACACACCCTTCAAAAATAATTAAATCATTTTTAGTTGTATGATAGGAAATTCTGACATCTACAGGTCTAGATTATCTAAGGCAAACAAGCGTCCTGTATCCAGATAATATTGTCAGTATGAATAATGAGGTGTACAGGATGGTCCGTGGAGCTACCTAACATGACTCGTGACAAAATTCATATTTCATTGCAGTCAAACATAGAGGTGACAGTTACCAGCCTCCGTAAACATTCTATGGGTTACCAGCCACCTGAAAATTTGTTCAGCTTGTTCTTTTATTCCTGCATGTATGATGTCAACAATATGTGATATAAACTTCTCTATAAATACAAATTGATATGACTATTGTTGACTTCATACATGTGTTACATTTATGTGAATGTATGGGAATTACCATTCAGGTTGCTTATCCGTGTGTATTATATTAAGGGTTGTTGTGATGGGAGGGTCAGGAGCCCTTCGGAACCAGTGGCCGGAAACGGAAGTGGCCGGAAACGGAAGAAGAAAAGACACGAGGAGAAAAAAAGGACGGTGATTCTTCTTCCTCGCCCCGCGACAACGAGAAGGTGGAATCGACCTTGCGCTGCGCGGAAAACAGGGGCGTTCCGAAACCCGTTTGGCGAGAGGAGTTACCTGGCCGCGTAATTACCTTTGGACACGTGAAGTCCCCGTGAGTTCGTCTACAAGGACGCGTACGGGTCGCACTTTGGAGCCTCGCAGGCGTTGCAAATCGCGTTTGGGTTTCGCCCCGT
This sequence comes from Myxine glutinosa, assembly GCF_964187855.1. Lineage (NCBI taxonomy): Eukaryota > Metazoa > Chordata > Myxini > Myxiniformes > Myxinidae > Myxine > Myxine glutinosa. The sequence goes on along the minus strand of NC_136264.1, from coordinate 97,798,950 downwards.
CTACAAGGACGCGTACGGGTCGCACGTTGAGCCTCGCTCGCGTTGCAAACCGCGTTTTGGTTTTGCCCCGTTGCTTGGCAAGGAGGTGCGCTGCAACAGCTGTCCCCGGTACGAGACGGCACGTTGGAGCACGTCCGCCCGGGGTTCGTTCAACCGCCCGAGTGCGGTGACGGTGACTATCCTCTTGGTCAAGAGGGGCCCAGAGACATTGTGCGGGACCGAGACCAAAAGGGTTTCGTGAGTACTCCCCGGGACACACATGTATAAGATGGCCATCTTAATCATAGGGAATTGATTGTGAATTGGGAATTGGTGAGGATTATGTATTGTTGATTGCTCGGGGAAAATCTCCGTGGTTGTGTCATTGAAATATTGTTGATGGTTGTGTCATTGAAATATTGTTGATGGTTGTGTCATTGAAATTGTTTGGTATCATTACCCTTGAAATATATCCTTGAACGTCAGTTGTCTCTTGGGTGAAATTCATATGGCTTGCGTGGCGAAAGCGCATATATAATATATCTTTCTGGCGGGGTCCCTCCCACGGTCCGGGGGTCACCAAGACCAGGTAGTTACCGGGAGGACCACGTAACAGAATTGGGGGCTCGTCCAAATTACGATTTGCGGTTTCGCAATTGGGTCTACGTCCGGGATTTAAAATTGTATAAAATAATAAAATAATAATTTTTATTAATTAAAATTAATTAATTAATTATTAATTGGTAATTTTTTTTTTTGAGAAATTGGGGTAAAATCTTGGGTGAAGGTTAACAGGTGTTAACGATAGGCACCATGGCGTTTGTGGCACAGAACTTTGGGGTAACACCGAGTGAGGCACAGTTCCGAGCGTTGCTAAAGTCGGACCTCTTGAAATTGGCCAAACATTTTAACTTGGAGGTCCGAACTAATTTGAGGAAGGCAGAGTTGCAGGCCACGGTGATACAATCTATGGTGGGATTAGGAAAATGGGACGAGTTAGCCTGGGAGTGGCTACCCGAAGAACCAGAAGACGTTGAGCTCCGGAAACTGGAGTTGCAGTTACGGAGCCAGGAACGGATTAAAGAAGAAGAAAGGAAAGCAGAAAAGGAAAGAGCAGAAGAAGAAAGGAAAGCAGAAAAGGAAAGAGCAGAAGAAGAAAGGAAAGCAGAAGAGAGGAGAGAAGAGAAGCAAGCAGAGGAAAGGAGAGTGGAACGAGAACTCCAGGAAAGGTTAAAAGAAGAAGAAAGGAAAGCAGAAAAGGAAAGAGCAGAAGAAGAAAGGAAAGCAGAAGCGAGGAGAGAAGAGAAACAAGCGGAGGAAAGGAGAGTGGAACGAGAACTCCAGGAAAGGTTAAAAGAAGAAGAAAGGAAAGCAGAAGCGAGGAGAGAAGAGAAACAAGCAGAGGAAAGGAGAGTGGAACGAGAACTCCAGGAAAGGTTAGAAGACAAAAAAGCAGAGGAAAGGAGAGTGGAACGAGAACTCCAAGAAAGGTTGGAAGAGAAAACAGCACAAGAAAGAACCGAGGAAAGGAGAGTGGAAAGAGAACTCCAGGAAAGAAGAGAAAAGGAACAAGCAGAGGAAAGGAGAGCTGCAAGGGACCTCGAAGCAGAGGAGAGAAAAGCGGAAAGGGAATTAAAGGAACGTGACATGGAGCTTCAGCAAGAAATCAAATTCAAGGAGCTGGAGTTAATGAGAGAACGGGGAGAGGCACCACCCTTGCTGACGGGGTCGACACCTAACCAGAAAACCTGGGATGTGGGCAGACATGTGAGGCTGGTTCCACCGTTCAGTGAAAAAGAAGTCGCGAAATTTTTTCCACACTTTGAGAAAGTGGCTCGACAATTAAACTGGCCGGAGGAGGCCTGGACCATACTCGTGCAAAGTGTGCTGGTGGGGAAAGCTCAGGAAATTTATTCGGCGCTACCAATGGACCAATGTGCAGATTATGAGGTACTGAAGAAGCACATCCTCAAGGCCTATGAGTTGGTTCCGGAAGCTTACAGGCAAAAATTCAGGAATGCCAGGAAGAGGGAGAGTGAGACCCATGTGGAGTTTGCCAGAGTGAAAGAAAACATGTTTGATCGGTGGTGTGAGTCAAAAGGAGTCGGGAAAGACTTCGAAACATTGCGGGACTTGATCCTGGTGGAGGAATTCCAGCAGTGTGTCCACGAGGACATCAAAGTGTACCTGCAGGAAAAGAAGGTACCAAAGTTGTGGGACGCAGCCACCATGGCAGATGATTATGCCTTAACCCACCGAATAGGGGTCCACGAACCTAACTCCTCGCCTAGATCTCCGCAGGGGAGGTGGGGAACAGCAGGTGCGGAGAACGACCATACATGGCGGCGGCCTCGAGATGATTATGGGGACAACTATGATACCCCACCGGTTCTAAATCAGAGGGATGCGGGCCCAAGACAAACTTATAGTTCGGGGGGCCCGAGGCAGACCCCGAGTTTTTCCTCCGGGCCTACTTGCGCGTTTTGCAAGAAACCGGGACACTTGATGTCCAGTTGTTACCTCAGGAAAAGGGACAACCCAGAGCGGAGTCCGACTATTACAACTCCGAATGCGATGGCTAGCGTAAGAAATCGCCATCAAAAGGGTTACCAACCATTTATTTCAGAGGGGTTTGTGTCACTGGATGGAGCCTCGACTAACCGGAGACCGGTTAGGATATTGAGGGACACAGGGGCCCATCAATCTTTAATGCTTGAAGGCATTTTGCCATGGTCCGAGGAGACGGCAACGGGGGATAGTGTGCGTTTACAGGGGATCGGGGGCGGTGTTAGTGCTCCCCTTCAGGTCATCCAGTTGGAGTCCGATTTGGTGTCAGGACCGGTCACCGTCGGTTTACAAGCCACGCTTCCTGTAGAGGGTGTATCTGTGGTTATCGGGAATGATTTGGCCGGGGGTCAAGTTTATGGTAACCAGAGGGTTGGTAAAGAGCCCAGCAGGGAAAATAACGCCACACCAGCTCGGGATGGCGACAAAAGTGCCAAGTTATTTGTAGGGGGACTGAACTTCAAAACAGGGGAAGAAGTTCTGACCTCTGTCTTCAACAGATATGGGCCGCTGGGGGAAGTGCGGTTGGTAAGAGACTGGGAAACGCAACAGTCAAGAGGGTTCGGCTTTGTCACGTTTGCCAGCCCAAAAGACGCCAGAGAGGCAGAGAAGAATTGGAATGGCAAGGATTTGGAGGGTCGGACCATAACAGTAGGGAAGGCATTTCGTAGGCGTCGAGAGGTCTACAGGAGAGGACAACTGGGCGGTAGTTTTGGTGGTGGCCGCAGTCAATATTATTATGGAGGCTCCCTGAGTTATGGCCGCTCCCGAAGGAAGGATTGGCAAAATGGTGGCCGAGAAGGAGACCGCTATTCATGGGACTACAGGGACCAGTGGTCCCACCCTAATTATTAGGGAAGTTCTGAGAAGTTGAAGCACTGAAGGCGGTGGAGCCGCCGAGCCAAGATTCCTACACGAGTAACCGTGAACGCCGTTCCTAAAGGCGTCCATGTAGTGAACTTTCATGCACGGACTAACCGTGAACTCCACGTTCCTCAAGGCGCCCATGTAGAGAACTTTCCTGCACGGACTAACCGTGAACTCCGCGTTCCTAAAGGCATCCATGTAGTGAATACTCGGCTTGGCCTCCCGGAAAAAGTGCTATCGAGTTGCTTAACTTTGGATCTTGGATCAACCCCTTAACCTTCATTCCCAAGA